>NC_069120.1:49881417-50206417 GCF_025612915.1 Magallana angulata
GTTTCCTTATCTTATATGACTTACTGTACTGTGCACAATTCATACCAAATATTTACAGGTCGCAAAGCTATATATAGTTATATATAGCTATGTATAGAAAGGGCTACGTCAAGGAGCGAGTCTCTGGCAATTGCTCTTTGTACTTGAGTTTAATCAAAAAGCTTCTTATCTGTATAGCATTTTGGAAAACGCTTTAGATAGTAATGAAACAAAGATCTAGAGTAAAACGGTCCATCCCGCCAAAGAAAACTTGCAATACTTACTCTGCAAAAGAACCAATTCAAGTCTCCAGCGATACGTCACTATTTTATTAAGATTTCATGATGATAGTTCAGTAAAATTATCAAACAACACTACAATTTGAAAACATTGACTTAAATTGATGAGAATGTGGTGGTATGTATGGTATCTGACATCTTTAAGTGTTTATTGTACGCTTTTTGTCGTTGTGTATACGTCATTTTTATGATATTGTAGTTAATGTACAACGACATGTATGAAATAAAAAGTTAAAATCATTTAATTCATAACACTGTGCGTTTTATTAAGGAATACAAGGGAACCAGCCATGTAGTCACGAAAAGGGGTGAGGGTCTGGTCACTCCCCTCCCCTCATCATTTTTTTTCTCAGAACAGACATTTTTCTTAGATTTACATATAGAAAACTGAATTTTGAAGAAGCTACCCTCACTTTTTTGTGAGCTTTAAAAATGATATGGTTAATCAAGAAGATGACATTAAACATAGCTAAGCACTAACACCCCCATCCCTACTGATTAATATTAAATTTAAAGATTCGTTTTTGTTTTGTTTTTATTTTATTATAATTTTTTTTGGCTGATCCAGCAAACTTTGTTCATAACCCATTTTTTTTTTACAAGAGTATTAATTTTTGTAAAGGACAATACCGTGTGCGTGCTGCTGTGCAACAACTGGGGCGTGAACTGTATATCCATGTACAATGCGCAACTAATAGATATTTTAAAGTGAACATCTCTTTTTTTCTGGTATAAAAAAGGGCAGGTTGATATAAATTTAATGACGGTGTTCCATTACCGTCCGCCACAAGGTCGTGCCTCATTGATTGTCCCTCTCGCTCCGATCTTCGGGAGGGAATTATTTTCATAAACACAAAGAAAAATTATGAAGTAAAATTCGGCACATACAATCACTTCTAAGAAATACCCGAGATGAATATCTCATTTCGTGAGTTCAACATTCGATGGAGTCGATCCACAATAACTTCGATCAAACCTTGCGACAATGGTATCGCCAGGAATCATCGCCGGTCCTACAGGACTAATCTCCATCCGCACTTAATTAAACTGAATAATGTTGAACATGGAGATGCGGTTAAGAAGTTAAACTCCGGTTTGCATAATATGTAAAATTTTTGTCGCCTTGTGTGTTTGGTGGGGTAACAGATGTTACAATTAATTTTAATGTCCACGTCGAAATGGTATCGTAATCTCTATCTACAGAAGAGCCAATCACTTCTTTATCAATTAGGAAACGGCTAACTGGTGCTCCTTACTATGCATCCTAATAAGCGAGTACCACAACCATTCGGCACACCTCGGCCGATTCCTATCTTGTTTGCCGAGTGTACCACAACGGAAGATGTTTAAATAGATTAATACCTTTCTTTACCGCTGAAGTACCGTTTTGTTTTCGTTTTATCTCCAGCAAATTTCAAAGAAAAACACAAAAAAAATTCTTCTAATAAATGCATTTTCTAACCAAAAGCGTACATGCAAGGATATTCAAACTTTAAAATATAGGTATACTGTAAGTACTTTCAGGTTAAGTCTATAAAATTAGCATTCATATATTTAGGCAATCAGTGCATATTTTCTGCTCTGGAAAAATGGGGCACATCTACCTTCCAAAATCTTTTCCTACAAAGTGCCGTTGTGCTTTGAACTCACGGTTGCCATAATTCTATAATACAAAGTCCGCTAGGCTGGGTTGGGGGGGGTGGTGGTAGAAAGTGTGATGTACCATAATTCTTTCCATGAATTTAATTCTGACAACATGTAACAAATGTGCCTCCTTATCGGAAGAATTACAGGGTATTAATTGTCATAGGGCAGTGCAACAATTCATTCAATCTTTGTCCACCTTAATGTTCCGGTAACGACCCGTGGAGCTTAATTCACGGTACATAGCAAGTAGGGATAAGGTGGGGGCAAGGAGACCTCATCCTAAACAAAAACCCTGTACTTCCAGTAGAAGGAATAAATTTTCTTAAATAATAGATTTAAATCATTCGATTTATTTCCACAATAAGACGATAATGGCAAGGGTTGGTTAACTTGGCACCAGAGAAATATTTATCGGGATTTTGAAGTCAGCTCTGTCGAATGGAAACATTGTTATGGCAACAATTAACGACATCGTTTATGTCATTTTATTCATCAAACTTTGTATCATTCTTAATCGTTCATTGAGGCCGGACATTGACGAATGCTCGGCGCGCGCCATTTGTCTGCAAATTGTTGATTAAAGGTCTTTTCCCCTTTTTTATACTCCGATTCTATAGCGATTATACATTATTACGGATTTCTCAAATTTTCAGCTTTAACAAGCAGTATTTGAGGGCGGTATTTCTTTATCCATCAAATAAAAAGCGAGGGCTGTTGTTAATTTATTATAGAAAATACCAGTAACTGTCCAAATGTTCACGTGAAAGTCATGTTAAGGACGTAATACATTGCAGGAAAAAATGAGATTTTTCACCGGTTCAGAAGTATCGGGTTCGTCTTCAGGTAGACGGCGGACCTCAGATGTCAGTCGTCTTGGCGTGATTAGGGCGACCCTTACGTGTGTCGCGTATTAAAACCCGCTTAAATACTAGGTCTGCTGGAAATAACTTGTCGTGTAAAAAAGGAAAATTAACGAGAAAACGTTTTGTTTCCTCGTTTAGTGTCAATCAAACTGGTTTCTATGACAATTTTTGCACGTGCAGGTTACGTAGGGCGCGTGCTGGACGGTCAATTTTTTCGATGTGATGGGTGCAGGGAACACCTACAACGCTGCTATTGCAGCTATGCCCCCCTTAACCCGTGCATTATGTGTGGGTCACTGACTTTAAACAATTATTGACACAAATATTGAATATCACATACTTTGTGGAATCAATTACACGGATTAGTGAGAAAAAGAAAATATCGCGACTCCTAATTAAGGGAGCCAATCACCGGAAGTTTGCAATGCATTTTACAGCTCAAAAATGTTTTCGGCCTTTTTTGTAATTTACAATGTATAACAAAAGCGTGCACAATACTTCATAAATTCTATGCTGTTACCCACAAACTCTAGCTTATAGTGTATTTAATTTTTTATGCTGTTTCTCAGTTCAGTTTCTTGATCTACTCATTCTCGCAATTATAACAGCCTTTGTTATCTATAGTCATTTGACAGCTGCCCTATTCCAACTCTTTTGACAGTAAACAAGAAAGCACAAACTATACAGAAAATTTGTCAAAAATCGAACAGAAGTTAATCTCCAAGTGATATTTATTTTTCCGATGCCTCCACTGATATTGCGTATAAGATTTCTAGCTACTGCTCATCCTGATCAGAGACATTGCTATCTACCTTATGATCCTCCTATGTTTGCGAAGGATCACGAGGCAATTGGAGAATAAAAACCGGGGAGCGGGGGAACCTGCGCTAAGAACGGCCATAATTCAGCCGTCTCTTTGGCCAGTTCTTTGTGCGTCTGTGATCTAAAGAACACAAAGACATTCATTTTTATGGAAGCATCAAATTCGCTCAACATTAAAGATTATAAATCGGTCATAACCATGTTCTGTTGCGACAAAACACGGCGACAGTCGATTTTTATTTGCACCTTGAAGAAAAGGCCCAGCAAATTTCTCCCAGAGTGTCGAATGGGGTTCCCGAGTACACGAGCAGGCAGTGATGGCGACGAACAATAATAATGTAGAAAAATGCAATTATGCTAATCTTTAATCCTTTGTTGTGTGGTGCATTTACATGTATACATGTACACTCTCATATATACCTTCATCGTTGTAAACCAATTACCTAGGTAAATAATACCTTTAAAGTAATTTAATTTCTATCAATGACATAAAATCTCAGAATTATGATCTTTGTTGATAGTTGATTCCTCATTATGTTTCTGTGGAATGCATGAAGACGAACATCACTTTTACTTTATTCGAAAGAAATTCTTAAATGTATGGGTAGATTGTTAAGGTAAAATGAATTGATTATTATTGATACACACCTTGTACTTTGGGTTATATTGCCAAATTGTATTTTTTTTATGTTATGAAACTAGAAGATTTAGATGTTGAAGCTATATTGTATAAATTATCCAAAATATACTTATGATAGTGCATTTTTTCTGTATATTTATTTTTCAATGACAATTGTGTATAATTACATTTTACCAATGAAGTACTCGTAAGTTTACGAACTTGCTTCTGTTCATTTTGTATGTGTTTTATACAATAAAATATGTTCAATGCAAAATCAAAAAATTATTTCCTCTCTTTCAGATATCACAATCAAAAAGTTTTGTATTCAAGGCTCAGAAAATATCTGGATCCGAGGAAGTAAAACAAATATTCATCGAGTTAATTTCTTAACATCAAATGTTTATTTATACGTAAAAGTGCAACCATCTGACATTGCAATACAGCTTAAACTTAATTCTCATACTGGGGATTATCAAAATGCACAAAATATCCTAATTCCATAATCCGAATTATCAAACATTCGCATCGAACCCGTGAAAAAGAATTTAGATAAATAAAAAGTGCACATTTTGCTTACATATCAAGCGCAACATATTTTCTTTGAGACTTTTTTCGATATATTTTATTCACAAAACAACTGTTGTAACGGGCACCTGTCAGGATTTTAAAAACCGCCATTACAAAATCCCTAAATCCCCTCCAACGCCCGCCAAAATCCGGGATTACCGCGACCCTTTGCTTCGGCTTATGAACTGCTCGTTTAACGTGAATTAGTAATCTGTGTATATCCTGCTTCAGTTCAATATGTTTTATCGAGGGTTGATTTACTCGGCATACTAAAATGTTCCTTGGTGTTGTAAAGAGAGGGTCTCGAAATTAAACAAAGAAAAGAAAGCAATAATCGCTGTTCGTCTCTATGTCTGCAATTTATCTAAATATCCGAGAAACAATTGATTTTTCTTATCTTTAATATTTGTGAATTGAATTTAATAAGGGCGGATAGTCAAGTTTGATCAATTAAATACAGCGTAGGGTAAATTCTTCCTTTTTTTTTTTTTTTACCTAATTTAACTGTTTCATTCAGGAAAGATCACTTTAATACTTTGCGGAAATCTTGATTCTCAATCAGAGAAAAGTTCAGCTGACCTTGGTTTTAAAACTTCAAAAGAACAGAAAATATTTTGATATAAAATCATGAAATGTTTTTATAAGATGATTGTTATCAAGTTAAACCAATCCTTTCTTGATATTTACCTTCAAGTTTTGGTAAATAAACAGCGGATAGTTACGAGGTTTATCGCTATTCAGCGCTCGGGGCGCGCACGCGACTAGGGGCGGTGTAATAGCAGTGACCAACAACCAGCCGGAAAATCGCTCTAACCTCAGCAAATCAGGCAGAAAAGGCGGGTATTGTGCAATGTTAGAGCACTCTCAATTTTAGCGGGAACATGTGATTGTATGAATCAGAGACTTGACCAAAGTAAATGAAACACTATTAAAAAGTTATAAGGCCGTATATTTTTATTTTTACTCTATCAACAGTCCATTAAATTTTTCAAGACACAGTGTAATTAATCGGGATGGCTATTTATGTATATAAATAAAGAATAGCACAAACCTATTTTTTTCTCAGCCCATTTTCTTACTTAAAGATATATTCAATAATATTTATAGGAACTGGGGGCCGGGGGGGGGGGACAAACTTGGCTCGTTAATAAATTTATTTCACAAATACTGGTCGTTCATTTTCTGAATTTTAGAATGGAAACCGAAAGTGGCCATATAAATCACAATAAAATTAGAATGAATTGTCTTTATTATTCCAATGTAATTTGTCCTTGTATTTTACCTGTGGCGACGATCTGGAGACCTACGAATCTAGGAAGAGGGTGATAATTGCAGCCTGAAGCAAACCTATCAGTAGCTCTCGATCGTCCATTACGACCGACTCCGCAATCAGTGCCATGAACTAACGCGGCGTAAAGACTCTCCCCCCGACCAGACCCCGCGTTACACAGTTCACTGCAGGTCTGATACGGTTAAATTTGACAGGTAATTAGGTCAGAATCTAATTTATTAAGAATAATAACAATTTATTTTATCCCTCTATTCCCAATTAAACGAGTTGTCTTATTCTGGCTGACGTGACGTGATCATGGGGGAGAGAACAACGGAATAGATGAATGTTTTTATTTCATGCAGATGGCTACAGAAAAAGAAATTTCTCTCACTCTCTCTCTCTCTCAATAACATCTCTTCGTTTACGGAATAAATGTGTTGATTGATAAGCAGAATAAAAACAATTTCATCATCATCATTATCATTATCATCATCCGCAACCATGAATTTTTTAAGTGATGGTTCAATAATAGGTGGTCTTGATGATCATTAAAAAAAAATGAAAATAAAGCTGACCCGAGAAGATCAGATCAAAATATGTTGGGTTATTTTAGTAAATCATACATATTTTCAATATACCACTGTAAATGTTGTTCATATTAAAATTTAGTCGGTACATGCTGAAAATGTAGGAGTTAGATAAAATGTTCGACAAATAAAGGATTTATTTTCTTTGAAAATGGGGAGAGAGATGATGTGGAGTAAACTAAAGAAACAAATGAGATATGGAATTGTTGCTGTTTTCAAAGTGTGATGCAGTTTCATTGTTAAACTGATTGAAATTAGGAATTGTTTTCTCGCAAAATGCCCTTTTAATTGAATGGAAAAGATGAAAATATTATGTACGAGAATAGTTTATGCTATGCCTAAGATATATATATATATATATATATATATATATATATATATATATATATATATATATATATATATATATATATATATATATATATATATATATATATATATACATGTTACATGTTACTTTTAGAAAAAGAGGGAAAGATATAGTTATTTTTTTTTTAATATTAATAGTAATAACTGAATATTAGAATAATATTTTTAAAGATAAAAAACGGAAAAAAAAGAAAATGAATTGGTTATTAGATTGAATGAATTTTACTAGAATTGATTGGGGGAACCGTTTGTGATTGGATTTTAAAAATACTCAATGAACAAATTATGTGATTTTTTTAATAAGCAAATTCTTGTACAGTATTTTTATCGGGGTTAATATCTGCATCAATATTTTATGGATAACTTTATTTTACAATTAAGCCATTTTACCATTCATATTAGTTAAAGAATATCGTATATATACAATGTATGCATATACAAAATCAAAATTATATACTTATATCTTGCAATTGTATATTTAAAAGATTTTGTTTCTTAAAATAATCATAAAAACTATGCTTAAAGGAAATAACTGTAAAAATATCTTTAATGAAAATTTCAATATTTTGTAAATTTGAAAGAATCAACATCTCGTGATAGAATAAAATAATTCAAAGATCCCAGATTTTAGTTAAGGAATTTGCATTTATTTAAAAAGTCGAGTTATTTACTAAGTAGTCACAAAATTAATTCACCGTGTTTTTTTTTTTAAATCAAATAATAAATTATGACGTTACATTTTTGCATGTAATTTCTATTTGAATTTCAGATCTTATGAGAAACACTCTCTTTAAAAACTCCCCTACTTCAGATATATTTGAAAGGTTACTTTTTGAATAACTTGTACCATTTATTAACGTTTTAAAAACCAAATTCGAACGTTTTGTTCATGCAGTTCTCGAGTGGTTTGAACTTAAGATAAAGATTTCCTTTCGGGTCGCGATAAATAGCAAAGGCTGTCTCAGTTCGAACAAAGAATGGACAGTTAATAACAAAACCCCCTCTTCATCTCTTGTTAACTGCCTACATTTCACCAGTCGTCCATCCTATTTCTACTGTTTGCACTACCCCGCTAAACTACCCTGACACATTAAAAGTCAAACCGGAGACGGACAGCATAATGCCTGGGTACCGGAGTCTCGGGCGCTGAGCGAGCAGGGGGACTTGGTTTTTAACATTAGTGTTAATAGCTGCCAAAAGTCGTCAGTTACCTTCCGCTTAATTGAAAACGCAGTTCAGCGTCTACTACGGGACTAGGATTTGGCACATGCCTGGCGCTTTCTTGAATCACGAGTCCGATCATTGTCACCCATAGATTTGTATTACGGAGTCAAGAGGGGTTAAAGAACAGATGATATCCATTACACAAACCGCAAAAGACCGCTGGTCTGTGAATATTTAATTTGTTTTTAGAATGAATCGAGGTAATTGGCAGGTATGTGGGTGGGAGGTGAAAAGTACGCCAAATAACGTAACATTTCAGGTAGATCTTCTTATCGACAGGTGATGAACTCATCGCCAGCATGCATGTCTTAACCGAATAACAGTTCTTAAAAGTCATGGTCGATTTTGGTCAAAAATCATTTTTCCGATTTTAATGTTTCTAATGCATTTTGAATTGGCAACCAAAATTTGAGTGTCATTTGTTGAGTTATAAGCGAGTTTCAGAGCTTACAATTCCTCGCTATGTAAACAAAGCTTTTGTTACATTTTGAATGTTGAAGTGAAAATTCTAGTTTTAGACCTAAAATGAATGTGTTTATGTTTAGGAACTGTTCATTTATGCTTAAAAAGAATAAGAATATAGACAAATCATCTTGAAAAAGATTTTTTACTGGTATATTGAACCTATGTAAACAAAAACAGGGCACGAGCCTTGTTTACATGACGAAGAATTGTGAGCCCTGTATCTTAAATTGCTTAAAACTCATCGACGGGCACCCAAATTTCATTTGATCATTAGAAATGCATTCATAAAGCATTGTAAATAATAAAAACACAAAAATAAAATTAGACCAAAATCGTGACCATGCCCCTTTAAAGACAGAAAGAAAAAACTTGTAAAAAATGAGACCATATGTATATAATTATAGAGGGGTACATGAATTTTTCTTAATCACGGTATACTAGTATATAAAAAACGACGTTTTGATTTCTAAGTCCTAATGCTAATTGTTTTCATATTTATTTTTACGGTTTTGTCAATTCGCCGTTTCAAAGATATTGCATATGTTCTGTATATGCAGCTAATTGAGACCAAGAACTAATCTATGCGAGTTCCGAAGCTACACGATAGATCTTAAGATGGCCAGGACTCATTTCTCTAACATTCATCTTTTAAAAAGACATTCATGAGCATTAAATACATTTATCTTGGACCTAAAAAGATCGTGAAGGCTAAATTACAGTCATTGAGGCGGGTTAATCAGTCGGAAAGTGACCTCTTTCAATTCCAAGTTCAGCTACAAGATTGATGCTTTTTTTGCTCTCGACATTTCGTAAAAATAATATTAAAAAATTTCTAGATAAATGATCAATCAACTTCCTTATAATTGGCTCGCGATACATGTCGCACATGCGCAGTCAAGCGAAAAAGACAAATGCGTTTTCATTCTTTTCTATTAATCATCTATTTGAGAAGGACAAAGGTACCCGGTATTAACTGATGAGCACGTAAATATCTTTTATGAATTCAAAATATAGTTCTGACGTGATCATTCAGACATTGCACGCGCACACCATGCCAAATGATACGTCTCGAAGAGTTCCGAACGACATCGCGATATTTAACAGATATAAGAATACATTTTTCATGCATACTTTTCCATGATTAGAGGGTATTAAATGCACTTAAATCCAAGAAAATCTCAATGATTTATTGTTTTATTTGAATTAAGAATCGTTGATAATAGAAAGGGGAAATATGGCTGCCGTCCCTTGACCGCTGTGCGCACGTGCATCCGGCCGCTTCACTGGGCAGGGAATCCTTGACTTGGAAAACAAAACGGGCAATTCGCTACGGAGAATATAAGATTTAATGTCGATCTAATTAAACGAATACAAGCAATTTAGTCCGTAAAAATCTAGTCTTTTCTGATACGCTTTGTAAGTTTTAATGCTGAGGCCCGGTCCTTTCCTCAACCCTCCGCTGCACAGATTCAAACGTTTATAGGATCCTGACCAAGGTTTTCCGGTATTGAACTGCAGACCCACCCCCAGTAATTACCGTGTATTACAGACACAGAAAAGTGAAAAATGCTGGCAGGATGACTAAGACCGCTTCAGGAATTCAATCCAGCATCCCGGGGTAATATGTAATTATCCCCATCCGACTCAGTGGTATCACATCTAAAGTAGCGGGTCCGGCTCCATTCCCCCTGTCACGTGGTAGCAGGTGCGTGCCCCTACCGCAAAAAGATCTGCTATAGTAACTTTGGAAATTGGCTATTCTCACGTCGAGAATTGAAGTATTTCCTTTTCTTTTGTTTCTTGTTTCTTCTAGTACAGCCTCCAGGGAGCTCTGTGGAATTACATTTAATTGAACAATCCTACAGTCCCATTATGTCACTGCATTTGTTTTCCCTTTTTTCCATCTCTCTCTCCAAAAATTAGGGGTTTTATTTGAATTCAGACGGTTTCCAAGTATAGCATAAAGATTAATTATTGCCCCTGTTTTCATGAAAAATTACTTTCCATATCTTACAGTGATAATTGATTTGTGTTGAATTCAAGAAATATGTTAATGGTATGGAGATTGAGAAAGGGTTGAATTTTATTTGAATGGATTTATTCGTTCAATTTTACCCTCGTTTCTGAACAGTTGGGGGGAGGGGGGGTACATAAATAGAATCTTGTACGAGTTCTTAACAATATCCGAGAGAAAGTGTGTTAGTTTATTCTTTTCCCGATTGAGCGAGATTTTTTTCGATAAGATTTTGAAAGTAATCCATCCTTATCGCCCGAAATCTCGGTTGAGGACCGGAGTGGATTATTCCGAACCACGCACGTGCGGGGATGAAACAATTAATTGGTAACATTGTCGCATGCATTAAATTCTCTCCCACTGTAGCAAAGAAAAGGGAAGCCAAAGAACAATGGCTGGAAGGAAATCTCGGGTTGGAGAACTTGAAATTTTAATGATGATTTCCACAAAACTCCTTTGATTTATCCCACTTATCACGGTCATAACAATGCCTTGCCCCCGTTTCCCCATTCTTTGGGGGTACTTCACATCCCAGGCGCTTAAAAGGACCGCAAAAAACGGAGAATTAATGCAGACTTACAACTGTAAATGGGTTGTTTTCCTTAATTAAGAAATGTCGTAAAATTTTCTAAATGATCAGAGAGCGCTTTCTTCGCCTATGAAGTAATTGCTAATAAATTGACTTCATTGCTAGAATAAGCGATTCTTCCACCATCGCATCTGGGACAATTCGCTAAATATTTTGCGTTTTCTCATTAACAAAGTTAATAGTAATGAGAACATTAAAATTCGGATTTTTTGTTCTCTCCCTCCAAATCATGCATATACGATGAATGGTTAAGTAGCCATTTCGATCAAATCATTTGAAATGTTCCGTTATCGTATAAACATTTTAAAACGTCACGAAAGGTTCCTTCAAATTAGTAAACTTGGCCATTTGAAGTCTCGATCTTAAAACAATTTTGACACGACAGACGTCTCTGATTATCATTTGTAAACATACACAAATGGCCATTTAACTTGCATACAGATAGGAATGGCAAATTTGATATGATTTACTCGTAAATAGAGAAAGTATTACTTAAAACGAAGTGGAGGAAGTCAAAACAGATTTTATATTAACTGATAGCCGAGGTCTGTTGACATGAAAGCTAGCTATTGTTTGCCTTTCCGTTTTAAATACAGTTATATGAAATACCTGAACTTCCAGAAATTATTCATTTAGGCATAAAAATATTGAAGCGTTTGAAATTGACCCCCTCGAGTTCTGGTGGGTCGCGGTGAAGGGTCCTAAATCAACAATTTAAGTCCTAAACCTATTTCATAACGATACGCGAAGCATTGGCAATATTAATTTGATATTTGTTCAAAGCTTTTGAACTTTGTCAAGCACTCTCCACAAAAAATATTTACATTTTGGACGGATGAGATTGTAAAAGATATTTATCTTACAGTTTTGGCCCCATAAGCACGAGCCATTTTATACGCGTGCCGGGCGGCGTAGACAAACAAGTGGCGTGTTCAAATAGTCCGCACGTGTCCGCCATGCGTCGCGCGGAATTTAGCCCTCTCGTGCGGTCACTCTAAAACCATTCATCTTCCGAGCATTGTCACTTCGCTTAGAGAACAGTATCATTAATTGAAGATTAATTAATTTTGCTACATGGCTTCCTGATCCCATTTTATGCAATTTTCACAGATTATGTCACACTTTATCAAGAAAGTCGTTTAACGTTTTGAGTGCACTGCTTGTTCTGGTCTTGGTAAATATTGCTGGTTGTGCAAGATGGATGCTTTCTACCAGAACTTGATTACAGTCGCACGCGCATGTGTGTACTATTTAGCCATTCTTTCCATATTTTGTTTTCTCCATTTGGTAAATTAATTTTGCAACAAAGGAATTCCTGAGTGTAGAATTGCAGTCGATGATAAAACTTCAACGTACTGAAAACATTTTTTATTAGAAATGATTTCTCTAATTTTTGTACAGTTAAAGTTTTCACATAATATTTAGATATGTGCAATATTTTGCAACAAAGAAATTGTTTAGTGTTGAATTGCAGTCGTTGATAAAACTTCAATATACTGATAACATTTATTATTAGAAAAAAAATCTTTAATTTTTGTATAAGGCTTCAGCACAATACTATTTTAACGACACTAGATTATATACCTGGGTGGTTTGGAAAATTTCTGTCCCGATATTTTCGGGATGTGCCGTGTAAATAGATAGGGTGTCTCGCCTATTGCCGAAACAAGTCTAGTCTACAGGGTTTATTCTTAGTTACAGAGACTGAAGATCAACCATTGTGGGCGAGAGCCGGGCGAACAATTACAATGTCCCCTTAATTCAATTCTACCCTGCTTTTAGAAATTCTGACCTTTTCACCTATGATGCATTTTGAGCAGGGCTCTCGTCAATGGGTGCATCAGCATGCTGGTTTCTGTGAGGACATTGTTGGATCGAGGAGGCAGTCATGCCTGATTCTGCCCAACAATACCCCTGGAGGTATTGGTCGATAGCAGAACATATCATCGTTTTATTGTGACCGATGGATCATGCTTCGGTCGTAATCGATTAATAGCTTTACGGGATCCCGAAATAAATTATTATTTCAAACTTTTTTTTGGTTTTTTTTTTCGACACATACCTGTAAGTAATATCTAAATTCTATTATGAAAAAAGTGGTGGATATTTTATTTTCTTGTGAAAAAAAAGAATAGTTTCATGACCTGCGACAAACAAAACAAAAACAAAATGATTAGCAATTCTTAAAAATATTTTTGAAAACACCCCTCCCCCCCAAAAAAAAACAACCTTTTTGTCTTATTCTCTTAGTACCGTTAGACTCCTATCTATATATTTTAAAAGAGGAAAGAATATGCATTCGTATACCATACAGAACTCGGAGAAAAAGAAAAAGGAGTTTTGTGATTTTTGGAACTAGGGTTCAAATTTGAAGATTTCGGGCGAATAAAGAGACGTTTGTAGCACAGAGCTGGTTAGAGCACGCGTCTTCTTTTCTGTAATAGTTTATTTGTGTTGGCCATTACATGGTTTTAATTTCCCAGTATACCCTGTAGCGATCAGGTTGCATCCTATGTTTTTTGTTCTCATTAATCTGAAAGGTAAGCGGGTAGGCAAACATTGAAACATGTCAGATGTGCCAAATAAATGTTCCTTTTATTATGAAAGTTTTGCGGGGTTTTTATGGTGTTTAATGTTTTTGGATTATGCATACTTGCTTTTCATACACATCGTTCAACTACAGAATTCAATTAATAGAAAAAACTTGTTTGCGATTTATCTTTGTAGTTTTGGCAGGATGGCGACTGTGGAATATAGAGCAAGATGATTTTTGTTTTGATTTGATATTATGGACAGGGATATACCCATCGCTTTTTCGTAAATTCTCCCTAAAACAATGCGATAAATGCTGCGATTTCTTCTTCAAATTGAAATTTATAAGTTTGAAAACCAAAACCTTAACCTTGTGCATGAAATTTTATTACCAGTCAAAATAAATATTGTATGTCAGCAAATCCCCGAGAGCGAAGTAAAGAAAACCCTAGACAACTTCAAACGCCGGGCTAATACTTTGTACTCTTTTTGGAGGGCCGGACAATTAGTATGTTTGTTTTCTGAAATGCGATCAATTTCCCCCTTATCCCGATCGTTAATTCCTACCCCGTGCCTGGTCATACTCTCTGGATATTAAACTTAAGGAAACTACCCGTCAGACACCCACTAATTAGTCCGCACGCTCGGACAATGTCCTTTTTTGCAGCGCGGTCAGTCTCTTTGTAAAGTCGAGGGGTCCCCAGCGGTCAAGCATCGCACTGGCCGGACCCTGGTCACTTCTTCGGACATGACCGTTAGAGGCTGACCCGGCTCCGGCCAGGTCGAGCACCGGTAGGTGTCCAATGTCAATTTCAGCGACAGGTGAGAGTCAAGTTGCCCTGATGCAGGTGAAGTGTTCTCCCCTCCTTTCTTTTGATATTTTTTTTCTTGATGAGATAGAGGGTACTGGGGAGAGGAATTTGTAAGTTCGTTTTTATTAGTGTGTTTTATTAATGGAGATCCTGATTT
Organism: Magallana angulata; assembly: GCF_025612915.1. Taxonomy (NCBI): domain Eukaryota; kingdom Metazoa; phylum Mollusca; class Bivalvia; order Ostreida; family Ostreidae; genus Magallana; species Magallana angulata. The sequence goes on from NC_069120.1 coordinate 49,896,239, forward strand.
GAAGAGAACAAGGTTTGGAGACGTCTTTTCCATTTCTAAAGGCCCCGTGAAGGGTACAAATTAAATAATAAAAACTTTAAGAGATCTAAGGCATAATGACCAGTGGTCAGTAGTGGTCAGCGCGGGACGGCGTGGGGACACACGGGTCAGTCCGTGGGGAAGCTTTTTATCGAATCAGGCTAATACCCGGGCAGGTGCCCGAAACACCATCATCCCCAAGAATAATATTTTCAAACGCGCTCTTCGGACATTACCGGATTTCGAATTAATTGATTTCAATGAACTGTTTGCGGAATTTAATGCAGTCTTTATTTAGCAGACTCACAAGATCAATTTAAATGTTGACACACACTGATTTCTTAAACAATCAGAACACGATTACTACAGGAGAGAGAAAAACGGAATATTGCTATAAAATAATTTTATAAATGGCCGGTGCACGTTTTGCGATGCATTATCCGAAAATAAAGGCATCAAGGGGGGAAAAAGGAACATCTTTATTAAGAAAGATTAATTTTTAAACCAAACCACAATGGATTTTATTATATCTAACGGCAACGATCCTTATCGAAATTTTCTCTCTTTTGATGAACTTTTATAAACAAAGGCAGGGTTATCTTCCTCATCGCAGGTGAATTTTTTAAAAAAACGGCATCCTCGACACGACACCATCTCGCGAGATTTTATCGGGATTTGGAAGAGGGAGAAGACGCGGTTGAGTTTCTCCTTCTTGCACACAAGAAAAAATGGTCGACCTCAGGTTGGCCACTTTTAAGTAATGGTCAATAGCGAAAGAAAGCTGGGGCCTGCTATTAATGCTAATGATGCGCCGTAATGTAAAGTATGATTTAATACGATTTTATGGCCAGCAGTCCAACCAATTTCTAAGACTTGGCCCGGTGTTCTGGTCGCAAGCATCAATCAATTTAGAAACTGGATCGCCAACGCAAAAGATTTGAATAATGTTAAAAACGGTTTCGTCACCGAGTCTTTGATTGTGTATAACGATAGCAAATATATCGTCCAAAAGAAATAAACAGCGATGCTTATCTACACATTAAAATGGGGACTGCCAGACAATTGGTTGGCGAGATTTCTTGCGCCGACAGCTGATTGGGTGACAGATAGCTTTATGTAAATACCTAGTGGAGTAAATGTTTAGTGATGTGCAGGTGCGTGGGTTTTATATCTAGAATCGCGAACATAATCCAGAGAAAGTTAACAAGTACACTGGTCGGAATAAAAGGAAAGTCTTTGATTTCAGAGATTTGTATATTTTTAACATTTGATTCCTTCCTCATTTGTTTTGGTTTATTGCACATACATTTTACCCAAAGCAAGAGCGACAACTCTATGTTAATTTGTAAACAAGAATTCTGAATTTAGTAAGTTTTTACACTAAATGCGTTTCATAACAATATTAATTCATTTTTTTTAAAATACGAAAAAGAAAGAAAAAAGTTTTAATTGATATGGCCATCGATAACCTATCCCATTTTATACGAAGGTTTAACATTTGCAATCTAGAAAAAATGAAATGTTGTTCTAAATGATGAAATAAGAATGCGCTGTTATATTATTTTGAAGCATGATATAAATTTCGTACTTTTAGAAATTAAATATCACGATTTTTTTGCTAGAAAACGATATAAAATTTCAATCTGTCCGTCAAACATGTCGCGAACGCACGTGACGAAGGGTGTTCGATTACGCGAGAGTTCGGTACAGTCCTCGTGTTATGAAATTCTCAGCTGGATCCGAACAGAAGGTGGGATTCTGGTTAGTGTGTGTTGAGTTAAGACATCCCCATCATCAAATACAAGTAACTGCAATACGGATAAAAAGAAATATGTAAACAGGGGATTAAGCATTGCCGACTGTCAACACGATTGCACGCGATACTCCGTCGTACGTCAATGAAATCTATGATATTGTAATATAAACAATTAATTGCTATTAATTCTCCTCATCTTAATCTTTCAGAGAAACTGGTTTATTTTTCTATTATCCCAAACACCCCATTTCACACGAATTCCTTCAAGAGCCAATTCCTTATAACAACACCCACACGAGAGAGATGGGAAACCGGAGCCCTGCACGCGCGCCCCCGCGGCTTTCATCGAGAGAGCCCGGTCCGATCGTCGCGAATTGTCTGCGCAGTGCGAGATATAAAATGATTACTTTTGTTTATAATTCCATCATATATATTTAAAGATGGAGAAAATGATTGCGAATTGACTAAGCTACTTAAATGCTCCACTTAAGCCCCCAAGACCGGCATTACGTACATTGAGGCGATCAAACAATTGATGGTAATTAAGTTATGCAGTCGTAAAGATGGCTTGTGAGACATTTGCTGCGATGGGGGAATATTTTGAACAATATAGTTACACTAATTTTGACGACGTGAATACGGGGTGGAATGAGTACCACGAACACTATGAGGTGGAACCTCATCACTATGACAATGGAATGTCGTACGACATACCTATACAAAATGAATACTATTACGAACAGCCTAGTGAACCAAAGTGTCTGAATCAGGACACCTCCCCCGGGGAGGCCAGTTGTTATGACTTTGATTTACAAAATAAACATATTCACGAGATCAAGTACCCGGACAAAACGAAACCCGTGGACATGGTGAGGCTTGGAGCGACAGTGAGGGAGAGGAATAGAATGCACATGTTAAATGATGCCTTCGACGATCTACGAAAAGTGGTCCCCAAATCCAACCTCGGGGAACACCAAAAGTTGTCTAAAATCGCCACCCTCAGACTGGCTATTCGGTACATCTCATCTTTGACCAAAACGTTGAGAGATGCTGGGGTGGAAGTCCGAATCGTCAAGAGTTCTGGAATCACAGACCGTAGGGGAAAACGACGAGGAGTTCGGAAGTCCGCCGTGGAAAAGGCGCTAAGAGTTTCCGAATAGGAATTCCGACCAAAATTGTTCATTTCTAATGTTTAAATTTCGTGTTATAAAGAGGAATAACTTTGGAATCTGCATGAACAATTTGAATGACGGACAGATGAACAAACAGGATTTATTGAACTTACCGAAACACTCATGCTTTTGACAGTTTGTATAAAATTTGAATTTGTATCGAAACGCCAAATTCTGTTTCCTGCATATTTAATTACTAATTAAACATGCCAATAATCAATAGTACAGTAAAGATATGATCATGCATCATTTTTAAAACGCATTAGAATTACTTTTCTATTTTCTTTAAACGACTTTTGTCTTCTTATTTCGTGTATATGCGTATTTGTCTATGTAATCTTTACTTATATAGAGAAATTCATTTTTGTTTTACTATTTTAATGTTTAAAAGACCGTAAATTGTTTACTGGTCGATGTCACAACGAATTATTAAGATTTATCCCGTAAAAATTAATGTATGAATTTCGCTAACAAGTCGAATTTTACAACATGTATTTTTGATTTAGTGTGTTTTGTGAGCGGGTTTTCAACTCTGTAAAAAATGTATGAAATTGACTATTTTGCCGTATTAGGAAAATAAAAACGTTCTTGGTTATTAGATCACCGAGGTAGCCAAATAATCTCTTTAATTAGCTAATTAGTGATTTTTCTTATCCCGACGTGTACACTGAATATACACGAGTCCGGACTGAAATGAAACCAAGCATACGCCCAGCTTTCTGAAGACTACGGTATTTGAAAACTTTTCATACGAATTTTTAAATTCGTTATACATTTTCCTAATTTAATAAAGAAAATCGATACTGAAAAAATAATAGTGAAAAATAAAATGTAATTATGATGAAAATAATAATAAAACATATCTTAATTTTTTTTTTTTTAAGTACAGAAATGTTAAAATGCAGTGCATTGATGTCTAAAATCCCACTGGCAAGCTACTAACTAATTAATGAATGTAAATAATAGTTCCTTTTAAAAAAAAATTAATTGCAATGTTGAAGCCCTTTTTAGAAATTCCTTGAACTATATTTAGAGAAAAAATATTTAGAAGGTATACGCAATTGCAGTTTGACAAAGATGTAATAAATATTCCATAATTTTTTTCATCGAATTTATGAATTAATTATTGTCAATTGGAATGTTCTACATCCGATATATCTGTATATTCTTACAGTCATATAAGTTAAGATTAAGCACCTTTTGTTGATGAGCTTACCTTGATTGAAAAGCAATCTACACTAATATTCCGAATATAACCACTCACGTGTTTGCGCCGCAGATATAGGTATCTAGCCCGAAATCAATTGTACTGTTAAAAGAATGAGATTTGAAAGAATACTTACTGCGAATTACTCTCTTACATAGTCAAATAATATGAGCTACCAGTTCAACTGTATTCGTATTTTTTGAGAATGCGCAATAACAACTGAATGTAAAATAAAGTTCGAACAATATACACGTCTTTCCTTGGATCACATGTACATGTAATTAAAGTTACGTCATTAGGGTGTCATGTCAATAATTAGAAACAAAGCTTCTTAAAATGTACTGTGCATCAGTGTTCATATTATTTCTATCAACAGAACTGTTTGACGAGATGCGGCGTAAAGCTGGATAATCTCCCCTTTATACCTCTTACCGCACATAATTAAAATCTAACAATAGATGTGTATTTAATGATGGATTTAGTGTGGTCATCACTTTAAGTTTTTTTATTGCGTACAAATACCGATATATGGTGTTGTTGGCTGTTATAACTCTTTTAACAATGTGCTTATATACTTATATATGATCATTTAAACTGAAATTTGTTCTAATTTTGGAGTTTCAATATAATAGTGTATTGATCAAAATACATTAACATTTTCCAGTGTCTTTGCCTGTGATAACAATACAAATCGATATTGAAATGTATAGTCCAAGATATTTCTTCAGTAAGTGTTTTAATATTTAATTGTACAATTGCTGAAAAATTTATAAACATAAATAATGAGAAATTACTGAATAATATGAGGTGATCAAATATGGTCAGGGATAATCAAATCTATCTTGGAGCCAATCGGGTTTTTTTTTTTTCATTTGATCACCCCGACCGTATTCGATCACCTCATAATACTCAAGGATTATTCCTGAATACACGATTTTCATTGTTTGCAATAATTTAATCAGGAGTCTGATATTTTGACCTAGAAAATAAATAAAAGCCTGGGCATAATTCTTTTGTATTTGTTATCTTAATACAGGCACGTAGCATCGTTTTTGAAAGTGGGGGGGGGGGGGGGGGGGCCAGACCCATCCAAAAAATCTTGACAAGCAAAAAAAGGGAAATTTAAAGTTTTCCAAAAATCTTCAAAATCCTAATCCGGGGGGGGGGGGGGGGGGGGGGGGGGGTAGACTCAGCTCAAAAAAAAAATTCTTCCCTTCCAAAATTTTTTTCCCTCCAAATCATGAAATTCCTAATCCGTGGGGGGGGGGGGGGGGGGGGGGTAACTTTAATTTGACTACTCATTTCCTAATTCTCATACCAATTTTTTACTAACTTCCAAAAAAGTGGGGGGGCCAACTCCATTATAATTAATTTTTTTATGTGTAAATTTAAAAAAATTTGCTGCTGCGAGAAAAAGTGGGGGGGGGGGGGGGCCAGGCCCCCCCTGATGCTACGTGCCTGTAATATAACAAGTTCAACCATTCGTTATAACATGTTGCTGCTAAAAAAAAAAAGATGCGGGTCTCTCTACACATTCATCAAAATAAGACAAGATTTAAGGAAAGAGGAAAAAACAAAATGCACATATCAAAGAACTGAATAATCATTTCTGTTAAGAAAGGGGTAGGTGGGGTTATATACAAGAATCACCTTGTCAGCCCGTCTGTCAGTCCTTGTTAAGGCCATTTAACCGTAAAGAAGAAACAATGGACCTTTATACTTAGCATATTAGCAAACAGAGGACTTTCATGACTTTGACCCTAGGTCATATTGGCAAAGCAACTGGCAGAGATGCAACCTCATCGATACACACTTCACACATAATTATTTACTTGCCACCTAATTATATTTAAAAACCTTGACTCAGTCATTTAGGCAAGCTGAATGATTTAGTGACTTCTTTTTAGAAAAGCACAATTCCATTTTACCATATTTTGTAACAAAAGTTAATTGTAATCTACATTTTGACATAGGCTACAAATTTCTATAAATGGTCTGAAAATGTCATACCCCTGATTCTGAGTCATAAGGACAATTTCAAGGTCAAAGCATGTCAATTGACATGCAACAGATTTTCCAAGTAAGGTTCATATTGTAAGCTTTCTCAAAGTTGCTCTGGTTGGTTTAATACTGCTGAATGAAACAAAAACAACACTCATATACAAGTAAAAGAGGGTCTATTACTACATTGAATATCAGGTACATTTCTATCACTTACTTGTCATAAACTATAAAGCAGTCAAAATAAACGGATGTATAAAGTCAAGAACTGCCTGCAATAGTTCATGCTTCACACACATACTTTATTTGTTTGTACTCTTCACCCAAAGCTGATTCAGAAATATCATGCACCAAATGATGAAAATTACAATGCAGAAATACACATATTGAATGTAAAAATCTCAAAACGGAAATAGTCCTTTTTTCTACATTCCTACTTATATATATATACATGTAATAGTATAAATTGATGGTGTGTACACATAGATAGTATGAAAAGAGAACATAAGTTACATGCAACTCAAAAGAGCTGTATTACAGAGACCATAGCATTAAGAATAAAAATCTACATAATGATCAGTTAAGAGAAAAAAAATGATAAAATTGATGTTGGTTATTATTCCATGAGAGCAGCATTGACACATAATTATTTACATGAACTTATTGACAGTAAAGAAAATGATTGGATGTTTGTTCAATTTTAAGTATGAATAAATAAAACAAAATAGCACTCGCGTTCATACACAAATTTACAAGTAAATGACTGATCTATAATACTTCAAAAGAGATGTATTCTTGTGACTAAACAATCAATACATTAACAATTCAATACATGCACCAATATAAATGTCAGATTTGTAAGTTCTTCTTGTAGACTTGTGAAAAGATGTCTAACAATGTAAACAAAAATCTGCCCACAGGTTGGACTCGGCAAAACACAGGCATTCCTACCTAACATAAGGTAGCGTCTACTTTTAGTAACTTTCACTTTAACTTTTCCATCCAGTTACACGACTTTCCTTTTGTCTGTGGTACATGTAGATAAATGTTATCTTTAACACCAAAGCTCAAAGTATCTGAAGTCTGTCTTTGAATTCCCCAATCAGAGAAGATATGTTGGCCGATCTTATTTTTTGAATGCTACCATGGCGTCCACTTTGTGTATACTGGTTGTGAACGAGCGCAGTCTCACTTCCTCCGAGTTGGCGATGAACTGAGGGCCGTCTTCACCCCATTTAGCGGGTACGTCTAGGTCTTTGTCCGTGTAGACTAATAAATCAAAGGCACCTGAAATTGAATTTTAAATTTACCTTATTTATTAAAAAATACAAAGTTAGAATTTATTACATTGATATGAAAATATTCCTATCAGACAGGTAGCTCATGCTTTTCATATTTGTAGAACAGTACAACATTTGTCTTCCAATCTTATTACCTTATCAGTTTAACTTCATTTTAATTTGCATTTTGTATTCATGAATGTATTTCAAATAACATTGCTATAACAATAAATAAGTTGTATACATTTCTCATTGTATTCTAACTTGACTTACAAGCTCCTTCCAGCAGGGGTAGGAATGTGACGGAGGCAGTAATCTGTCTAATGACTGCACTGATCTCGTTGTTAATGTCTTTCTCTGACTTCTGACGTGGTTTACTACAAATCATTTAGATATCTATCAAATCTAAAACAAACAAAATAATGGCCTCAGTCCTAAAGCCATATTGATTAAAACAAAGCCCACTCTTTAATTTTTTTTCATTTTATGAATAAAATAGAAAATTGTTTCGTTTTTTTTCTTACTGATATCTCACACTCTCATATATATATATATATATATTACCAAGCAATATTAAAGAAACTCATTAACAATGGGTTATCTCTCTTTCAGTATCAAGCTAGATTTGTGGATTACCTGATATTTTTAATTATCTAACAATTCATAAATTTTTAAAAAAGATTTGTTTACATGTCTACATTTCATGAGAACTCGTCCCCTGTCACATACCCGTCTTTAAGGGCCTCCTTGTCCCCCTCCACATCAAACTGCCACCGCTCCAGAACCTCATTGGTGTCCACATCTTTAATTACCACCACCAACTTCTTAACTGTCATATTATACAGCCATTCTGGAAAAAAAATACTGTAGAAGCACATTTTTCGCTGGGTTAAAATTTCATTGTTTTTCAACAGGGTTGGAAATAAGAGCCCGCCCCACTGCCCGAGACGGTCTGTTTCTTATGCGGGCGGGGGCGAAACTTCAAAAGACAGCCCGGCGGTCTGGCTAATTTTAATAGCCAGTTCCTAGTTTAAAACTTACAATTTCTATTTTTAAGTTATTTACCTCATTCACAAAAAGTAAAGACAATGTCGGTTGTTAGGTTTCGTTGAGAATTAGGTAAGCTCTACAAGTTGTACAGTAAGGTCTGAATGATTGTTATAGCCAACCAGTGTTCGCAATACAGTTTTGTTCGGCAATATTGCAATAGAAGCAACGTGCTAGATGATGCGCAAGTGTTTGTCGATTCCCAAAAAGCATTCTTTGTTTTATGTTTAGATATGGTTTCAAATACTTGTAAAAGTTAAAGATTTCGAGGGGGCCTGTGTTACAGATGTAAATATTAAGCTTTATATATAGTTTATTCATAATAATGAACATTTTTATCAGGACTGGCAGATTTTGAGCAGGGCTGGTAACTTTTTAAAGTAGCCAGCCCTGTGGCTGGCTGCTATTTTTGGTGAATTTTTGGTGAATTTCCAACCCTGTTTTCAACCAAATACAATTTTGTCGGCATTTAATTTTGTCATATCGTAATCCCTAAATGTATCACATATCAACTCCGTATTTATTGAAACGAGTTAAAAATTCGTCATGGATTTAATTTCCTTGATTTTTCACTGTCAACGAAAATAACGAAATAAAATCCTCACAAAATATTTCTGCTTTTTCAGTAGTATATCTTTATTCAATATAAACAATTCTAAAAGCATTGTCAGTGACTTTAAAATTGTGCTAATAAATATTTAAAAGCTTAGTTAGACCTATTAAAAAAAATTGTGTGTTTAGGGTAACACTGATGAAAAATTGGGTTAGGTAGGTAGGGATTTTTTTAATCATATTTTTTTCTGCATGATTTCTAAGAATGTTTGTGTCATATTTAATAATGGGTTTTTAATAGAAATAATATAAAAATCACAATTGGATAAAAAAAAAGACATCTAAAAATTGTAGGATCGGGGCATTTTTGTAGGTTAGGTCGGGTTACCCTAAACACACTTTTTTTTTTTAGGCCTTATCAGAAGTACTAGCATTGATAACATATCTTCCTGTAAAGTTACACTGTAAATATCCAATAATTTTGGCTTTCTTTATAAATAATTATCTTTGTCTTTGCATCATTCTCTCTTTTACCTTTGATTTGTGCTATAACTGGATTCAGGTAGTCTTTTAACTTATCATCTGAGGTTACTAGGAGAGTTAGTCCGTACTTCTGGACCCGTGTGAAGCTCTCTGGAGGGTAAATCCCCCTCTGGTACAGAATACTATTAATACCATACACTGCAAGATAGTCCAAAGAAAATGAAATTGACGATTAATTAATAAACCTTTGAAACTACTAATTCATTACATTTGAAGTAATAAATTGTTTTCAAATTAACAATAAAATCTAGCTTACTAATGTAATGCAAATTCAGGTTGATTAATATATATTTATATCCAGTGCATGTCTAATACTTGAAACTGTCACTTCACTGAGTAAAATTTCCTCTATGACAATAACGAGAACATGCAGAGCTGCAGCTTCTGGTATAAAAAATTTCAGATGTGATGGACGACTTCCATAGCAAAACTGCAATTTACGACAAAAGAAATTGCGCGGTTTTTGGACTGATTAATCTTATTTCTTAACACATTCTGTGCAAATATTTTATTCTTAAATAATTCCTTTGACTAAACTTGCCTCGGATATTCTTTTTAACACCATCACCAGCCCTGTAAAGTGAAGTGGTGCAGTTTGTTTTCATGTTAAAATGGCGACTCTCGATCTCGACATAACATACTTCATTATCCGAGGTCAGTTAGCATGTTTGGAAAAAACTTGAGGCAAGTAAAGGTACGATATCAGCTGCGAATCACAAAGAATTCAATGGTTCTACTTTTTCCCAAAGGATTAGTGTGTAAATATAAGGTTCATTAGTCTAAAACTAGCGCTATTTTTGGTGTGTCGTAAAATGCTGTTTTTATCAGGTCCAGTACAATCTCTTGATTAAGCTATATAGCTTGAAAAAGCTATATAGCTTTATAAAGCTATTCAAAAATAGCTTAATAAAGCTATTTATTTGCAGTTTTTGAAGAGAATATTTATTGTAAGAAATGGACAAAAAATCGCAATTAACTTGCTACTCATATTTGCACAATTGACCATCAAAAACTTGACCACAATTAAAGATAGTTTTAACACTGCAGCTTTTAAACACTTTTAGCAAAAAATATATTTCCATTGTTTGGGTAACTGTTTACCACTTTGTGTGTAATGAGGCGTGGATAAGTATGATTTCTTCTCATTGTGATAAATTATTACCAATCAATTATCTTGTTTACCATAACTGACCTCCTTTATAGGGCTGGGACGATACTGTACTGAGCCGATTCGGTACATATCACGATACATGAGATGCGATACGATACATATCACGATACATTGCAATTAAATGAAAACATGAATAAAAGTTTAAAATTTATTCAATCTGCCGATGTATTACTGCAAGTCCAAAGTTATTTTGTTATATTCATAATGAGCGTAGCACAATTTACAAATTACTTTAGTCTCGTGTACACTAATTTTTCTATAAACAAGTACTCCAAAAGTTTTCCACACTCCATATTTAGCTTCCTAACAGTTTTGACAACTTTACAAGGTTTTCCGCCATCTTTGTACTTTCATATTAGGCGCGCGGACTATAAATAGCCGATATATGAAGCTCGGATATTTTTGAAAAATAAAAAAAGTTCGGTAAGGTATCGTTGTATTAATGGTAAATGTATCGATCCAAATATCGTCAAAATAAATACCGCGATGCACCGGTGCATCGGTGGATCGTCCCATCCCTACTCCTTTATATTTATTCAAGAAGTAACTGTGTGGTCATGAATCAGTTGCCCCAAAACTTTTAGTGCAACGTCTCTTAAGGAGACGCAAATTGATGAGTAATCTTTACATGCATTGTTCACAGAACAGTTCAAAGTTGAGGACTATCACTGGACTAAAATGCGATTTTTTATACATACTGATAAAATTACAAATTTAAGAAAAATGTATGACAAAATAGCTAAATGAAGCTACTCTGAATAATTTAATAAAGCTATTAATCTTATTCAAGCTATATAGCTAAATCTGGAGATTGTACTGGACCTGTTTATACTAAAAGAGGCACTGTTCCTTCGGAGTTCCATGTTGTCCATCCAAATTTTTTCAGACCGAGAGCAACAGATCTGTAGCAAGAACATGCATTGTTTGGGCAACGCTTAAATTTAATACCAGTATTACATGCACATTATATTGTAATTTTACTGGGTGAAAAATAAATAGGACCTCGGCAGTCAGACACTTTTCAAAATGCCTCCATTCTGGCTTTTTGTTAACTTCCAAATTTATCATAACAAATCTTGCATTGTTCATTAATTAAACGGTATGTTCCTAAGAATTAGAATTTTTAAAGTGGACTTGTATAGCTCCTGTACATCTCTCCTCGTTTGATACACGTGCTGACACTTCAACAAGAATTGCATCACATTGGTTAACCATGTCTTCGTCAAATATATATCATAAGTGTATATTGTAAAGATATTGTAAAGATCTGCGAACTACTCAGTATACTGTCATAATTTAATTACCGCTGTACCGCTCTTGATGATCGACATCTTTAACAGATCGAATTGCAACTTTACAACTTTTATTGTAAAACGTTTTGAAGACTTTATACTTACAAAAGAATTCTGCAACGATTTCAGTGGATCCTTTCAAAGTGATTGCATTTGATGTTGCAGTAGCAGCCATGATTAATTTTCCCGCCGATGTAATGTTATTTTTCTAAAGGTCGATCTCGATGCAATTTTTCGGTAATCGGTGCGACAGTTTACCCGAAAAGACCCAAATGAAAATTTTGAGAAAAAAAAATTCTGAATTTTCTTTTATATCCAAGAAAAAAAAAATAAATGAAAGATCAAATCTAAAATGCAATAGATCAATTTTACCAGAGACATATATAACAGTAGTTATAGTATATACGTCCCTGATTTTACTCTTTGTAATTAACACTCATCCCATTAAAGACTTTAATTATTTGTTGTTTTATCAAAAAAGTTTCCAATTAAAGTAACATTTAATACCAGTACAAAAGAAAAAAAATTATCTAAAAAACAAATATTTAAGAAAATGACTCCATTAATATATAAGCATTCATTTTATCTTTCACCGTAAAAATAATAAAAAGAAAATATTTTCAAAGATTTAAACATTAAACAATATTGGACTCACCTTAGGTCCTAGGCCTACTAGTATATCTATAACTCAGATCTACGATTTCCATAACTATGACTTTCAAAACCCGACTAAAGTTATTATATATGGCTTGGTGGGTTTTTAAGATTACGGTGGAGATCGAACTTGAAGGACCTCTTACGGAACCATAAATTCAGCTTCTCTTATATACATGTCTGAAGGTAGCTAAAAAAATATTTCTAAGTTTTAAAAAATCTTTACAATTTTGTTATCATATTGATATTATCACAAAGACAACGAGTCTAATTTTATAAGGGCTTTAAAGACGTCATATCGTATATAACATAGCATTTGGGTTTTTCTCCAATGAATATATTTTAGTATTTTAGAAAAGGAAATGATATTTTTGAAAATTGTTTGGTGTTATTTTTTATGTTTTATAGGACACTTTATTTTCAGGTCTGATCGATGCAGTCTATCTACTAGCATGCCACCCCTTTTTTAGTTTAGTCATTATTATTGATGAAATTATACGGAAAACAATTTTTAAACGTCAGGTGCCTTTGCTTGCAGAATGCATTTCGATTCGTTTCGTAGTTAGTATTATTAGAGAGGTTTAGCAGACCAACGTGTACGTGTACTTGTACGTGTAGGTTACAAGTTAGAACTACGCGTACCAGCTCACATTATTTTTTCTTGTTTAGCAGTTGTAACGTGTACCTGTACGTGTAAATGTTTTAATGTAATTCTACATATCCTCTCATAATAAGCTGAGAATTTTTGTCTTAAACGAAAATTAAGAATTCTGCATGTGTTAATTTTATTATACATCATTGTTTATATATGTATATTTTTATTTATCACAGATTAATAAAATAACAGAGCCATTGCATTTTTTGGGGGGAAGAGATACGTGAAATAAAACTCAAATAACATATTAAGATTAAATGAAAATTTATGTTTGTAGATATCAGTATTCGCATTAAATATTCAGGCTTAAAAAAAAGTCACCATATTTTAAAAAATAAATAGCCAACAGGGAAACAGGGGATTCAAGTTCGACCTTACGGGTACTTTGCATTTTACACGTATGTTCATTTGGGTACACACGTGTAGAAATTCGTCATTACACAAACTGATGACGTAATGCACATATTTTCCTTTCTACACGTACACGTACGCGTACACGTTGGTTTGCTAAACCTCTCTATTATCTTTTAAAAAAGGGATTTAGTTGAAAAAAAATCATCACATGCGAGTTAGAATTACAGAAAAACAAATTATGATATTGATAAGATTCACTACAGAAATAGATACTTTGAACATGATTCATGTTGCATTCAAAAACAGAACAAAACGTTATCATTCAAAAATAAAAACCCTGCGTAGTTTCTTCATTGACGTACAATGTACCACAACAAACGCACCGACATGATAAACTGAATCACAACAAATCGTCTGAAATATCAAAAACAAGATTTATTTATTGAAAACTTTAATAACAATACACCAAGCACCTATTAACTGTGACTGCTATCACAGTCAGACAACAAGATACGTCTCTTTTGCATTGATTTTCTATATTAATACTAATTCAATCCATTTTCTATCACTTTGAAAAAGTTAAGCAAAATATTGAACAGGAAACAATGTTTGGCAATAAATATTATTCAGAGAAATTCGCGGAATGTTTACAAGCTTCCGTCCCCTGTGCGCTGTTTCCTCATCTGTACCACCCTGTCCGGGGTCTTTTTCATGTCGTAGGCCTGTCCTAGATAGTACATACAGTTAATAAACACAGTCGTGATATTGAGGTGCCAGCCATACTCGCTGGTAGCGTAGTCACTAGGGAAAGTGTGGTGAAAGTTATGGAACCCCTCACCCACCGCGCTCAGCACCACACTTATGTTCTCAGCCGGGTTAATCCTTTTGTCATAAGGTTTCATGCCCCATAAATGGGCAAAACTGTTCACCGACCACGTGGCATTTAGTCCGACGCAATAGCGTAATATGGCGGCGATAAAGTAGGCGTTCCAAAGCGATTCTCCCCAGAAGACACAGGGAACGACCGTTGGTATCACAAAACAAAACGTCACCATCAGAGGAAGGTAGAACCTGGAATAAACAACACGTACATCGGTTAAAACACAACCAAATATGGCATGTCGCCAAGGGATATTCAAACTTAACAAGCAATATTGCTGTTTATCGCTGTTAAGCTAGTAACCATATGGGATATTGTCCACTAATTTTATTTCCATCTTCCCTGCTGATATGACGTTAAATTTGTATAACCTGATTTGCACGTAACAATGCATCAACGCCAAAAAAGTACTAATCAATTTTAAATGTAAAACGCGGTCAATTTGTATAGTATAGAAGTTACAGAAAAACATATGATATGGAATGAACCCAATATCAACGTGCAACCCAAGTTATACAGGTATAACCTTGGTTAGAGAAATTTACGCTTTTTTTATAATCCGCTTCGATGGTTATAAAACGTAAACGGCCCAACCCATGTTATACTTGTATAACTTGGGAAGACATTGAGTTTATTTCTTAAATAGTTATATAATAAGATCATTATCTAAGTACACTTATATGGACTGTTGAGATATACCAATTAAGCAATACCTTCTTTGTAACATGACGATTTTGTCCGCATATAGATCTGAGAAATCCAAGCCTTTCCCTTTTTCCCTTACATCCGGGTGTTTTTTGACCAGCAGCCACCCGACATGTGCAAAAAAGAACCCCCTCTTGGCGTTGTGTGGATCTGCATCTGTTTCCGAGTATTTATGGTGGACTCTATGATCACGTGACCAATCAAAAATGTCATTCTAAAAAGGAATTTAAGAATACAATGCAAATATTTATTTAAACACCAAAATAAACTTATGCATAAAAATTCTTTGTAATAAAAGGGGGGAAAAGGTTGAATAATAATAGTCTATGATACGTCATAAGACGCCCGCCACCCTCTGTCTGTCTTTCTCGAAACGCAAAAAAGAACATAAAATTAACATCGACCAACCTGAAATGCTGCAGCATTCATGAGCGCCAACAGACAGCGCAGTGGGGCCCGGGCTTTGTACGACTTGTGTGCCCACAGCCGGTGCGCTCCGGCGGTGATCCCCAGGGCTGCAAACAGGTAGTACACAAGGGCTGAAAAGAAAGAGGCAATAGGAGATGAGCTGATGAAAAAACTGCAAGTTTGTAGAAAAAAAATTCACAATACATAATAAAACATCAATTTCTTCAGTTTTATTAATTCCTTATTTGACTATGGTCTTACTTATGTGTTTTGTGAAAAAGTTATCAGGCGTAACATTGCAACAGGTGCCACTTTGTAAAGATAACGTGCGAACTGACTGAGAAAACCCCCACTAATTTGACTTTGACTTCTAAGATAAAAGCCAGGATACAAACGGGTCGCCTTACGACTATATGGGTGCTTTCCATTTAACTGGAATCGCCGGATATGCCGGTGTTGCCTTCGTTGCCGATTGCTGGAACGCGCGTCGCCAGCGAGCGATTACGGCAACGCAATATACCGTTGCCGATTCGGACACAATATGGCGTCGAGGTTATCATGTTCTACAAAACCAGTATTTCTAAAACTACAGTTTGTCCTTCTACATTGAAATACATTAAAATTGCAACTAGCCAAACTTTCTGGATCAAATTTTAAGATAAGTATAAGTTTTAAGCTGCAATCGTCCTCGTTGGATCATTGTGACGTTGCCAACGTTAATGGAAAGCGCCCTATGTCTACTAGTTCATCCTTGTGGCAAGTCTCAAAAGCCCTACTGAATTGAGTAGATTTGAACATTTTCCTCCTCTGAAATGTAGAAGAGGTAAATATTATTATACGCACAATTCGTATTAAAGTATGGCATACCACACGAAGCAATACTTGATAAAGCCCATTTGAATTCGATAAATTTCTATTTACATGCTTTTTAATAATTCTGTACAGTTATTAATGTTTCATGTTTGTTTTGTAACTGTTTAACGGTTTCCCAAATGTATGCATGATAATGACTACAGTATGTGACTAACAATGTCCAATCTTTATATACTGGAAAATGAGAAGCATATAAAAAGGACGATTTGATCAATCATATCTTAAACAATACGATAACACAAAAACAGGGGGGATCGTTTGACAAAATTATTAAAAAGTATACATGTAAATAATGAAACAAATGAACAACGAACCAGAAAATAGGAACAACAATCAATAAAATGGAAATTGTTTGTGGACAACTAAATCAAACTTAAATGCATCTATCAAATTCAGACAATAAATTAAACAAAACATAAAATACAAATGGAAAAGAAAACACCAAATATTGCGACGTTTGACATGCCACACGTATAGCACTATTCATTTCCCAAAATCTATTATACTTAATAATAACGTTAACGTTATATTGATCAATTTTTTTTTCTCTCTATTCCAAATGAATGATCTTGAAAATTGACTAAGGAAAATTCATTACTTGAACTGGTAGGCTAGTACTATAGTAGCAGAGACGTTTAAATGCAATTTGACAAGAAATTAAGTTGTTCAGTGTGGGTGTATCAAGACCATGCGCTTACACCATAGCCATGTCAGTGGATGTGATTTAGGGATTAGCGTCAGAGCATAAATCGCTCCGAAGTGTAAAAGAGCCATCAGAATGACGTTTCTCCAGACGATCCGAACGGTTGGTTGTTTGATGGGTTCAACTGAATCCAAGATCTCTGTTGTTCCTCTAGATGGCTGTTCTTCTGCCTCCATTGCATTTCTTGGAGCCATGGTCTGCAAAAGTTTCATAAAAATTGAAATAAACATTACAGGATATGACGTAAATTAAGTCAATGCGTCACAGAATCAAGAATCAAGAAGTAAGGAACGGTTATATCCGTGTTCACAATGTTTGTCGTTTACAGCACAGGTACCAGCCGTTATTTATTTATTTTTCTCATACATGCGCGGATCTAGAGGGGGGGTCGGGGGGGGGGGGTCCCGACCCCCCCTGGAAAATGAAAATTTATTAAATTTACATAGTAAAATTATCGCGAAAATATGCCTCGGACCCCCCTGGCAAACACAATTATCCTTCGGACCCCCCCTGGAAAAATTTTCTGGATCCGCGCATGTCATAATAGAAGAAATATACCCCATACCTAATTTCAGGTAAAGATTATATAACTTTATTACAGGAATTTGACAAAAAATGTACTTTTTTTCTTGTAGGCCTGGTAAAACAAAATAGTTTAAATGTAACGAATCTGTTAAACCTTTCATTATTACATATACATGAAGATAATTCTTGGTAAAATAAATTATGAGTGGAAAAAAGAGATCGTGAAATTCAATTGTGATAAAGAACAGGGTCGTACATGGCGTTATATATCCCCTAATTGGAGCATTAAATATACATACGATTTTCAGTCGTAATTAAAATATCTTAAATGTGTGGTTTGTAGGCATTGTTTAAAGTATAAATGTACAATTCTGTAAACACGACAGGTATATATGTTTTAAAATCAAGCCATACAGCTTTAAATATGCTTTGATCTTCATCATTCATTGTTCTAAATAAAAAAGTTTCAGGTATGGAGGGTATTAAGTCCATCCTAAATTAAGAACTTTTTATTTAAGATAGCTGTTTTATTCATCTTTATTATTGATTTATAATAATGGAGTCATAATGTGTAAATAATTGCGGGTTTTATAACTTTTACTGATTAATTATTTTTGTATATTTAATATGTCAAACTAATAATTATCCACCAACATATTGTAATGTGCCAACGAGCTCATTGTGATAGGCGGCGGCTTGTCAACAATTCTTTTTGAACCATATGCGGCATTTTTCTTTCTATTTCTTTGCTTGTAAGATATTTTTAATATTTTTTTTTATAAGATTAATTTGAAAATATTTATTTATATGTAACCCTTTAGATACAGACCAAAATTACATAATGTTCATAATGTCACATGCATAAAAATAGCGCTAGCACAGAGAGATCATGCTGTAATGTTTATAGATTAAATTAATAAAACAAACCCGATTAATAAGAAGTACATGTATATAAATGTATACATGTACATTTGTCAATGTTTCAGACAATGCACTTTTATATTACACATGTACATGTTGAGCAAATTTCCAAATAAAAATGTTTTTCAAATGTTATATGAACGTTTGCAATGCATTTCAACATTCGGGCGCGGTGTTCACTCTCTCAACCAAAAAGAATAGTAGACACTCCGCCTATCACAATGAGCTACGTTGACATATTGCAATATGTTGGTGGATAACTATTAATTTATAAATAAATATATAAGAATAATTAATCAATAAAAGTTATAAAACCCGCAATTGTTTACACATTATGACTCCATTATCATTAATCAATAATAAAGATGAATAAAACAGCTATATCTTCAATAAAAAGTTTTTAATTTTTCAATTTAGGCTCTTGTCCTTTTTATGAACGATAAGGCCTATTCAAAATCAAGCCTCCCCCCCCCCCCCCCCCCCTCCTTTGATATACGCTGACATTTTATACTGATTGACTTTGCCAAATGATTTCATATACCTGAATGATTTTCACCTGTTATGCACTACATTTCACAAGCTTACGTCATTAATCGGGACAGACCGTCAGTAGTCCCCTGATGTTGATGATGCAATCTAACATAAACCTTGCCTTGCCTTAATGACAGCGCGATTAGTTATACATATCGTACGGAAGTACATCCACGCTGTGACTATACAGGCGAGAATTACTTCTGCTCATGGATGCTCCGAATCATTATATCGATTTAGATGCAACGAAAGCGGACATGACAACTATATCAGAAAATATGGAGTTCATTGCACGCAATGCTACATAAAGGAACCAATGGATTTCTTCCTGCATCCTCTAAAAATCTGACAAAATTGTTACAGAAAATAGATAGGTTAACAGTCAGGTTATATTATATACATGTACAGCACGTTCGTCTTTTCCAGATTTTAGGTCTGGAAATGCATATTTGCTTACTCGTCCAGAGTAGTATATGGTCCAAAAAATGCACTCGTTTGCAGAAAAGGCTTCCACATATAATATATACTAGTATATACATGTGTGTGTGTGTGTGTGTGTGTGTGTATATATATATATATATATATATATATATATATATATATATATATATAGATAGATAGATAGATAGATAGATAGATAGATAGATAGATAGATAGATAGATAGATAGATAGATAGATAGATAGATAGATAGATAGATAGATATATATATATATATATATATATATATATATATATATATATATATATATATATTTTAAACAGACCGCGTCCTACCCACACACCGCCAAAACATAGAGACCGAAATGATTGCCAAGAATACAAAATTCAGAAAACTCAATCTAATTAAAATTAGATGTTTGATCCGCTCGCTTACTCGCTTTGTGTAGCGAGTAAGCGAGCGGATCAAACATCTAATTTTAATTAGATTGCAGAAAACTATAACGGCTAAAGAATTTTTAGATATCAGGAACGCTTCGGCAAGTTCTTCTCTGGATTCAAGTCTAAGGGTTTCTTACTTAGATGAGAGAAGGCCACATACATGTATTTTGGCTGTAATCGAACTACTAGTACATATAATATTATAATATCCCATAACGAATTATCAATGTGATGTCAGAAATATGACCTCTTGGCCCGTTGGAGAGTTCATGCAGTAATGAACCTGCATACGAAATACGTTCCTAGGACGCGGATTTTGCACAGAGTACTTTATATGTGGACTTTACTAAATCAATTGCATCCTTTTCCAGTCCTATTAAAAGAACGAGGATGAAGAGATCATGTGCAGGTTCTTAATGAACCAATTAAAAGATGCTTCAATCAGAGTCCAAAGTGCGTTTCCTCTGAATCATCTATTTCAGCTTTTGAGCTGCCTGGGCACTAGCTAAATGTGTGTGTGATACAATGTATGGTGCAAAAACGGTCATCTTCTTCAATGCATGCAGGCAACTACTCTGACCGGAATAGCTAGCAATTTGATCGCATTTCCCCGATGAGATTGAAGTTCACAAAACTACGCATTATATATTATGGGTTCAGCGAGTTTTTATCTTATTTCAGAAAATAGTCTCAATTGATTCATATTAAATTATGAATGGGGATGATTGTGGGCATTCCCTTCGTTAGCGTATCAATTTTTAAAGAAATTTATACATTTATAAATCAAAGTCCATGTATAACACTGCCTGGTATCGTTGTACGACTCGTATTTTATTTTATATCAGATCCAACAACATAGCGATATTTTAAGGCAGTAAAATATTAATCTGTTAAGGAAGGAGTCTTTTCTGGTTATCGTGATTAATTGTTCAGTAAATGAAGATGATAGGAAATCAAAAATGTATATTTTTCTATATTTTTTACTATCATACAACTTGGCATAGAAAAAGTAATCGATGTTTAGAATCTAACAAGGACTATATTTTTGGCGTAATATTGGCGTAGGATTATAAACTACTTGCAAAGCAAAATTACATATCATTGATTTTAAAATAAATGATAATCGAAAAAATCAACTCCCGTCATTACTTTGATTTACTAATGTGCACTAATGATATGATACTTGGGTTTCAGAATATGTTTTTAAAATATGATTTGCCTATCAAATTACATTTTTATAAACCTTTTAAAGCGCCCATTCTATACATTGTTTTTTTGTGAAAAAATCACTGAAATCAGTTTTTCTCTCTTATTAAATGGTTAATACATTAGCTTTTCTGTCAATTTATATCTTTATATAAAGTCTTCATAATACACAAAAATTAGAAATATTTTATTATTATAATACTTTCATGTTAAATACTGAAATCTGATTGGTTTAGCCGCAGTTGATAATCCGTTCTATTACATTCAGCGTAAGCAACACACTTAGCAACGGGTAACACAACGAATTGTTACAAGCGCGTAAATTATGCACTTACGGTTCGCCGTGGAATTCACGTCATTTCTATATAAAAGCAGTAAAAAAATATCTCTTAAATTAAGACATTCAGTATAATAAAATAAATAGTGCCCGTTTTCGGAGGATAACAGTTGAATTTGACACCCCTCGAAAACCATTGTCAGCCTCCGCTTCGCGTCGGTTGACAGCATATAGGAAGCATTATATAAATAGTGCCTGTTTGGGGGGGGGGGGGGGGTAACTATTTATTTTGTTATACTGAATGTCTTAATTTTAAAGAAAACATCACTGCTTTAAGATAGGAATAACGTGAATTCTAAGGCGAACCGTACGCGCACGATTTTCGCGCATGTAACAATTCGTAATGTTACCCGTTGCTAAGTGCGTTGCTAACGCTGAGGGTAATAGAACAGATTATGAACTGCGTCTAAACCAATCAGATTTCAGTATAACAGGAAAGTATAACAATAAAAAATAATCAAAATTTCTTCAAAATTTAAGAAAATAAGAGGAAATGCGGGCTACAAGATATCAAATTTTTATTCCAATTTAGTAGTATAAGCTGATACATTATGATATTCTATCATTTCATTAAATAATAGAATCTTCATATCATAAACAAATGTCTACTGAACTACAAAGAGCTACACTTATTTTTATCATCTTTTACGTCGAGGAAAAAGGAAGTGACCTTGACCTGACCTTTAATTATGCAAAAACAAAAAGGTCAAATTTGATTAAACTGACAGAATCATTTGGTAATATGATCCATTTGACTGTGTCAAAATTTCGTGAATTTCTTATCATAAGAAGTATGTTTGATAACGAGAAGACTTTTAAAACGATATATGTATACACGCGTGTCCACTGCCTTTAAGACCGAGAGTTGATGCAGCGGTTATTATCAGATCTCTATACGAACGACTCAGATAAAACGCAATTCATAACACTGAATCGATATTCACAAATTGAAGTTGTTGTAGTATAATGCAGTAAATTAAACCTTACCTCTAATATATAGTGTGGTGTTCTAGTATAAAATCTCAGAATCTCCAATATATGTACATGGCCAGCTGATTCTGATGCGTAGATGAAACAGACATAATCATGTGTCTGTTTTTTCCGACTTGCATTACTCATCACCCACCAATTGGGTTTGTTATATTATTAGCCTCTTAGCTTTATGGCGGATTCTATTTATACCTTCGGAGTTTCCCCATTCTCGATGTAAAGAATCTCACCAATGTTCCTTTTAATAGAATTAATACTCTCTCCTGCTTGCCTCGGTCATAAAAGAATAAAATTTTTATTACATAGATTTTTGATTTCAGTGATAGCTAGACAAGCTTTGAGTAAAAACAAAATGAATACACGTTATTCATGTACATGGCTATGCCTCATGTGCCTGTTAGACTGGCTATGCCTGTCTGATGATAAATATTATCGCTAACGCGATATTTAAATGTCTCGGGGAACCCTAGACTGGCTATGCCGATATACATCCGTACGATAGAGACAGAGGACCAGTCTATGCACGTATCAGAACTTCTAAGACATGCGGACAAACCAGCAATATAATACATGTATATATACATTGTGTGTGTGTGTGTATATATATATATATATATATATATATATATATATATATATATATAGCCGTTTCCTTATTTAATCAGAGAGAGCTACATTTTTGAAGTTAATACAGATTGTGGCTAGCATTATTATCTCCAGTACCCTTGAATTATATCTACCTGCATATCTACGTTTAATAAACTGTTAGGTCGTTGTTTTATTAGAATTTGGTTGCTATAGAGTTTGGAGGTGAGTGGTGTGAAAGATAAACTAGTAAATGTAATTTAATTTCCTATAGTATAATAACAGTATGTATTAAACATAACGATATGACCAATAACAGGTAAATGATTTATATTTAAATGTTAATACACGTTGAATTCTTTTAACTGATGAGCCTTATCACAAATAATATGTTTATGAGCAGAGTACAGTCATACACCATGATATAGGGGCAAAGTCAAACATACAAATACATTTATGTACACACGTATATGTTTACCAGTTGATATCAGTGCAGTATAATGCGCAGTTTTAGTGTAGTTCATCGATTTATTGCAAAAGGGGATAATGATACAATACATAAATGCGCAGTAGGATTCGATGACAAGTTTTGGTATTTTACTTCTGTATTTAAGTTTCTTTTGTCTTAATCCTTACAGATTTCATTTGATAATGAGTTCATTAAGAAAAAAAGAGTAGTTTAAAATGGTTTTCTGGGATTTTTTATTATTTCATGAACACATAATTACGAGCTTCCGTCCCCCGTGCGCTGTTTCCTCATCTGCACCACCCTGTCCGGGGTCTTTTTCATGTCGTAGGCCTGTCCTAGATAGTACATACAGTTAATAAACACAGTCGTGATATTGAGGTGCCAGCCATACTCGCTGGTAGCGTAGTCACTAGGGAAAGTGTGGTGAAAGTTATGGAACCCCTCACCCACCGCGCTTAGCACCACACTAAGGTTCTCAGCCGGGTTAATCCTTTTGTCGTAAGGTTTTCTGCCCCATAAATGGGCAAAACTGTTCACAGACCACGTGGCGTTTAGCAGAAGACAGTATCGTAGCAACGCTGACAGGAAGTAGGCGTTCCAAAGGGACTCTCCCCAGAAGTACCATGGCACCACAGTAGGGACCACAAAACACATCAGTAGGATCAGGGGGCGGTAAAATCTAAAAGGACGGGGTGGATCGTTAGTTTTCAAATTTTTCGCATCTTTTTGTGAAAATTAGTAGTACTACAATTAATCAGTTTTTGTTGTTTGTTGCACATAACATAGATCCTAGATTTGGCATAATGAACTGTTATCTATATACAATTAAAATATTGCATACCTTCTCTGAAACATAATAATTGTGTCGGCATATAGATCAGAAAAATCAAGCCCTCTTCCTTTCTCCATCACATCCGGGTGTTTTTTGACCAGCAACCACCCAACATGTGCGAAAAAGAACCCCCTCTTTGCGTTGTGTGGGTCTGCGTCTGTTTCGGAATACTTGTGATGAACTCTATGGTCACGTGACCAATCCAAAATATCATTCTGAAAAATTATTTAAAACCAGAACTTCATTTATATAAGTGAATATCGGAAAATGCATGCACTCGTTTTCCTATAGAAATAATACAAATGGCCGTACCTGGAGAGCAGCAGAGTTCATGAGCGCCAACAGAAAGCGCAGTGGGGCCCGGGCTTTGTATGACTTGTGGGCCCACAGCCGGTGTGCCCCGGCGGTGATCCCCAGGGCAGAAAATATGTAGTAAAACATAGCTGTAAAATAATGAATTAGTTAAGTTACAAAATGTATGTTAGCACATGAAATGGAAACTGCCAGTCTATAGATTTGAAAATATAAGTTTTCCAGCCAATGTGCATGATGTCATTAACTTGATGCTTACTCCAGAGCCAGGTGAGGGGGTGGGACCTTGGGATGAGGGTCAGGGCATACAAAGAGGCGAGGTGAAGGGAAGACATAAGGACGACGTTCCTCCATACTATCCTCTGGGGAGATCTTTTGAATTCGGGCTCAGAGTCCTCCACCTCCTGGGGTACGGACCCTTGGGCGGGCACTGGCTCCTCCACAACATTTCTTGGCGCCATTCTGTCAAAAAGAAAGGGAACCCCTAAAATCTGTTTTTAATTAATGAATGTATGCTCTAGTATAATACCGGTATATCAACTGTATGCTGTAAAGGGTTATTTTCGCCTCGTGCTAACAGTTTCGCTCCACCTTGAGTTCGCCCAGAATTGTTTAAAGAAAGATCATTTGAAACGATGTAATTTGTCAAGTTTTAAATTCGCCCACTGACAACAAGGGCGAAAGGGGTGAAAGTAAACAGGGGCAAATATTTTTCTGTATACAGTATATAAGCTTCTCTCTCATATTTCTATATCAACATCGATCATTTAATTCAGCAAAGACTAGTTCTGCAAGGGATAGTCACTCCTTTCAAAACGTCGTTATAACCAATTAAGGCAAAATATTTCATCACTGGGGTTTTAGCGGGACTCGATCATATTCCAAAGTCCATAATTTCTTAAAAATTGCATTTACTTCGCGGAAGTCCTGTGTGGGTTTTCTTTACACCATGTGATTTGGGCTATCCTTTACATTAAACTGTTCGTTGTGACGTCAATAAATCCCAGGAACACTGACGTATAGATTCTGATGTTTCATCTTTTATTATCTTGCAATTAAGTTTGTCGTTTAATTGAAAAGTAGTATAATATATTAACATGGGGCTAACTTAAAGACTATATAATTATATGTACAGATTCATAGATATAAACCGGGATCCACATTTAGATGTTAGTTTTGTAATCGACCTGCATGTACTACAAGTACGTAAATGCATGTATTAATATCTGTTAGATACATTTAGTCTTATTCATCACAACACATATTTGTTTGACTCCCATGTATAGAACGCACGTGAAAATAGGGAAATGCTTTTGTTTTCGATTCATAACAGCTATGTGTATTCATATGTAGTATTGTAATATATATATTATAGCAAAAATGATTATACATGTACATGTATATACATGTATACTGGAATATATATACAAACAGACACATTGTATATAATAGACACGAAGTTCTCTTACTTTGGTATTTACATGTATCTGCGGTTTGGTTATTCACATTTTTACCTATATACTTGCATAACTTGCAGTACTTGGTCGTAAGACACAATATATGTTTACGTATGAACGTTTTTACCCCGTGTTATAGAATCGAACCCGGTAAACTCGAACCTAAAGAGCCGCTGAATGGTTCATGTTCGAAACGCAGTCAAATGTCTACTTATATAGAAAGGTCGCTGAATTTGTTAGAGAATTAATTAAAATTTATCAAATTCTCAAAGTAAATATTCTGCATGCTGTAAATCTACTGCAACATGAAGATATTTTGAACCACTTCCGAGGATAAGCCCATTTTGAACTATACAAGTACTCGTGTATTTTTGTCCTTATATGCTTATTGGGAAAATTCCTGACAACAGACTTCCTTTTATAATATTATGTACATGTGAATGATTTTGCTAGTGCTTCGATATTTTGTACAACGAAACCCTTTTGTTGATCTTCTATATATGAACACTCTCCGGTACACGAGTGTAATCCACTTGGCCATCACTAGAACACTCACTGAAGAACACACGTATAGCATTAACTTGCATTTCATCAGCCACTCTAATTTCTTTTTTTCTAATTAATTTTTGGAAGCTACCACCATCTATACATGTATTTACTGGGATATTTCATTTAGTTATAATATGGTGTTAATATATACGTCGCAGCGTAATGTTTATTTTAATGCGGTCAGAATTGAGGGGGTATTAAATTTTGACTAAAATTTTAGATCAAACATTTAATTTATTAAGTATATAAACGTCTAACACATGTCATGCATGCACATGCATTCCCTTTTTGTACAGGTACAATATTTTTAACTGTTTAAATGTTTTCATTTTAAATCATTAAAGTTAAGATATTGTATATGTCAAATAACATTAAAAGCATCTAATCTATATTTTACACACATATACATAAATGTATTTGAATATTGAAACATACATTTTTTTTCAACAAGAGAACCTTACCTTCTGCAAAATCCCAGTCATTTAAATATAACAGCTAACACGTGTGCGTATTATTCAGAATGTTGTATCTGGCTATTTTTTCACGCGATTCTTTCAGCCAATCAAATTGCGAGAATAAAAAAATGATAAAAATAGACGAATGTAAACACGGATGAAAGGGTCGTGTACATCCTAAGGTGAACAGAATGTCAGGTGTTAATAAAGGAATTTTGTAAAGAATTGATTTATTTTAAACATACTCGTTATTATATTCAACTCGTGCATGTGTATTCAATTCTAAATGAAGTTTAATTAATCAAGAATATTCATGCATGGTGTGAATTGAAATTTATTACCCCCGGCAAAACTTATAGCTGATGTTCAAAACTATCCTTGCATTGAGCACGTAGCAAGGGGGAAGGGGTCGCTGGGGGTAGAAGAGGGGGAGAGGGCTCCATGATCCACTTCTGGAAACTAACTTTTTTTTTACATACATGTACATATACAAAAATAATTATGACGGAAAGGTCACTGCATGGACTTTATTAAGTTTTTTCCTATTTTACTCATACACGCGCGCACTCCACAATACACCTGGCCTTGGTGAAAATATTTTATATATCTTTTTAGCTTGTCAAAATTTCTGAAAAATCTGCCGCCGCTTTAATACGTGGGTTACCATTATCTACATGTTACTTCTTTTAAAATATCGCAGAAGATCAAGAAGTTTGGTATGAAATAAAAAAAAAAAATCAGTACCTAGCTTTTACTAAAAATAGATACAGGTACCCGTCGCAAAATGATCTTTGAACCCAGAAACCGATTTTATAATGGTGGCTGTAACCACTGATTTGCCATAAATTCAGGAACCCTGCATCGAGAAATGAATTTTCAGAACTATGTACGTGTATAAAGTCAGTTGATATTTTGAACCGTGTGATATAACTTCCAGCAATATGCAGTGGCATTGAAGAGATCTGTTTACTTAGATGTGCTTACACTCAGAATTAATTAAAATTCTCTATTAAATCTTATCATGTGTAAGTGAAAAGAAGATATTTACTACTTGGTGTAATCGATCTGATGACCGTAAAATCTAAAGTCCTACGCGTTACCTATTAGTATACGCATATATAACACTTTCTCTCCTGCCTTTTTAATATATGATATATCATATATAATTGTATTAGAAAAGTCACGAATCGAAATATTTGTCAATTTTTTAAACGAAGTCCACGTTAAACCAAAATTAATTCAGTTGTATACATGTAGAACATAATTTTAGTCGGATTCTTTGGTTTGAAGTGGTTCAAATAGTCGGATATCCAACTTTTTATTGCATACTTAATATTTTCCTATATATCCCTACAAAAAAACTAAAGATTTTAATGATGTCGTGTAAGAAAATTAAGACTCTGGTAATTATGTAATTTGCGTTTCGTTAAATATATTTTAACTAAATATTGTGTAATATTGAAAATGCCTAACGTTTGCAAAATCGCTATATTTGAGGCGAAATCGCAAGTGCGCTGTGCTTCTTTTCACAATTTAAGATGAGTTACCATATACAGACATCGTCGCAAACCACGGTTTTGAGTCCACAAGTTTCGTGATGATGGAGAAAATCGATGTGAATAACACGTGGGTCACCGACGATGCCATACAGAGTTTTTTTTTACAAAATGAATTTAAAAATCACACGCCTAGCTGTGCATTCGTAAAAAATATAAATTTAAGATTGCGTGGACATAGATGAAATATAGCCTTTGTGTGTTCATAATTGCAGTTTCTAATGCAAATAAACAACGCGGGCATGTTAAGGCTTCCCGATGCGATATGTAGAAAGTCACTTGTCTGTACTTCATACGATATGACGTCATAATTAACTTTGACGTCACGATCTGCATTCCTGTCGATAGTTCTCAGGGAATGTATCTTAACGTTAAATGTGAATTATATCAAACCAGTATAATACTGCATGTTTCCTTTATATAGATGCTGCAGTAAATTCTAGACGTACAGAATTCATTCATATTAAAAACCAGTATCAAATAATCGGCAGTTTTAAAGCTTCGTTTTAAGTAAAAGACTATTTATAAACTAGTGGTTTGGAGACTCTCCCTGCTACGTGTAAACAACTGAATGAAAAAATTTTAATGCATGTAAAACCAGCTTGGCGCAGGTGAAAGATCAACACAATTTTAAAATATTTTACGTAAAATTGGTAGAGAATATAAATATCAATGTGAATCGTGCTGCGGAAACCTTCGGATTTACCCAAATTTTTTGTAAATCGCTTTTGATTAGTAAAAATGTGCATTATTTTGATGATTTTGTGGAATGTTTCAACAATATCTTCTATAAACGAAATATCTATTTCTTTCCCAAGCAAGAACTTCAAAGTTTATGACTTAACAAAGGATTTTTCTTAAAAATATGTATGATTTAATGTCATTAATCACCTGCGCCGATGCGTTTTAACTAGATCATTTGCAATATAAGGATTCGCCTGTCACGTGATTACGAAGTACATATGACGTCACAAAAATGCATCAAATATAATGTTTAACATCGATGTCAATAAATATAACATAGATTTAAAGAAATACTCCTGGTAAAATCATTTTTGCCATGAATCAAATAATATCGTTTTCCAGCCGTATTTTAGCATCGGGACGCCTTAACAATGCTGCGAAAACAGCAAAACGAAGCTTAATTTTCAAAGGCAAAACAGGTAAACTATTTAAGCAAATATGTTTTCTTTAGATGGCTAGCCTATAGCGATTATACATATCATTAAACATATCATTAAAATTATTTGCTTTGTCAAATCGTATTAATTCATTAAATTTTCATTATGGATAATTACGTATATGGTTCTTACAAGAATGACTGACGTTTTGTTACATGCATATACACATATATACATGTACACGATTCTTCATTTAAATGGAAACAGTGCCATAGCAACAAATTTGGAGATCGAACACTTGAATCAATTCTTATGTAAACATATTTCATGTTGCTATGTTTATTTTTTCATTATATAAAGTATAGACATGTTCACTCTAAACAATTTTAAGTGCTGCATATTTTTTTTTCCAGAAAAAATATTGATGACAACTCTTTAAGGAGTTAATTAACACAAGTAGCCTACCTTCCATTCATTTGTTCATTCTCCAACACCGGATTCTACATCAAGGACGCGGGAAAGCTGTTACGCTGATTGGGTTATTTTGTCACCCTATATTCCCCGGGAAGTCAGTGACGGTTCTTATATATGTACTGCTAATATTATCGCCGACAGCTCAGAAGATTGTGTTGATCTGTACAATATATACATATGTACATCAAGATGTACTCTATATGATTTTACCAATGAAGGATCGATCAATGTTGCATATTTGAGTATTTTACCATTTACATGTACACATATAATCATACTGAATTAAATGCATGTTAATTCATGAGAATATGAATTATTGTAAGTCATATCTAGAGATTGAGATTGGACATAATTTTTTCAACATAAATCGGTTTCTCCGCAATCCGATTTTGTTCTAATTAGTTGATATGTAATATTAT
Organism: Magallana angulata; assembly: GCF_025612915.1. Lineage (NCBI taxonomy): Eukaryota > Metazoa > Mollusca > Bivalvia > Ostreida > Ostreidae > Magallana > Magallana angulata. Next base: position 49,927,130 of record NC_069120.1, read on the forward strand.
ATGTAATAATATTCGACGAATGTTTTGACCCATGGAATACTTGTTTCCTGAAGCTTCCAGACCAATGACATTTAATTATGTAAAAAGTGCAGATCTAAAGGGGTGGAGGAGGGGGCCCTGGACCCCGAAATCTCACTATTAAACCCTATAGTAAAAATACTGTAATTGGTTTCGGACCCCCCCCCCCCCTTGACTCCTACCCCCGGAAAAATACTAGATCCGCGCATGTATAACTTTAAAAATCAGAAATACATTTTTTTAAAAATTAAGTATAATTATGAGATATACAGGTCGAGGCCGGGATGATTTAAAAAAAAAAATAACTAATCAGATATTAAAAGGAAATCTGTAGTATGGCTTCTTGAAAAAAAAAAATTTTATCAAGAGGAGAGTGTCAATCTATACCCAAGGGGTGGCCCGGGTGGAAGGGGGGTATCCCACCGGCTGTGCTCGAGCGCCTATTGTTCTGTTTACACTCGTTTCATAATTGACTGTCCATTCTAAAGCTTGTGGATTTTTAAGTTTATTAAATTCAACATTGTCATATCGTATTATATATCAGGCACGTAGCATCGTTTTTGAAAGTGGGTGGGGGAGGGGGCAGACTCATCCCAACAAAAAATTTTGACCAAAAAACCCGCAATTCAGGACTTTCCCAAAATCTTCCAAATCCTAATCCGGGGGGGGGGGGGGGGGCTGGCGAAATAGATAACTGCAATTTCAACATACTGCCAAAAAAGTGGGGGCCAATGATATTCAATTTTTTATATGTAAATTTTAAAAAATTAGTTGCTGCGAAAAAAAGTGTGTGTAGGGGGGGGGGGGGGGGGAGAGCATCAACTACGGGTAATGAAAAAATGTCCACGCAAATATTTACATCGGGTTCGAAAGACATGAGAGACGGAAGTGACGTCCTTAGATGCCAAAGTTGTTTAAAAATGGCAGGTCCTCAGAGTAGAGTCGCTGGTGGGGGGTTTTGGAGCCAACCACAGGCTCAATACAGTGCAAGTACACATAAATTACTGAAAGGTATATCCAATTTCAATTTTCTCTTCAGTTTTGTACGTTAAAGTTTTCTATCTGGTATCCAATGCAAAGAACAATCTTTTGCTTATGCAAATTGAAATTAATGTTATGGTTTATCATGGTTCATCGTTTCAGCACAAAGGTAAGTTTTACAAAATGTTTTGTTTTTTAGCTTGAGCATATCCAAATATGTTCTCTAAATGATAATTTTTTTTAATACAGATATGATGCAAGAGTCAAAGTTAACAAACTTTCAACAGAGGCATCTTGAAAAAACACTGAGAGGTGAGTAAATGTATAGATCTATACGAGTATGATCTCCATGAATGTTATTCTTTAAAAAAAAAGTAATGTATAAATCTTGAAAGAGAATTAAAAATGTTTGTAAAGCTTTTAAAAATTTTCATCTTTTCTAATTTCTACTCGTACAATTAACTATAGCTCCATATAAATTAATCGCGAACAGTTTTGTAGCTTGTAAAATAGCTATAACAGAGCACATAAGATAAATCTATTGCTTACAATGCATTATGAATGGCAGATGGAGAGGGTAACAAATTCATATAGTATGAAAATTTATAAAAATCATGTTTATCATTTTTTTTCCTGTTTTTGCAGGTGGGGGATCATTACCTACACAATGTGCTCCAACAAGTAGTACAAAGAAAAAGCCTGCATCTGCCCCTAAAAAAGAATCAAAAGTACTCAATGCCAGGTAAAAGAGACATTTATGGTGAAATATCATAAAAAGTGACAGATACCTGTACAGTGTACACTGCAAATTAATCCATGCATTTGGTTTTATCAATTTCTACAATCCGATGATCGCAAAATTTTAAGAGATTACTGGTAATGAATAAATCCTAATTTTCTCAAAACAGAAACTACAAACCAGTAATAAGGACAAAACAACAGATGGAGGATATGGGAGCCTTTGAAAAACCAGATTACACACCAATGCCAAATACTAGTAATTAATTTTGATATTTTTCTTTCACTGAAAGTATTTGCTTTAAGTGGTAATTATGCATACAAGTTATGAAATGTTAACAGTGAAACTATAAGTGAATCAACAAAATTAAACAAGTAATGCTCAATTCTCATTAAACCATACTTTATGAAAGGGTATTATACAAATGAATATATTAATTAATTAAATCTTAATGACATTCATTGAAATAATTTTTCTCTTTTAAAAGAGGGTAAGGATAACGAGCGACAGAAAGACAGACTTGCCAACATTATGGCCTTTGGAGAGGACATAGACCCAAAGAAAAAGAAACAAATGGCCAGACCTACGGGCCCTGTAGATGATGAACCTGACATAGACAGATTTGATGAATGTAAGTAATAAGATTATGAACCCATTATCTGATAGATCATGTAACATAAAAGGTAGAGACCATCAACTGTACCAGTATTTTAAAATGTATATAAATACATGTATATATATTTTTGATTTAATTCTTTTAAATATTAACATATTGATTAAATATATCTTTTTTCTTTAACAAAGTACAACTTGAAATCGATGAAAGAAGAAACTTTTTAAGTGAAATGGAAAAACATGGACAAGGTGCAAAATTCCGCCCCTTGATAGAAACCGAGATTTCACAGGTAAGGCCAAGAAATTGAAATGGATAAGTTTTTCTAATGAATTGGAGAAGGAGTCATGAATATACATTTTTGTCAAAATATATTCTACATTGTATTGTATATTTAATGAATTTGACAGAAACATAGTGGTGAATACTTTTTTTGTTAAAATAACTGTTTTATGTTTTGAAGACAAGTTTATCAGAATATTTTTTTTTTAATATTGCCAAAAATTATGCTTTAATAAAGAAACGCCTACACTCTAATTCAATTAAAAGTTTGGCGAATTTACCGTTATAGATTGTAATCTATATCACAATCTATATCATCTGTTAACCCCTGTGATATGTTTACAGAAAATTCGGGAGATGGAGCTGATAGATAAGAAGAGAACAGCTGAGTTGGAGAGACTGATTGAAGCAGACAGAAAACAACAATCCTCATCCTGACCACACCCATCTGACCACACCCATCTTATCTTGACACGACAGCTGTTGCCATCATAAATAGATAGACTGTGTCATGTGTTGGAACACACAACAGAAACTCAGCACTTGTACAATATCTCACACCATAGAATCAAAGATCATTGTGATTTGAGTCCAAGTTGAGCATATTTAACTACAAGTTTTTTATGTATCTGAGCTATTTATTTCAGCAGACTACATTTATGCACATACAGACCACGTCTTGATTTTATCTATGCTTTAACAATTTTTAGAATGTTCCAGATATCATAATGGACTAAGGGTACAAGACTTCAACACACTGGTGTGGTACGGTAATTTTAATGTTCTTGTACTTTAAATGTTATCCATATTTAACATCCATATTCATTACCATGTCCACAATGTTTCTATCTGTTCATTAAAATGGACTGTTTTTACTCTTGCTCCTTATTGGTACTTACAGTATTAGTAAATGTACATGTCCCCAAGCTCTACTGGATCAATTGCCATGCAGTGTTTGTAGAAGCCCAAGTTTATAAGTATGCTTGCTACAGTTACTGTCCTAAATACAACTACCATAAACTGATTCAATGAGAGCACAGTTCTCTTTAATTATGTCTTAATTACTTATTCAATATTTATCAGTGACAGAAGTTGGTTTTACTTTCCAAGTTTTGTTCTACAGTGTACATGGTATCCATTTTATGTCTTTTTATTAACTCAGTCTGAAAAAAAAGATGTTCTGTAAAACTCAACACATATTTAAAGAATAAAATTTATAATACCGGTAATGTATTGATTAATTTTTTATTGTTCATCTACATTTTGAAAAAAAAAATGTTTTCATCTTTTTGCAACAGAAGTTAAAAAGCTGACAACAATGTATCCAAAAGCATGGGCAAATATTCAAACTGATTTTCTTCCCAATAATCAATGGCAATTTTGCCATCTTTTGATTGCATTTAAGTAATAAATTAATGTACACAATGAATTAAAATGAGTTGTTTTTCCATTACACACTAGTATCCTAAACATGAAATTTTAATACCTTTACATATCAGAACAAAAATTATTTCTTTTAAAACAATTTTAATTAATTGAAATATATAAACATTATGTTAATACATGTATCTATATACTGTAGTTTCCTTATTTACGATAAACGACACCATAAGTTTTCCAATGTTTGTAACAAATTGTGAGAATATGAGCACAGATTTTTTGTTAACATAATTTCAAATAATTCCCAACTGTTCGAGTTTTTCCAATAAATTATCTTGGTAATGTTTCTTAGTTTTGGGGTCTGAAACAATATCACAGTTGTTTGCATATATGCACAAACTATTTATCGAAAATGCAAGAAGCATTTACGCAAGCTTAGTTAGCATCCCTGCATTCCTTGATGCTTTTTGTCACAAATAATTTGTTTTTGAAAAATCACATGGCATTGAGTTAAAATATACAAACAAAAATTTGATGACATAAAGAACAGTATGAAGAAAAGTAATTTTGATTTATCCATGCACCAATTTTATCGATCACTGTAAACCAAGGCATGAAACAATTTTATAAACTACGGAGCTTCGCATGAAATAGGGATTTACATTTGATCAAGACTAGCATTTTTAATGAATTTTACATTTTTTGACTCAAGTGTGCAAATACATGTATAACTCATTTTCTAAGTTAAAAATATGGAAATTGAGTTATTTTCCATATTGCACATCTTTCAATTAATATGAAAGACCTGCTATCCACATTATATTTAGAAATTTTTGGCCTGGGAACAAATAGCCAATATTTTGGTTTTTTTTTTACTTAACATGAATTATATCAACCAAATGATGTATAGGGTTGGCCATGTTGATGCCTCATATTGATGCTTTTAGATTTTGTTGTTAAACAGAATGTTAACTAGAACTGACCTAATGGGACTAATACCCCCGCAAGGCTAATTTCAAATGGGACAAATAATTGAATTGAATAATAAAGGTTTGGAACACATACAAAAAAAAATTCTAGAATTGTAAAAAAAAAAAATAGTAGTAGTTAACAAAGAAAAATTAAAATCAAAATTGTCAGAATTTCACTGTAAATACATATCTATAACAGTAATACATTTACAAATGTATGTATTTGATGATATATTTTATTTTAATTTAATTGATTTAAAGAAAAACCAACAAAATGACAATAACCCCTCCCTTTACAGTAAATGAAAATACCGGTAGCCAAGCAATGCTCTTCTATTGATAAAACTTTCAATATCTTTCTAATAAGAGTCTTGACAGATGCAATTAGTTGTTTCAAATTTTCCTCACTTTCTCCTATGGCACAATGGAACTCCATATTAGAAAATTGATCCCATAGGACTATGATTTCCTTTGATGAACTTGTTAAATTTAATAAACTCCCAAAACATTACCATGATTACCATACTATGTAAAAATATGTAGAAGAAAATTTAAATTTACAAACAATTTTAAAATTGCCAAAACACTACAATCATATCAGTAATTTTGAATTTCATTTAAATTAATCCCCAATAGGGTCACTTCATCAATTTACTTGACAAATAAATTTAAACAACCTCTAAAAATAGTTTAACCTTCTTTATTGATAATGATATTATTTACCGGTATTTCCTTATAATGATAGAACTTTTGGTTTACATGAAACAGTTTTAAAATAGCCCCAAAACCATCACCCATTTTACAGATTATCAATTTCCCCTAAACACATGCTCCAATTGAACCATGGCTCAGATAATGGCTCCCTTGGGACAAATGAATTCAGCCACACTTGTCTTTGATGTTTTTAATTATTAGCTCCTAAGAATTTATCATTGACAAACAAAAACTTTGCATTGTTAGTTGATAGAATACTTATAAAAAACAATTTTTTTATTAATTAAGATATAAAGACAAAAAACCTCCATCTGGATGCATTTATATAAATAATTTTTAGAGTGTTTTAATACTTTTAATTAATTAATAAAATCTGTAAGGGTTACCTCCCTTACTTTTCAACATTAGTGTACAATACCGGTACATAGAATAAGGAAAATGAAAACTGTCATAAAATCATTAAATCTTGTCTGATCTTAAAAAACATTGCAGGTGCACATCTTCAGATGGTGTTCAACATATGTACAAATTTTCAAACTGTTCCATGCAGTAATAAAAAATTCTATAGGGGGGACAAAGTTGCGTCTACAGACAGACGGACGGACAGACAGACGGACAGGGTGAAACCAATATACCCCCCTAAACTTCGTTTGCGGGGGTATAATAAAAGTATCTGATAAATATTAATCAATGCAGCAGTATTTGACCTTTACTGTGACAGTGACTGAGAACCAATCCATTTATTTCTTGGCTTTGATTTCTTTGTAACTGATATACAATAGAACAGATATACATCGTACTGTCAAACATAAACCTTTATCTCTGACTGATTGAGAGAAATACAAGTATTACGAAGTGTAGAATTCAACAAGCATAGGATGCAATTTACATGGTACTAAAGTTATATAGGTATATTGATTTACATAACACAGCCAAATATTGATAGAACTTGTGTAACACTTACTTGTATACTGTAAACATATTGATACCAAAACAAGAGGCCGATGGGCCATATCGCTCACCTGAGCGACAAAGGCCACAGTATACATATAATCATATACCCCAAAGATCATGATTTGAACAATTTTTAATCTACACTACCTAAACATGCCTCCACAAAAATTTAAACCTTTCTGACCAAATGGTTGTTGAGAAACCATGGTAACTGACTAAAAATATGCAGGTCTATAAGTCAAAAAAGACAATTTTTGTATACATACAATTATTGGGCCCAGATTAACCTATATGTGATTATTTCATTGACTGAACAGAAGTATTCTTCCTACAATAATTATCAATTATTGTGATGCCATTCTTCTCTGTGTTGATTGGCTAGAACGAGGTCAACAAACTAACAATCAAATTAATGGAATTTTATTGATATGCCTTTGTTTGTTACAATATGATATATCTTGCCTCAAGCCATAGTTTGATGTGAACCCTTGAAATTTACTAGTTTGACTGAAACCTTTTACATGTAAAATGTTTGTTCACAATTTGGCATGATTTGCTTATGAAATTAATTTCAATATATTAATAAAACACAAGGAGACATAAAATTTATTTTAAGAAAACAATTTTATTAAGAGACAATAACTAATAATAAATAATATCTAAAATGAACCTTAAGTAATTAAGCATTTTTTATGTGTACATACATTTAAAAAGTTGTTAGAAATATACATTAGTTTAAAAAAATTTAATAACTGTATATGCATAGAATGTACTAGCAGTTACTCTGGGTTAATTTTTTTTTTACATGTTGTACATTCATAAATTAAATGATGGCAATTAATTTGAAATTTGATTTTAATGAGCATAAAGTACAGATATATGCAAGTCATATTTATACAATTAATCAGTAATACATTTCAACTACATGTATTTAAATACACATTTTTACAAAGCTGAAAAAAGTTACAAGTTGCACTCCTTTTTTTAACCTTTCTTCGAAAAGGCGAAAATAGAAAGGTTATGAGCAGTGAGGGTCTTTATAAAGTCAAAATTATGTAGAGATAATTGTAAATATATGTTTTTAAAAAAGTAAAATCAATATGTGTCATTTCTTGGCTGTTACAAAAACAGTAAATGGTTTATCATCAGAAAATGATCAAAAATATTTTTAAACAGATTTGGATCCATGTACATTTAATATATTAACATTTGAAACAATTGCAGGAAATAATGCACTTTATACATATAAATGTAACAATCATCAAGAGTGCTAAATTGATACGAAAACATGTTAAGAGTTGCCATGGGAAAAGCTACTAGTATTAATTTGTTTAAGAGAAAAAAAATCATTGTTAGCAATGCATGTATTTATCATTTCTCAATTTCATTTTTCTCAAATTCATTTAATGACATATAATTTTCTATAAAGTGTAAACTAAGAGTACACTTTGTCAAATAAGCAAGCAATGTGTATGATTGTAAAACATATTGCTTTTTCTTTTATGATACATCATATTTAATTTAAAACATGAATTCTCTCTCCATAGACATATATAATAGAAAAGGCAGGTTTACCGCACCGTCTACGGGCTGGCCAGTGACCTCCTTTCTTTATACTTACCTGTGTCTTTATTATAAATGGAGGTTATAAATCATGTACAAAAATACTAGTGCATTTAGTATGTTTAAAATAAATACATGCATTTACATTAATTAAAATCATTTAGCAAAATATAATTTTCCTTATGAACATTACCAGGATTACTTTTTATTATTTACAGAGAAATGAATTGGTCTTAAGTACATATAATATAAAAATCTGGCAACAGAAAAATATCCCAAAGAAAAAGAAAAGAAATACTACTAGAGAGGTCACCATTTTTTTTTTGCTCCAATATTTCTTTTCTAATATCAGTATAAATTTACACGAGTACATCTGCTATGCACCTACATGATGAAAGGATTGCATGTACCGGTATACAATATACAGTCAATATAAATGAATATAAAATAATTTTGAAAAATAACAATTGAAAACATATTCGTGAATACATCTACTGTATTGTAAGACACCAACCATTGTTTGATATAGCAGAAAATAATTGTTTTTTCTGTAAAAACTGGACTAATAATAAAATATCATCAAGTTAAAAAATATGGTATAATTATTCACTTTAGATGCAAACATTATTGCTGTGACATCTATATTATAAGTACAAAGTTTATCAAAGCTTTTGCAAAAATGGAAAAATGACAGAAAGAATATATTAGAATAAAACATCAGTATACAATTCTTTATACAACAATTAAGTACAGATGATTCTTTTGAATTACTATGCCTTTCTTTCCTGCAATAGTTTGTCAAGCTGCACATGCTGGCTTTAAGAAGGAAAGCTTTGATTTTTTGGCATCATATATTATACCGTACACAGTTTAGAAAATGTAAATTCATGACTGTCATATTCACGGTTCACTCGCCTGTGATTCAGCCATTGTCAATTTTTTTTATTCTTGTTGATTAATTAATAAGACTTAAAATAATAAGCATATAATGAAGAGACATAGAATTAGATGACCAAATAATACACAAGAACATGCCAATTGAATTAAGATAATGAAGTAAATAAAATAATCAATACAGATTACCAATGTGAATAATTACTTAATATATTTATATAGCATAGGAATTCAACTAACTTGTCATGTTTTTCATATAGGGAGGGGGCTCAGAATACTCCTCAATCTTCAGAAACAATGTACTAAATATTCCTCCATATTGAGGAAAAGTTGTATAATATATATAACCCCTTTCCCCTCGACCATTCAATACATGATTTTGACACATTGCAAGCAAATGGTTGGTGTCTTAAAATACTTAAATGAATAGTCCATTTGTCACCTTTTTAAGGTGACAAATATGATGAGGGAGGGGGCATTATTTTCGCAGCTCCCTCCGACAAATTTATACTTTCGTGCCCCTTTCTTTTAGAAAATTATTTAATCATTCAAAAGCACAGTAAATCATTTTATGATCAGACCAGTATGCTTCAATTACGTCTGTTACACATGGTGATATGTTTGTAAAAATCAAGTCAAGCTGAGAACCAGTATCATGTGTAGCCTTTGTAACAATTTGTTTACATTGAAAACATTTCTCTAAAAACGTTAAAAAGTCAAAATGCCCAGCAAACAAGTCAGAATTGAAATCTCCTAAAAGCAGAAAGTCCTTCTGGTTGTCAATTAAAGGCTTTAGATGCATGTCTACATATTGCTTAAAATTTCCCAAAGAACAAGATGGGTATTTATAAATTACGATGACCTTTACATCTCTACTTTGACTTAAATGCACATTTGCACTGATAAATTCCACTGAGCCATTGTTAAACTTTGAGATACATGTTACCGTGTAGTCATTTTTCACGTACAGTGCTGTTCCATGATGTGGGCGTCTATTAAAATGACTTGTAACTTCATTGTTAAATATTGCTGTGTAGCCCTGTAGTTGAAAATTGTGTAATTCATCCACATCACATAGTCTTGTCTCTGAAAAACCAACCACATCTGATGCAAGAATATTTGGCTCACTTTTTACTTGTGGAAAGTGTTTATGAAGTGATCTACTATTGTTGAAAGCAACTTTAAAACAATTAGAATTGACCTGGTATAATGGGATGTAACAAAGTTGCAATGGTGCCTCTTTTTTCAGTCTTTCCATTTCCTCAAGCACTTTTTCATCCATAGCTAATGCCTGCTTGTTGAAGTTTAGGATATGTAGATGATTTACTGACCGTACACGACTTAAAGCCACATAATGAATGTGTGGAATTTTCCTTACTTTAGTTTGAGACAAGTCAATTACAATTTCATCAACAGTACAACCTTGGGCTTTATGGACTGTCTTTCCAGCAGCAGGTCTCAATGGAAATTGAATTCTTTGGAAAGTATTATGATTCAATACAAAAGACCGCTGAACTTCAAAAATAGGTGTCCATTCATTATTTATTCCATCATGAAACAAATGTTTGTATTTTTTGCGAGTTGACTTTCCAACAGCTGAATCAAAAATTTTTACCCAAACTATGCTTGGTCTTGATATGCCTTCCATTCTGCTTTCAATCAACTGAACCTTGCATGATGACCCATTTGTTAACCCATCCGAGACATCTACATTGACTGTGATATCGTATATCATTCCAACAGCAAGAATCAAAATTTGCATTAAATTGGCAGTTTTGCTAACATCATCTTCTTTCAATAAAGATCTAAGAAGCTTTTGTTTTACTTCCTTTGAGTAGTCTTTGATGACAATATCTACTGATTTTACTGTGACCTTTTCTCCTTCAAGTGTTTGAATCAACTGATTGTTGTATGCATCTACTTTAGAGTTCTGAGTAAAGAGATGGGGAGCATGGTGGGGATAATTGTCACTTGTTTCTGTTATCATGCATCTTTCTATTACATGTTTGTCTTCTGATGTTAGTTCATTGTAACGAAGGCGATTTAGCAGTTGGGCAAACTCAAGATCATCTTTCTGGCGCATTATTTCATCCAATTCAAACACACAAAAGTGTTCCTTCCAAAGATTGTTCGCAAGAGCTTGGGCAGCATGCTTTAAATCCTGAAAGATCCAACTGTCCATCACTGGTTTGAGTTGAAAAAAATCACCAACAGTTATTATACCTACACCCCCAAAAGGTTTTTTGATGCCTGTAAGAAGTTGTAGACGACTGTCAATAAGAGCTAAAGATCTATTGCCTACCATTGATATTTCATCAATAATTATCAATTTCAGATTTCTGTATTTTGTACGAAAAGTGTTCAATTCATCACAATGCAAGCTTTGTTGGCTTTGATTAATTTTTTGATGAAAAGCAGATGCTATGGTTGATCCTCCAATATTATATGCTGCTTTTCCGGTGTAGGCACATAGAAGTATTCTCACATCTTCTGGATTTTCACCTTCAGTGGAACATAGATATCGGTGCAAAGCTTGATAAAGTGCTCTTATCAACACAGATTTGCCAACACCTGCACCTCCAGATAAGAAAGAATACATAGGCTCTTTTTTAGTTTTGACCCATAGCAACACATGGTTAAAAAATTCCCTTTGCTTCACATTCAGGCTTTCTAAAAGTTTCAAATATTCATCATCAGGCAATCTCACAGAACTTTCCTCTGTAATTTGTCTTGACGAAATGCCAACATCTGCTCCAATATCATATATTCTTTGTTCAACAGGTCTTTCAGGATTAAACTGCACAAAGTGTTCAGATTCCAAAGATCCCTCAATTTCATCTTCTGCCTCTGTCTGCTGGGCATTAGGTGCCAATTCATCAAAAGCATTTTCAAATTCCTCATTTGCCATCTGCAAAGCTGCATCAAGCTGTTCAGCATTGAATTCATATTCCTTGATTTTGTGTGTCAGAAAATACTTTTTACGATTAAAAGACTCCTCAAAAGTGTCATTTCCACATAGCAGATCAATTGATTCATTTCTCCACGGCAAAAACAACATTAACTTTTCCCTGAAGTAATTTTCGGCATCTGTTTTAAGACTAAACCGAACATATCTAATCACTCTAGGTACCTTGCGACGCCTGATGGCAATGCCATTTTTCAGAGTAACAAGTGTATCACTTTCACTAAAGTCAACATCCGATTCATCATTCTCATCACACTCATTTTCATCATCATTTATCTCCGTTTCATTGAAAGCATTTCCCCTTTCTTTTGGGAAAACTACATCAAGCTGTGATACATAATCAGCTAAGCACCAGTTTTCTAGTTGTCTGGGTCGTTTTGCATACCTTTTAATGGCATTACTGCATTCGACATCCGTAGAGTTTGGTGTCAACTTTTCCAATTCAGAATCTGTTTTGATGAGAATTACTCTATCATCAGAAGGACTTGTGTTGATAAATACAACATCTCTTGATGCTTTTGTCAGAGGCATTTGCAACACTAAGTATGCAGCTTCTTGTGCTCCAACTTCCACGCTGTTGAGAAAATGGTTTCCAATATGACGCACTTGTCGTTTTATGTCAAGATTTCCTTCTCTGGCTTCTTTTGCAGCTCTGTTTAGTAAATCACTCATTCCTCTTTGAGATTTACTTATGTATGAGACAATATACATTGCACAGGCATATGGGTCCAATATGAATTGCATGTCAATGTTAGCTTTCCAAGCATTTAGAACAACACTGTTGTAGGAGTTGACTCTCATATCACTTGGTTTTCTTTTTAAAAAAACCTTTGGACCTCTTAGAGAACTTCTAATGCATTTGATGTAATCTTCCTTGGATATTTTCAACACTATGTCTAGGAGTTCCTTGTATGATAAATCACAGTCATTTTTCAAATCATTTAATTTTTTCTGAACTTCATCATACATTTTTTTATACTTGTCAACATCTGACTCTAAAGGCTCCAGAATCATAGTTTCCTCAAGCGGTGGTAAAGGAAATCCAAATCTGCAAACAGATTTACCTCCTTTTTTGCATGTCTGTGAATGTTTATGCACTTGTAATCCTGTTAAGTCATCATCTTCATTCTTTTCACATTTCAAGTAATGATCAACAAAATGCACTATCTCTTTTTCACTATTTTCTTGGTATTTTGGTGCATCTTCAATCCAAACAATCATATGAACATGAGGAGACCCTCTCTGTTGAAATTCAATTCTATAAAAAAAGTCTTTCACAATGCCTATTGGATGATGGTCACTCCTCAAAACAGAATTCAAGAATACTCGAAACCTATGATCAAAGTATCTTGTGCAGGTGATAGGGTCCTTTTGTACCAATTTTGATTTTTCATTCCATGTAGTATCATTAATATCCTCATCTGTATATTCTTTTCCATCATTTAAGATGCCAAGTGCTCTAATGAGATCATTCCATTTTGTATCTGCAGCAGAAAAGGACATGAACCATGTTGGTAAGCCTAGCTGTCTGATCATAGCAAATACATCCTTTTTTCTAGTTTCAAGGTATGCAGGTGAATTTCTCAACTGTCTAAACACAAAGAAACCTTCATCATGTCTTACTATGCTATTCACATGTTCAAGGTTTTTTATCTCATTTGCAGTAATAAGTTTTCCTTTGGTTTTGCATTTTCTAAGAGCCAAGTTACATTTATCAGTAATCTGTTTCATTTGAATTTTTTTGAGCTTGAAGAACAAGTTTGGAACTGACTGGGCAGCACGCCTATCTATACTTCTCAATTCCCACTTAGCTATATCTGCATATGAGACATGAACTGCTCTTTCGTCGTCAGTAAGTCTTCCTTTTCCACAAAATATTGTTGGAAATGATAAGTATTCTGCATTTTGATCTTGATATAAACTAAGAGGACGCTGTCCTTCTCCTGGTGCAAATGTATATATCTGATTCATATCTCTCGAGGCATCTTCTAATAAAGTATCACAGTTGCCATCTCTACCAACTCCATCTACTTCACAAAAATCATCATACTCAGTATCTTTCTCAGAATCGTCATCAGTATTCTGATTTTTCCTACCTTGTGTTTGTACAAATTCTTGAACAATTTCATTTGCTGAAGATGTGATTTCTTGAAACCAACTTTCATCAACATTAATATTTGCATTCCTGTAGAAGTCACTGTTGTTCATTAACCAGTGTAATGCCATGAGTACTTTTGTGGGTCTTACATTTTCCTGATAATCACATTTTTGATAACACAGCCTTTTCTTTAGCTTGACAGGAACTGTGATATGTTCGTCCATTTTTCTAGGAAGACTATTCACAGTTGGTTGAACATCAACTGGAACATTCACAATATTTCCTTTCACCGAATACTGTCCACCTCTTGGCAATTCTCTTATTTGCATGAAAGGAATTCTTAGTGACACAAGTCTTTCTTCCAATGGAAACAAATTTAATTCCTTTGGCTTAGATGGCCAACCCATGCCATTTAGAACAGATAGCTTTGGAATCTTATTTTCTCGTATTGATGAATAGCAGGTATTGCAAATCCATTCTGTACTTTCAGCAGATATTGTGTTTGTAAGAAATTTATTTTTACTTGCGCTATCCAGTTTTGTGTTACCTACATTTAAAACACTTTCTCTGAACCAAGTTTGATGACAGCATGAACAAACGAAAATGGGACCATGTTTAATCTGTTTATGAAAATTCTGAATGCAGTTATGGAGATGCATTCCAAACATTCTTTGTTTATTTTGTTCACTTTCTTTGTTACAGTACTCTTTATTCAACCTTTTTTCTTGTCTTTTTTCTCTATCACATAGCCTTTCATTTTGTCTAAAGACATTGTCACTTCTTTGTGTTTGCTTTTTTAACCTTTCTTTTTCAAGAGCTAGTGGTCTTTCTCTGTATCTTCTTTTTGAAATTCTATTTTTTTCACGTTCCTTCTGATTTATTTCATAACTTTGTCTTCTAAGCTTCTTTGCAGACTTATCTTTTTCTCTTTCTTTCTTTCTTACTTCATCATGTTTCCTTTTCAATTTTCTTGCAATTGTTTCCCTTTCATTTTCTTTCTCTTTCACTTTAACACTTTGTCGTTTTAATTTTCTAGCATCTCTATCACATTCTTTTTCTTTCTCTCTAACTTCAACATGTTGCCTTTTCAATTTTCTTGCAGTTGTTTCCCTTTCATTTTCTTTTTCTTTAACTTTAAAATGTTTCCTTTTCAATTTTCTTGCAATTGTTTCCCTTTCATTTTCTTTCTCTTTCACTTTAACACTTTGTCGTTTTAATTTTCTAGCATCTCTATCACATTCTTTTTCTTTTTCTCTAACTTTAACATGTTGCCTTTTCAATTTTCTAGCATCTCTATCACATTCTTTTTCTTTCTCTTTCACCTTAACACTATGTCGTTTTAATTTTCTAGCATCTCTATCACATTCCTTTTCTTTCTCTCTTACTTTAACATTTTGCCTTTTCAATTTTCTTGCAATTGTTTCCCTTTCATTTTCTTTCTCTTTCACCTTAACACTTTGTCGTTTTAATTTTCTAGCATCTCTATCACATTCTTTTTCTTTCTCTCTAACTTCAACATTTTGCCTTTTCAATTTTCTTGCAATTGTTTCCCTTTCATTTTCTTTCTCTTTAACACTTTGTCGTTTTAATTTTCTAGCATCTCTATCACATTCTTTTTCTTTCTCTCTTACTTTAACATTTTGCCTTTTCAATTTTCTTGACAACATTTCCTTGTTTCTTTCTAGTTGTTTGAATTGTTCATTTTGTCTCTTTTTCTTCATGTAATCCCTCATATAGCTTTTTCTGTCTTGTTCCTTGTCTACTAAATTTGTCACTGGTTGCTTTTCATCCATTCTATAAAACCTTTTCTGAAAAGGATCTTTTTCTGGGAAGCTATGGCACAATGTTGCAATTGAGATGGGTAAAATTTCAAATTGCATTGCAAAATCAATATGCATACTACTATACATATTGTACAAATAAGAGACCAAATCATCAATATTCCTGTTGAACACTAGTAAAGATTTACCTTCAAAGGATGACATACCATCACTGTCATGACAATGCGAGTCAAAGAAGTAGTACTCATTGTTGGACACTTTATATATCGCAGAACAAATAGACCCAATCATTATCATTAGGTACCTTGAAATTTGGAATGATTCTTCCAAAGCTTGATGCAAACTTTTTACTTGGCTGTTTTGCTCTTCAGAGACTACTAATCCCCAAATGCTATTAAATTTCTGAATAACATGATGATTTTCTCCTAATGTTATGTTAAGAGGTAGTTCATCAAAAGAGAGAAACTTGTTCAAAAATTTTCCTTTTCCTTGCAAACTTTTCACAACTTTAACATAAAGCTGGTCTCCTGATATTAATGTCTTATCTATAAATTCAGATGTAAATGAAAATCCTTCATAACCTTTCACTAGCATTGTAAGAGCATTGCAGGTGCACTGACTTCCTCTTGAAAATAAAGAAAATCTATCATCTCCTTGATGAAATGAACCAAATATCATTTTCGTAGCACAAACTTGCTTCTCTTCATTTATGTAACTACGTGAAATTTTCAGACTAGCACATTTCTTAGAACCCAAAGGCAAATCTGCAATGTTACTGGTGCCCGAAGGCAAATCTGCAATGTTACTGGCGCCCGAAGGCAAATCTGCAATGTTACTGGCGCCCAAAGGCAAATCTGCAATGTTACTGGTGCCCGAAGGCAAACTATGTACTCTTTTTAATGAGGCAGTATCCCCCAGGTCAAACTGGCTCCTGTTTTTTACGTGGCCAGGTTCCACGAGTCTTACAGGTTCGTCAAATGTAACGTCATTTGTTGGGTCTAACTGGCTCCTGTTTTTTACGTGGCCAAGTTCCACGAGTCTATGGTCATTACTGCTGGCACGACTCTGGTTTCCCGCCTTTACCAACGACCGCCGCCAACTCTTCTTCCGAGGCATTGTGTCTAGAATATAAACAATTTCACCCAATGCATTCTCTAAATATGACTTTAGTGTTTACTGTGGAATCATTAGAATTCGTGGTGGCTCAATTTTGTGGTATTTGTGGGTAGCCGTCGCCCAAGAATTTACATCCTTAACGAAAACTAATTATAAAAGATTTAGTTTACCTACTGAAACTGAAAACTGACACATCCAAGAAATTACATTCCAATGAATAAGCAAAAAACCCACAATGCACGGAAATTGGCCCCCACGAAATTAAATGATTCCACAGTAACTAAAACAGTGCAATGGTGTAAAAAAAATTTAATGTGAGTAACCTTTCTAGAGATAATTTGTTTGTTTAATGGACTTAAAAGTCAACCTAATCAAATGCTGTGGTCTATTCTATTAATTAAACAAGATGTAATTAAAATCAGGCAATAATAAAGTCTCCGAAACGAACGAGACCATCATTTGGGGTAGGGATGACCCACATGGGTCAAACTTTACAAACAAAGCGATTTAATACTTAATTCTATTTCTAAAATTTCATCATGTTCCCCATGTGTCATTCACTGTATAACTGGTGAATCAACATGACCTAATGAACAAGAATATCTATGATTTATGGGTGGGGATCTCAACTGTTTTCAAGATATTTGGGCACTTCCTGTTTGAGGGGGGTCAGGACTCAGAACCACCCCCCAGTGCCCATGACCTATATTCCATCTGATGCCTCTGAACACAATGAACAAGAAAATATATGGCTTAGGGATGGCAATCGTATCAGTTTTCAAGATGTTTGGGCACTCCTTGTTCAGGGGACGGGACTTCCTGTTTGAGGGGGGTGAAGGGGGTCATCCTGTTCGAGGGGGGTCAGGACCATCCCCCAGGGCCCCATGACCTACATACTATTTGATGCCCCTTAACAAAATGAACAAGAATATATATGGTTTACAGGTCATGATTCTAACAGTTTTTGAGATATATGGTCATTTCCAATTCCTGAGGATGGCGATGTCCCTAGGGATCAGATCTAATAAACAGTACACATTGCCTGTAACAGTCAATATATGATTCTGAAAACCCAACGTTATTGTCTCTGTCCATTCTCAAGTTATTATCATGTACAATAGTCTAAATTTTTCCCATAGGGTTCAATATTAGACCCCCCACCCTTTTGACCCCTTAAAAAGTGGTTGGCCAACCCCAAATGAAAAAAATCAAAACCAGGGTGCAACTAGATATGCAGGCCTATCATATCCTATAGCTTTAGGAAT
The DNA here is from genome assembly GCF_025612915.1 of Magallana angulata. Taxonomy (NCBI): domain Eukaryota; kingdom Metazoa; phylum Mollusca; class Bivalvia; order Ostreida; family Ostreidae; genus Magallana; species Magallana angulata. The sequence goes on from NC_069120.1 coordinate 49,945,464, forward strand.
GTATTTCTAATTGTCATGTGAAATTTGAGAGTCAGTCGTAGAGTTATAAGCAAGATAGGTGGCTTGCAACTCTTTGTCATGTAAACAAGCTTGTGCCCTGTTTTGGTTTTTATAGATTCAATGTACCAGTAAAAATCTTCTTCATGCTGATTTACCTATCTTCTAATTCACCATAGGCATATATAATCAGTTCCTTTCGTTTAACACATTCAATTTAGGTATAAAACTGGAATTTTCACTTCAACTTTCAAAATGTAATCAAAAGCTTTGTTTAAACAGCAGGAATAGTAAGCACTGAACTCGCCTCAAACTCAACAAATGACACTCAAATTTTGGTTGCTAATTAAAAATGTCTTACTAGAGCATTGTAAACATTAAAATTGAAAAAATAATTTTTGACCAAATTGTGACCATGCCCATTTAAAGAATAAACATACTTTGTAGCACATACTTATTCACATGTGCATGTATATTGGCAAAAAAAAACCCAGCTTATTAAATTATTAAGTAATGATTTTAAAATAAAAGGTAAAATTATATTTATATATATAAAAATCCCTACCCTAAATATTTTTGGCATGTTACCGGAAACACAATTTTTTTTAATTTGGCCTAAATGTCTTGTCTGCAGTGCTGCATGGACTAGTACTCAAATATGATTCTAGATAATTAATTTGGAGCTTTTTATTCTTGAATAAATCATATTGTGGCAACAAACAATAAGTAAATAAAGATACAAAAGCTTAAGTAACATTGCAATTCAGTTGATTGAATCATGTTTATTTACACATATTCAGCAGTAAACTATGAAGCAACCATTATATTTTATGATTAGTTGAAGGAAACCGATAATCAATTATGAAAATCTCACAGATTCCAAACACATCTACATTTAATATTAAGACAAATTGCACAGGGGCCAAGCCCGTTTGAAATGAAATGAAATAAATGTTAAAACGGGCTTGGCCCCTGTGACAAATTGCATCAATATATCTACATAATGTCTGTATGCAAGTGGTGTAAATTCAGTTTAAAATCATTAACTACATAGGGAAATCAATAAATTTTCACAATTGATTATCAAATACAATTAAAAGTGATTAATTTATTAAATAATCAAAACATTTAAATTTTCTTAACTGAATAAAAAAAAAATTTCTTAACAAAATTTTGTGTTGTTTTAAAACATTTATTCAAAAATAATATATACACGTACAACCTAATGTACTGGACCTGATTTGTATAAAAGAAAAGATTTCCTGAGTCACGTTTTTATTATTTGGATCTTCATCATCCGTTGTACATGACGCCGCCATTTCACCTCCTACTAACAAGTTGTATGAATTTTTTTCGTTTTTCTCTAAATAATCGATTAGGAAAATCTTAACCGATGGACATCGGGAGACATTTAGTGACCAATTTTTGTCTATGATAACCAGGCCATCACTATTATTCTGTAGAATTAGTCAACTCTAACCAACTAGTGACTGGCCTAAAATCAAATCAGTACATGTAATAATTTGTAGAAATTCTTTAAAATATACCACTAAATGTTTATTTTCATTAAAATAATGATTGTCAATTAATTTCTTTTTATTAAATCAACAATTCATTATGATGACATATCTGAATATCAAATCAATTTCTATTTTGTTGAAAATTCTAGCATTATCCATATCCAAATTAAAATTCTAAAACCCAAAATGTTGACGATATTTAATTTAATACATGTACCAAAAAAAATCTCAAATCGATTGTCATATATCATTCAGTGACCTTTTCTACTGATCATAAATTACAAATTGATTATAAAGTCTGTTCCAAGATATTTATGCTGCATATTTAAACGATTTTTAATAAAAATACACATACATGTACCTGTGACAGAAGTGCAATTAAAATTGATGAAATTCCCAAGATAACTTCATTCACACATTATCATTTAATTCACAGGAACAAAAACAGATTTCCTACAGAGATTTATAATGGGGAATGTTGACATCTTTTCTCCATTCGGAAGTACCCCGGACACCTCGCGCAATTTTTCAACATTATCATCTTGGCGTCTTCATCTCCTTGGCAATGGAAAAAATTTTTTATTTTTAGCTGTGTACTGATACCCGACAAGCTAGAAGGGGGCATTTCAAAGAGGAAATCTTGGGATTCTTTCATACTTTTGAATGAACATTGTCTGAACCAAGAGGTATTTATAAATATCGAATAATTTAAGGAAATATGTGGCATAAATATCTTGAGACAGACTATATTGACAATACTTGTCTGTATACACGCTATACATATTGTGAGGACAAATTAAAAATTGATTCCTTTTATGTACTTTTACAAACCTATTAAAATAACCCCTACTAAATATTTTGCTTTTTTAAAGAGATTGTCTATATTCAATCTATATTTAGATTAATTTTTTTTTAAACATCTGTAAACATGGATTTTGTTTAGCTTAATTTCACGGTATGATAAACAAGAAAACAATAGTCTGTAACTTTAGCATGACATCATTTGCAAGAGAGAAAATTAAAGAAGACAAACATGCATCTACCTACAGTCTAGACGGGACTCCCAAAACGGAGTTAACTCCCAAAACGGAGTCTTTGGCTCCATCATGCATTGCGGTAAAATGGCGTTTCTAATGTAAACAACGTATGAGTTATGCCCCTTAGTTCTAAATAAAACTCTAAAATTGGCCAAAAACATGACAAAAATGAATTTTAAACTATCAAAAACATTTCTGAACGTTTATTTGTCATATTTATGTCAAATGTTCATAACTGTTTACTTGTATTACGTAAGATTAATTTTTAAAATGAAAAATTCACCCATATCTTCGATCGCGCATAACTATAACTTTTTAGAAATAAATTAAATGCTTGGATATGATTATTTATCATTGTTTGTTGAAATATAGTCTCATTTACATCATTTTCAGACTTAATTACTTAATTATCTTGAATAATTATGCATTTAATTTGGTTAACTAACATCGGAAACGCCGCGAGCGATTATAATTGTTTTGATGATAATTATCTGTTTAATTTAAAGAGTTATTGTATCTAGAGTGACAATTTGTTTAATTTTCTGGGTTTTAAAACTACCAATACTATTTTTTCAAAACAAATAAGACGTTTTTAATCATCGCTAGAGCAGCTAGTTTTTGGTAGTAGTCGGGGCCCTATTCGTTTATGCACTTATCAATTTGTGTGTTTGGTGACTTTAAATTGTAACACAATACGAAGAAAGTACAATTTAATGCAATTTACCTTTTAGTAACGATAAAATTCCATGAAAAACACAAAAATGTCACTTTTTAAGTATCATCCAAACATCCAACTTCGGAGATAAATAACTTTCTTAAGTGCAAATAAACACCTATTTCGTGCAAATACGATCGATAGTAAATTATATCCTGGGTCTTTTAAAACATGTTAGAAGTCTGCCAACACATGCAGCACTTTGCAAGATGATTTTTCGTGGACCCCATGTTTTCATCGAAAAATCGCCATTTTTTGTATAAGTGCGCATGCGTAGACTCCCAAAACGGAGTCCAAAATACTTGCAGAAATTCACTTCCGTTGACTCCGTTTTGGGAGTCCGTCTAGACTGACCTATCTACTGTCTATAATGAAAAATGTGGATTAGAGTACATCAAATGAATAAGTTATTAATGCTGCCCAAACAAGTTCGGTAATCAGGTATTCAGTTTTTAAAATAGCAAATGCACTGCCTTCAGCTAAAAGGCCCCCCTTTTTTAATATTGAAAAATACAACAAAAAGTCACCAAACGTTTTGTAAAATTTTGTATCGCTAAACTTCCGAAGTTTTTTCCCAATAGTACATGTAGCATTATGTCTCTGCAAGACTGCAACTCTTGTTCAATGGCAGAATAAAAAAACATAAATTTAAGTATCGATATCAGAAAACATAAAAACAAACATCGTAGAATAAAGCAGTTTCAAACTCATGATTATGCAAACCCATGGCACATGTCAGATTTAAAACATACGCATACACAATGCAACAAATAAATTACTCATCGTCTATCGATAAAATATATATGATAACTAAATGCATAAGTCGGTCACTTTGATGTCATTCGATCACTTTACCTGAGCAGAACCTGAAAATTTATAAAGCTAAATCAAATGTAATCGTCAAACTAGGAGACAAGCACACACTTTCAACTTGGCAATATGGCTGCCGGATGCAAACAAAGAATTGAGTTGGTTTCCGGAATACCGAGCCCGATTTCTTAAAGTGCAAATAAACGCGTCTTAACAAATAATGGCTCATCTATATCCCCGGCAATAGTGATTTTCACAGACTTGTATCTACACTAAATAAAGATGCTTTCACATTAGTTTAAACTTCCCTGACCAAATGGTTCTTGAGAAGAAGATTTTTGAAGATTTCCTCTATATGTTAAAATGTAAAATTTGACCCTCAATCGTGGCCCCACTCTAACCCCAGGGATCATGATTTTCACATCTTTGAATCTACACTACCTGGTGATACTTCCACACAAGTTTCAGCTTTCCTGGTTGATTAGTTTCTGACAAGAATATTTCTAAAGATTTACTCTATATATTCCTATGTAAAACTTCGACCCCCCCCCCCCCCCCCCCATGGTGGCCTCACCCTACCCCCGGCTGTCAAACTTTGAATCTACACTACCTGAGGATGCTACCACACAAGTTTCAGCTTTCCTGGCTAATTAGTTACTGAGAAGATTTTAAAAAATTTACTAAAAAATATGTAAAACTTTAACACCCCCCCCCCCCAATGTGGCCCCACCCTAGCCACAGGAATCATGATTTTCACATCTTTGAATCTACACTACCTGAGGATACTTCCACACAAGTTTCAGCTTTCCTGGTTGATTAGTTTCTGAAAAGAATATTTCTAAAGATTTACTCTATATATTCCTATGTAAAACTTTGACCCCCCATGGTGGCCTCACCCTACCCCCGGCTGTCATGATTTTCACAACTTTGAATCTACACTACCTGAGGATGCTACCACACAAGTATTAAGCTTCCTGGCTTAATGGTTCTTGAGAAGAATATTTCTAAAGATTTACTCTATATATTCCTATATGTAAAACTTCGACCCCCCCCCCCCATTGTGGCCTCACCCTACCCCTGGCTGTCATGATTTTCACAACTTTGAATCTACACTCCCTGAAGATGCTTCCACACAAGTTTCAGCTTTCCTGGCTGATTAGTTTTTGAAAAGAAGATTTCTAAAGATTTACTCTATATATTCCTATGTAAAATTTTGACCCCCCATTGTGGACCCACCCTACCCCCAGGGGTCATGATTTTCACAACTTTGAATCTACACTACCTGAGGATGCTTCCACACAAGTTTCAGCTTTCCTTGCTGATTAGTTTCTGATAAGAAGATTTTTAAATATTTACTCTATATATTCCTATGTAAAACTTCGACCCCCCATGGTGGCCTCACCCTACCCCCAGGGGTCATGATTTTCACAACTTTGAATCTACACTACCTGAGGATGCTACCACACAAGTTTCAGCTTTCCTGGCTTAATGGTTCTTGAGAAGAAGATTTTTGAAAATTTCTCAAATTTTTTCATTAATTTCTAATTATCTCCCCTTGAAAAAGGGTGTGCCCCTTAATTTTCACAACTTTGAATCATCTTTGCCTAAAGATGATTTGTGCCAAGTTTGGTTGAAATTGGCCCAGTAGTTCTCGAGAAGATGTTGAAAATGTGAAAAGTTTACGGACAGACGGACAGACGGACAGACAGACAGACGGACGGACAGACGGACAGACGGACGACAGACAAAATGTGATCAGAAAAGCTCACTTGAGCTTTCAGCTCAGGTGAGCTAAAAATGATCCATATGATGCCCTTGGTTATGTCCCTTAAATCTGATTATTATGCATTACATGACTTAAATACATCAATATAAATGGCACTTCTTATAAATAAATCATCTCAGGTTACATGTGGACATTTATATTTCACATACATGTATTAATATTTCTGACAACAATAAGTGTTCATATAGATGTAAATATCTAATGTGTTGATTACATTTCCATACAATAACAAATGATAAACTAAATAAGTCTGGTACAGTTTGTTTTGACAGTCTTGTTAACAACTGTACCTGCCTTGTTAACATACTTTAATGGTTTTGTAAAAGATAGATCAGTTAATCTCAGCTATCAATTTCTAACCATTGTAAAGATTGCAGTAAAACAAAATAAAATTGAGCACTTTCGATGTACATATATATAGAATAGACGGTTCCATAGATATACTACAATGTATTATATAAAGATATGTTTTACCAATCACCAAAGCCGTGAGAACACATCGACAAAGCACATACATCACAAACACCCTGCCTCACGATGATTTGTGTCTGTGGGGCCATCCATGTTTACCCCCCAGTAACCACGGGTCATAGTGCACCTTCACATTGCTAAACACACTACTAATAGCCTTCATCACACTGTGTTCAATGAGATAATACTGGAAGCGGGGCGTGTAGCCGTCGCGGACGGACCGACACACAGTCACTAGGCGGGGGCGGTGGAGAGAGTTCAGTATCTTGAGCAGGGTGGAGGTTCTGAGAATCGTCTCGTTTTTCGTCGGCCTGTGAGCAAGAACCATGGAATCTACTGGAGTATTGGAGCCCATGCAGATCTGAAAGCCGGGGTTAGTGAGAGGTAGGTAGGAGTTTATGGTGGTGGTCAGACAGAAGCCTATCTTCTTCAGTGTGGCGATCTGCTTGGCACTTAGGTGTCCAAAAAACAGGTCAATCAGCTGGTTCAGCAGGTTCTCCGACTCCTTGCTCCTCTTCTCACACGACACTCTGTTACCCTGCTGCCAGAGGAACTGCTTTAACATGTCCGCTGACTCCTTCCGTGCTTTGTCTTTGCACTTCTTGTATGAATACTGTTTAGTTTGTGGTTTTGTTTTACAGTCCAATGCATTCTGAAACAAACGTAAGGCTTTAACTAGGACTCTGTCCGTCTCTTGTTCTTCTTTTACAGTTTTTGGACAGAACAACTTCCAAAGCACACCATTCATCATGTTCAAGGAAGCGATGGGCATCCCTACATCCAGAAGGGGCTGGGAAACATGGGTGGTTCCAAAGAAATCCAGATCTATGTCCAACATGAGGCTGTCCTGCTTTGTAACCCAGCCCCCCTTGGAGAGCCTCTTGATTGCTTCATCCTCTCTTACAGATTCCAAGTAAAACTCTCTTTTGATGTTGCATGACGATGGTTTTAACATTTGTTCTGTACCTACGTTGGTTAACCCCTCATATGGGAAGGGGATGTAACTACACTCCTTGACATTGCTCTCGTTCTTGGTGCAAGTACAGATAACTTTCTCCTTGAGGGTCTCTCCGGTTGTGACCATCGCTGTGCCTATTCCTCCCCAGGTTTTTTCGTAAACACTTTCATGGTTCTCTTGGTCCCACTTTGGCCACACCCAGATAATCCTCTTCATAATACCCGCCATGATAGATTGCTTAAAAACAATATAAAAGTGTGGGAATATTACGGTAGTACAAGTACCTTAAAATATCTGATGATAATTTGAATTGAGCATATATAGGCTTTGTGTATAAACCTACATGCATCTCTCTCTTATATTGGTGTTATATTTGTCATTTTTACTAAGATTATGCAACTGATTAACAAACCTTTCGAAATTCATCGTGGGCTTATTACTTACCACAATAAAGACGTCATTTCTCTGGATCATCATGTTGATTTCTCTGCTGTCTCTTGGCATTCTAAATGAGGGGTACCCAGGGAAATAGAAGGGTGGGGCCAAATCAGAGTGGCCATCAATATGGAACTGTAACAAAGAAAAATACACTCACAACTAGAATAAAGCAGTCAGTATGATTAATCAAAAACAATAAAATAGATTGGTTGATTTTTGCATGTTTAAAAATGAATGTAATGAACATGTAATTCATATCAAATGTAACTATAATTTCAGTTGTAAAAATAGGAGTCTAAGGACTATTTATCATGCATTTTCACCAAATCACTTTCTTCCAACAGACAAGTGGTTAAACCAAATTCATGAATTCACTTTGATGAAAGGAAAACATGCTATCTAAAGTATTGCAATTCAAAAACACACATACCAAAATATTTCCATGAGACTTCAGAGTTCCTGCTTTTACTGCATTCATCCAAATAGGAATCACTAAAATTACAAATAAATCATGTCTTAAAATACATGCATGTACAAGTTGTGTTCCTCTACATAAAAAGAGCATGATCCCATAAATGATTTAAGAAATTTACAGTTTTAATGAGAGTAATTAATTCTGTATAAAATCCATATACATGTATCAGTATACATATCACGTACTGAGATACTGTGGTTTCATCAATATTCGTTGAATACCAATTTTCGTGGATTTCGTTGTTAATATAACCCATGAAATTAAATGTTCATTGAAATGCAATTTCTATTAACATTTTGTTGCGTAGGGTCATTGGCCACGAATTTACATATCCTTGAAACTGTGATTTTTACTTTATCAACGAAAATTGATACCCTTGAATATTAATGAAACCACAGTAATATGTTTTAGTGTTTACCAGTAGGTACCAGTATACTACCGATATATTTTAAAACTTTATTTTATTTTACCCACAATAAAAGAAAATAAGTTCAAATCAAAGGTAGTCTAGACATTTCTCCTTTATCGTCATCTTCGCAAGCCAAGAGTTTACAATTCCTAGCCAAGGTTGTAAAGGAGCAGAGTGGCTCTTAAATTAACCCTTGGCTTGTGTAGATTGGTGCTCTATCACATACAACTATAGGAAATAATTTTGAATTATACAATGGAGCATTCACTTTTATTGTTCTTAAAAATGCAAAAAAACAAATTTGATTTCATATTTTGAACAACCAAAATCTCAGTTTTTTGAGTAATCTGGTGTTAGCAAGCAGACACGGCTCTATCAACACTTGTCAAACAGCTGTGCAGCAAGGCTCATACGGAAAAATATAAACAATGCTTATTTATATTCTGCCTAATCAATACTAGCGTGCGACCAGTTCTCGCCGAGTACCATTTCTCGCCAGTATATTGTTACATCATTTTATCAACACATAAAATTATATACCAAAAATGACGTCACAATGTACTGGCGAGAAATGGTACTCAGCAAGAACTGGTTGCACGCCAGTAGAGTTTAGGCACATTAACATATATCTAATATGAATATTAAACTATTAAGAAGGAATAACACACCTGGAAAAAGTCACTCAAATCAATTGGAATTTTTTTTATCTTGAAAGATGTAATGATAAATAAACTGAACAAATGTCAAATAAGCGAAAAAATTTGCAGTTTGGGGATAAAAAATGAATATCTAAAATAATTATGCCAGTAAGTAACAACAAAAGCCCCTGCGGGATTCGAACTCGGGGATGTATAGATCACAAGTCTGACACTTTATCCACTCAGCTATGGAGTACGTTTCATGTTTCAGTCCATAAAATCCTTTTAATAAAACGAAATTTTGTTTCGATCAGTGGTCAGCCATTTTGTGATGATGTGTTATTCCACCTTTAAAAGGTGACATCTATAAAGATACCTAGAGTTTGACATTCTGCCAAAAGTATTGCCTCAAGGACAATTTGGCTTCGTCATGGGTTTTCATGGGAAGAAACAATTCTTATACAGGTTATTTTCGTCCAAAATTTTTACACCCAGTTTTATATCTTCAATCCTTGTACAACTAAATTCGCCCAAATATTGAAATATTTCCCTGTATGTATATTATACATATATTACATGGCTTCGAGGGCGACATATATACCACAATATTTGCCCGAGGTGACAGATAAGCCCTGGAGTGTTATGTTCGGCATCGGGAGACATAACACCCCAGGGCTTTCCTGTCACCGAGGAACAAATATTGTGGTATTGTCGCCCGAGAAGACATGTAATATATGTTATATAACATTTTTTAAAATAAAAATCTGTTAAAGAATATATTTACCTCATTAGCATGTGTATTTTTAATTATTAATGCATCTTCATATCTTACAAATCAATTTTCTTGTAAAATGTCGATCAATGCTTTCAAACAGAACATAACTATTCAAATTAAACAATTAAAGTTAGTTTCTCTGAATAGGAGACACTGTCATGACATTTTTATTTTTGAGGAACTGTTTACGGTTGCTTAGCTAAATTTCGAACCTGACGTAATTAATATGCAGAATGATTGCACGCAGGATGATATAACAGTTTCAGGAAGGCATTATAACCATTTCCTGTGAAACATAACTTTTTATAGGGAGTGCAATATAACTATTTCCGGTGTTATTCAGCAATTTTTAGGGCATAGTAATAAAATTATCTAATTTGTGACATAACGAAAAACCTTCTTCAAAATGTTATATAATTGTTTATATTGCATTAAACAGTGTTAAACCGAATTTTATTTCAATAACACACACACACACACATATGTTAAACACATGCTATTATAATTATTTAGTAAGTTGACCAGTAAATCACATACTGGCATTAAACGGTTAATTGTGATGTGTAACATTTACCCTGGTGATGTTCTTCCACGACATGGACGGCCAACATGGAGGTCGCGTTTTTTGACCCCCTGTGCACCGTATGGCTGGCGTGTAACCCCCGAGGCCGGCGATGTCGGTTGGCGACGAGGTTGAATGTGGTGGAACTGGCTTTGTTGTATTGCAGAAGTTTAACATATGTCACAACAAATGCTGTCACCACTGCCAAGGCAATCAGATTTCCTGCAACATTGCGCCTCCATGTCACACGCATTTTGGATCTAATTGAGCGGCAACAGTTTCTTACCATGGAATCGACGTTATGCAGATCATGACAGAAACTAGATTTTTGATACAGCTAACAGATGCCCTACGTGATGTCCATTTTTTTTATAAACTTTTTTCCCCCAGCCAACACTAAATTCCAAAGTGACAGATGTCTTCAAGAGTTGTCGTTCGTAAGCTAAAGTGAACAAGATAGGTCGTACTATTTTTATTCGACAGAATTTGTCCACACACCAAATAAAATATACCATAAAGTTGTTTTACATGCTATACATGACTTTTAAGCATTGCATGCAATTATTATTCTTAAGAAGACATGTAATTTTTTCATAAGGGTTGTGAACCAAAATTAATAACCTAAATGGTCAACAAGAGGCCCACGGGCCACATCGCTTACAGGGTCTAAAATTGGATTCCCAATGCAGACTCACCCTACTCCTCAAGATTTTGAATTTAATAAAGAATCTTAACTGCCTAATTAAGCTTGATTTCACTTATGTTACAGCTATTTTAGAATAATGGTTTTTAAAAATCCCCCCCCCCCCACCTACCGTTGTGACCCAATCCTACCCCCTGGGACCATGATTTGAACAAACTTGAATCTATCCAGTCCCTACCTGAGGATTATGCTTCCACACAAGTTTCAGCTGTTCTGACCAATCAGATTTTCAAATATTTTTTCTAAATATTCGTATGTAAAAATTCCCCATTGCAGCCCGCCCTATCCCTGGGAATAATGATTTGAACAAACTTGACACCCTCTTGTGTCCCCACCCTACCCCTGAAGTCATGATTTTCATATAACTATGAATCTACATTAGCTGAGGATGCTTCCTAGTAGGTTTCAGTTTTTCTGTCAAATTAGTTTCTGAGAGGAGGGTTCTTAAATATTTACTCAATATATTCCTATGTAAAAATTTGACACCCCTATTGATTGTGGCTACACTCTACCCCCAGGGGTCATAATTTTCACAACTGGATGTGGTCCTTAATTTTCACAACTTTGAATCTCCTTTGTGTAAGTGTGCTTTGTGTCAAGTTTGGTTGAAATTGGTAAAGTGGTACTGGAGAAAATGTTGAAAATGTGAGAAGTTTACAGACAGACAGACAGACAGACAGAGGACAGACATAACGTGATCAGAAAAACTCAATTGAGCTTTCAGCTCAGGTGAACTATTAATAAAAAAAACTTTATAATCTTTACATTCAATTTATTTAATAGTACAATTGGTAACATAACTTTTATGATGTGAAATCTTTATAAGTGAAATCAATGCAATTACTGGTAAAAAATAATGCATGGCAAAATTCATTTCAAATGTCACAATTTCATAGGAAGCACTAGATATAACTTACAACTCAATTAGACATGGTAAACAGATAGAGATTCTAAATTATAAATATATTGTTCATTACATTACTGCCACGTAAATAACCAATTCTAGGCATGTCCTATTGAAAAAAAAAAAAATCAAAAGTGAGGTTGCTACCTGGATATCTGAGATAAAAGCAAGCAGGCACCATTTTCCTATTTAAAGAAACTTTAACCAACAACAATTCTTTACGCTGTTTAAGAAACTGATCTTGTCACATTTTATTTTAAATGTTGAACATATAGAGAACTCTTAATTAAAGCCATTTCCAAGTGAATTAATAATGAAAGACTTTTAAAAAATATGTCAGAAGAGAAATATCAAAAAGGCACAAAACAAAGTCCTCCTATCATCACATACTGCATCTAAAAACACAAAATTGATCCCTTTACATGTTAACCAGCATACAACTGCAGGTATTTACTCAAAATGTTCAAATGGATTTATGTATGTACATGGGTATTTAAATAAATGAAGTTTTTTGATTAACATTTATCAATAAACATTAAACCACATTCAGGATGTATACCAATCTGTAAAAATATCAAATACATGTACCTGTTCAAAGGCACAAATAACATCTCAAAACAAAACACAGGACTTAGTAGCACCATTGTGAACAAATACAGGTACAGGTACCGTATATCACTTGCTTGTAAATAAGCATTCATTTTACCACACAAAACAGATGATAAAATATTAAAAAATTAACATCATAATTCTTTTCTTTTGTTCTAAGTACATGTACATGTATACATATTTTCATTTGAATTGTGTTAAGACTACATGGAAATAGATAAATACAGATTGAGTGTATCAATGTAAACCGTGTATAAAAAGCTACCCGGCAGTGATTAATAAACACGTTGTTTTGTGTACAATAATACAAAGGTATCACCTGGTCATTAAATACAAGAAACGCCCATTTTAAATGGAAAAATAAACAACAATATTCAAAATGGATTAAGTACATGAACAAGTTAATATCACAGGCAGACCAAACCCTGCATGGGACATTTCTACAGCGTGTATTCAAAGAATTCATCTCGTTTATACTGGAAACACAATAGACAGACACGTAGATATTACAATACTGACCATATTCAATTTAGTGAGAAAATTGATAACAAAAAAGTTTGCTGAAAAACAACCATAAATGCAGTTTTGAATAACATATTAATAAATTTGAATGTGGCCCCCCCAAAAAAGGAATGGATTCTTTTTGATGTATTGAAGCTTGATGAGAAAGCTTTGGTCTGGTTTCATGTAATTGCTTCATGTTAGCCGTAGAAATCGTCTCTGTAATACACGTAACTGTAGCTATCAAAATTTGGGATTTTTATTACTACATGTAGCTGTAATCATGAGATGAGATCAATAATCAGTGCATGCATTGTACATAAAACCTGTATTGGGGTTGATTGTTGTAATGGGATTTTTCTGTATACCCAGGGTACTTAGTTACTGTACTAAATATCTATAGATAAACGTAATAATTATCACTTTTTAAAAAAAATATTATCAGTATGTGAGGTCTACTTTTGGGTTAAATTGATCAAAATGATATCTTTTAAACTAAAACACAGTCTTTGGATTGCAAATACTAGTAAGTGACATGAGATATTAAATGAGGGTGGATGGGATTATTTGTCGTAATAGTTGACTAATAATCTGTACTGTTGTCTATCTTAGGCATATGAATGGCTGAAATGGAGGACTTGGAATCTGTAAAGGTAATCTGTAAAGGTAACTATCGTATGAGGCCAGTAAATAGGAACTATTGTGAAAGGCAAGTCATGGATTAATTGCTGTAATGGAGCACTTGGGATTTGTATCAATAACCATCGTACATGTATAAGGCCAGTGAATTAGTTTATATTGGGACCTATATCAGTAACTATCGTATGAGGCCAGTGATGGGGTTAACAGCTGTGATGGTTGACTTTGGATCTGGTGACAGTGAACTCCATGGTGACTCCTCACACTTTTTGACAGAGGTGCAGTTGCTGCTGACAGCTCCTGTTCTACATATATCCTGGACACTCCAGAACTCGGCACACAGACTGTCCGTCCACTCTTCCAGCGTGCGCCCATGCTTCTGACCATTCTCATCCGCTGCTGCACGTGCTTCTCTCACACTGGTCACTCTTAAAACTTCCTCAAATTCTGAAAAATCTTGTTTTGCATAATACCCAATAGGTCCATTATGATGAAGGCCTGCCTTCCGCGAATCTAAGGGATTTCCTCTGAACACAGCTAAAGGAAGCACAAGGAAATTCACCTGTGCAATGACCTCGTACCTGTACATAAGTACACAAGCCCACACACCTGGTCTCAGTGGCTGCTTCAGCTGGGGTTTGAATGGTCCTATTTGACCCTCACTTGTGATGTTGATATCATAAGAAGCAGCAATGACCTTGGCTGGGTCAATCCAGGCAATGGAGACTACCAAAGGTGTACCTGGTCCCCACGTATGTCTCAAAACCAGGTCACTGTATGGACCTAATAATTGTCCATAATTTCGAAATATAGCTTCTTTCAAGTCAAAGTCACTCCCAACCTGGAAAATGTTATCAAATTGTATAGTATGTATATTGTACAAGATTTGTATATAAATACAGTAAAATTCTAGGGACCAATGGATTTACTTTGTTATATCCGTAATTCGATATATCCGTATAACTAATTCGTAATAATAACTAAAGTGAATTCACTATATGCATGTTTTCTTTCACTAGACTATAATTTTTGTTAATTGAGGTTTAACCTAACAATACATTACTTTGATACCTTGTGAATTAAAAAATTTATATGAAAATAATTTCATTCAAACTATTATGTTAAATGGTACTGCGAACTTTTAAATTTGTAAGGAAGTTCGTTATAAAAGTGTTAAATTTCGTTATTTTTCACCTCTCAGTTCGCTAAATTTGTTATATCCAAATTCATTATATATAACCATAAATTATAACCGTAAAATTTTGCAAAGATTAGATAATTACGAATTTTACCAGGGACTAAATTAAACTTCGCTATATCCAAGAATTCGCTATATCCGTGTTTGTACTAAACAAGCTTTACTGTATTAACCTTCTCAGTTTTATTATTTTTCACTGAAAACCTTTTTAAAATCATTGCATTTATATATCATGATCAGAAATTAAACCAAAAAATGTTGTTACCCACTATATTAAGTAAATCTTCATTTGACTGCTACTGCACATGAACATGGATAGGTGTTTAACTAAGACAACTAATCTACTGATCTACATGTATGTACAATATATTTTGTAATTACCTCCAGGTTGATGAGCCTGCCAGCAGGCCCTGTAGGATTTATCACAGAATAATGCTGTCTCAGCATCATATGGCTCTCCAAAACTAATCTGGTCCCTTCTTTACTGGTGGTCTCAAACAACACCAGCAGCCCCTGGTTGCGGTCCCCCCTCTGAAACAAATGGACCTGGAGCACCTTGTTTGGAACCACCTGACACTGCCCAGTGGTGTCTGCCGCCAGGCGAGTGGTGGTTAGACGCATGAAAGACAGGTAAAAACTGAGGAAGGTGTCGTCCACCCCGGTGTGGCGGTCCAGGTGGTGGTACTCGTTCTGCCAGTAGCTGGTCAACGCCGTCACATCTGGAAACAGGTGTAAAGGTGTTAAACTTACCAATAATTTAATCTTAAATACACTAAGAAATATCACAGGTGAATTCCTTACTTCACTTATAAAAGTAGAATGGTATAGAGATATAAAAATTGATTCATGTTGTGTATCCCTCTATTAGGAAATAAAACAATTTCATGTACACTGAAAGAAAGAAATCATTATGTATCAGTATTCTTCATCTTTCTGCCTACCTGTCATCTCGTTTCCAAACAGGTACACATCCATGCTATTGATGATGTCCTGATTTACTGTTGCTTCAAACTTTCTACCAAAAAATATTGGCTTGACTTCATATGACTGGAAAAAAAATATATCCACACATATATTTTATCCATACATGTATTATCTTAATATACATATGATTTTATATTATGATATCATAAATCATTATCAATATACCGGTAAGTTAAAATCAGACAGCTGGTGACATGTGAAAGTCAGAAAAAAAAATCATTTGACTTGAGGATGTAACCACAACCAAGTAAAAAGAGCTTAACAGTATGGAATAATTAAAATTCCTAATAAGTTATCTATGAATTCACTTCCTCGAATGAAATGCGACAATCTTTGTTCATGAAAATTACACACCCATGAACCTTTAAAAATATTGAACTCACTAAAATATAGCCCACTGTATTACAAATAAACCCTCAGTACTAGCCATGTCCTGGGGGGAAAGAATCAGTGCAAACACATATTTACACACCAAAATTTACATATCAAATTCAATATGAGAAAAATTACACTCCCAAGAACTTTTAATAAGTTCCCATAGATCAGTACCTGCACTGTGAGGAAAGAAGCACCAGGTACATATATTGACTGACCAGGTACATTGGCCAGGTATATAGATAAACTGGCCAGGTACATAGATTAACTGACCAGGTACATAGGTTAACTGACCAGGTACATAGATTAACTGGCCAGGTACATAGATTAACTGACCAGGAACATAAATTAACTGACAAGGTACATAGATTAACTGACCAGGTACATAGATTAACTGACCAGGAACATAGATTAACTGACAAGGTACATAGATTAACTGACCAGGAATATAGATTAACTGACAAGGTATATAGAATAACTGACAGGGTATATAGATTAACTGACCAGGTACATAGATTAACTGACAAGGTATATATATTAAGTGACAAGGTATATATATTAACTGACCAGGTACACATAGATTACTGACTAGGTAAATAGGTTATCTGACCAGGTACATAGATTAACTGACGAGGAACATAGATTAACTGACAAGGTACATAGATTAACTGACCAGGAACATAGATTAACTGACAAGGTATATATATTAACTGACAAAGTATATATATTAACTGACCAGGTACATAGATTAACTGACCAGGTACATAGATTAACTGACCAGGTACATAAGTGAACTGACAAGGTACATAGGTTAACTGACAAGGAACATAGATTAACTGACAAGGTATATATCTTAATTGACAAGGTATATATATTAACTGACCAGGTACACATAGATTAACTGACCAGGAACATAGATTAACTGACAAGGTACATAGGTTAACTGACAAGGTACATAGAGTAACTGACCAGGAACATAGATTAACTGACCAGGTATATAGATTAACTGACAAGGTATATAGATTAACTGACAAGGTATATAGATTAACTGACAAGGTATATAGATTAACTGACCAGGTACATAGATTAACTGACAGGGTATACAGATTAACTGACCAGGTACATAGATTAACTGACAAGGTATATATATTAGCTGACAAGGTATATATATTAACTGACCAGGTACACATAGATTAACTGACTAGGTAAATAGGTTAACTGACCAGGTACATAGATTAACTGACGAGGAACATAGATTAACTGACAAGGTACATAGATTAACTGACCAACAACATAGATTAACTGACAAGGTATATATATTAACTGACAAGGTATAAATATTAACTGACCAGGTACATAGGTTAACTGACCAGGTACATAGATTAACTGACCAGGTCAGAAGTTTACTGACAAGGTACATAGGTTAACTGACCAGGAACATAGATTAACTGACAAGGTATATATATTAATTGACAAGGTATATATATTAACTGACCAGATACATAGATTAACTGACCAGGTACATAGATTAACTGACCAAGTACATAGGTAAACTGACCAGGTACACATAGATTAACTGACCAGGAACATAGATTAACTGACCAGGTACATAGGTTAACTGAGAAGGTACATAAAGTAACTGACCAGGAACATAGATTAACTGACCAGGTATATAGATTAACTGACAAGGTACATAGATAAACTGACCGGGAACATAGATTAACTGACCAGGTACATAGATTAACTGACAAGGTATATATATTAACTGACAAGGTATATAGATTAACTGACCAGGTACAAAGATTAACTGACAAGGTATATGGATTAACTGACAAGGTATATAGATTAACTGACCAGGTACATAGATTAACTGACCAGGTACATAGATTAACTGACCAGGTACATAGAGTAACTGACCAGGTACATAGAGTAACTGACCAGGTACATAGATTAACTGACCAGGTACATAGAGTAACTGACCAGGTACATAGATTAACTGACCAGAATCCGGTCCAGGTCCTGTGACAGGAAGTCGTTGGGAGAACAGCCGCACCAGTCCACCACGTTCTTGTGCTGACACTTACAGCCACGCTTCCTGTTCCAGTTCGTGACGTGGAGATTGTTCTCCATCCACTTGTCACAGAAATGGCTGTTGTGGAGCAAGGTGTGGAAAAAAGACTGAAAGTAAAAAGTATCACTGATATATCAATATGTTTTTATTTACTAGTATTTGCCATACTGAATAATGATATTGTAGATTCCTAATTAAACTCTGCATAAAATTGGAGAAGCACATCTAATAATTTTGTTATATCTCACTTTTATTTTTAGGCTATGTGTAAACTACATGACACTATGATAAAAATTTAGTATTCACGATATTATGTCCTTGCAAATTGATGGAAAACGATTGAATCGCGAAATTAAGAATTTGCAAAAAAATAAGGAATCTACAGAATTACTTTATAATAAAACAAAAGTGTATTTCATCTGGAACATAGATAATCAGTTATTGTTGACAAAATAATATCTTTTCATATTTCAATCATCAAATCAGTTAGAAATTATACATGTACTTTGGGATATTTTGGACTTTTATTAATCAAGGAAAAATGCACAACAGACACTCCACATGAATGAATTAAAAGTTCAATAAATCTTTTAAAAAGATATGGTATAAAAGGGTTTAATTTCAAAACTACAAATTTACGAAACTAATAAAGAATAACCTCCACTGGTAACAGTGTATATTTGTACAGTTTCTTTAGTCCGGTCAGGAGTTTATCCTTGGAGGTGACCACATAAAGACAGAAATGTCGGGGGAGGCCCACCCAGTCACTGCCCCCATCCACCTGGATCCCTGAGGGCAGAGTACGAGTTCCAAGCCGCCACAGGTGGTTGTCACACTGCAGGAAAGTCTGGTCCAGACCTTGCTTTCTTACAAACCTACAAAGTACATGTACATGAGGTATGAGGCTTTATCCTCATTGTATATGAAGTAACAAACCTGGAGGAAACGATTCAAGGTTTCCTTAATAGTATATTGCTCTAGCATTATTCTATTGTACCTGGTAGATTCAATCAGGAATATTATGTTACACATATTTAGTAAGTGGATTAAAGAGATTGTAATTTCAATATCATTGGTCAGTAAATAAAACCTCCAGCAACTGATATATGATAGAGTATTAATTTTTTTATCCAAAAAAGAATTCCCTTAACACTAATACTTAGAAGCTCTTAACTACATTCTCAGCATACTACACACTGCAATAAATCTGAATATAAACCCCAACTTACAGAGAGGTGTTTCTGCCGTGAGATTTCAGGAAAATATGACCTCTGTATTTTGATAAGTAGGACACCAAAGAATCTAGTTTCCTGTAAGAAATGAATAAGTTGATTTCATTACCTAAATGATCAAAATATTTTAACATTATGAATTGACAAAAACTGTATGCATAAAATACATCACAAAACGAGTGAACATTAAAAGCCATTGTCATGTATTTTATGATTACCATAGTATCTGTGTTTCTTACTTGATTGGATAGTCACTTTCACTTAGATTAACATAGTAGTCCCACATCCAGTCCATTTCCAGGGCCTCCTCAATGATGTGCAGATGGGCATCCAAAAGACTGGCTCCGCCCCATATCGTGGCAAATCGCTTACGCACAAGACGAACATTGGACAACAACTGCTCTAAGGGAAGTAACTCTCGAAAAAGATATTCCTGCCTCTAAGATAAAGAAGTTTGAACAACTTGACATTAATAAGAGGACGCAACTATGTGACTTTGAAGATGTTAAAACAAAAGAAATTTTTGTAAAGAAAAAAAATAATTTGTCTTTGGCAAGGTTGTACTGAAAACATGAAAAAATACCTTGATCCGTGTTTCTTAATTGAATACTTTTATTAACACATGATAAATAATGCAATGCAAGTTTTCTAAAAACAACAAACAACAGATTGACTTACTGCATCAACATGTAGAAGGTAGAAGTGGTCCCGGTGGTATATGGCCTTCAGCAATCTTCGCACCTGTCGGACTTGTCGGCCGTTCAAGGTCAACACAAACAGGACCCTGACCTTTGGTCGTACATCCTCCTCCTCAAAGTGGAGATTTCCTGGGCCATTACTGAACCGCTCTGAAAGTAGAATGTATAGCAAGGTTGATTTAAATGCAATAGTTGAATTAACCTTTAAAAGTTATGTCCCTCGGACTCCATCTTGGTTTGGGGAGGGGGGGGGGGGGGGGGGGGGGGGGGGGGGGGGGGGTGGTGGTTACAAATTTCTCACAGTAGCCTTTGTAAATGTAGTTTAGGTTCTTGTAACAAAGGAAAATATTAGGTTTTCTGGGGTTTTCTTTGCAAAGAGAAACAACTCAATCCAATTTTTGCAGAGTGAGGATAGATTTATATTGAGCATTTATTTATCATTTATCACACAGACTGATTTATATACTATATTGAGCTCTTAGTTAATTCACTTAATTGCATGGAAATGATCAATTTATAAACAAGTCTGAGCACTCAGTTAATAATTCAACACCAAACTGTAGTCAGAGTTCATCATGTATATTGATGTAGCAGCTGCCAGGCAATCACATTACAGCCATCTACTGAATTCAATTTCGTATATTGGTGCAGAGGGAGTAAAGAAATATTTGTTCAATATGCAAAAAGTAATTGATTTTAATGATGTTTCATCAACATACACTTCCTATATAATTGTTAACCTTATTTCCAAATAAACATATAAATGATTTTACCCTCAGATTATAACTACTTATTTATCTACAAACAGAGTTTTGGGGAAAGAATTACCAGGACTAAGTTTTAATGTTGTTAAGATGAGGTTAAGGCTCCTAACCATTATAAACTTTTTTTTCTATCTCTGAACAAAGGAGACTTTTATAAATTCCTTAATTTTCTATACAATTTTGAATACCATCAAAATTGTAACAGAATGCAAGTGATGTTTATCCTCCCAAAATGCCAATTTTGTTTTTAAAAGAAAAAGCAACGATAAAGCACACAGCTCCCTGCTTTCAATAATATATGTTATATGGTAAATTACAGTAACTGAATCTGTGGTACAAATTATTTCCAACTACATGTACCTTTCATAAATCTCAGTTTTATAGATAAGGTGGTGTCAAAATGATATTGAAAAGTCAGCTAAAAACATCTCATTCATTGGATATCTTACAGGACTTTGTCAATATCACTTTAAAATGGAAAATCTTACAGTCATTCTTAAAGCAAAAAAGATATTTTAACTTTACAAATTCAAAGCATATATTAATAAAAACAAAGCTTAATATTTCTGATGGCAAACAAAAGATGGAAAATAGCACCACTTATGTTTATAAATGTTAATTATTGCAATTTTTTATCACTTTTTAAATTCAGGGAAAAAAAGATTCCAAAATGCTGACACCACTAAAACTTTGGCCATTATTTACCTTGGATCCCTGTGCTGTACACATCATTAGTGAGGTATCCCCCGCAGGATTCCTTGGAATTTCCGGGACAGCGCTGGTTACACACTGCTCCTGTAGTTCCATGCTTCCCAAAGGAGTTCCCACACCAGCACTCCCTCCCATACTGAAGACCGGCATACCTAAAACCTGTTAATGAATCACAAACTGTATTTTTCTTATTTTACACAAGTACCTAATTCTGTTTTTCCACTGTTTTGTATCAAATCGCAAGAATATAAAATCATAAATGCAGAACTTTTTTCATATTTTAATTTTTCTTTTATTTAATCACTTACTGTGGTTTTCCTAATTTAGGCATTGAAGTACTTATTAAATGATCCCCCTGTTTTGTATCAAATTGCGAGAATTTTAAAAATAATGAATGCTGAACTTTTATCCTAATGTCTTATAGTTCCCAACTCTTAGAAAATAAAAGTGAGATTTTAAAATCCGCAAGGGTTGCTTTTCGCAATTTTATGCAGATATTAATTCCTCACATTTAATTAGAAATCTACGGTATCATACCACCCACATTCTTTACACATGTACAAAAATCACATGTCAAACTTTCCACACACCACTTAATTATAACAAGAGGCCCATGGGCCACATCGCTCACCTGAGGAACAATAGGTATGATAAAATCAGCTTAATGGATTCATAATACAAACTATCTGGACAATGTACAATAATACATGTAGATCCTGTATAAATAAAATCCATTTTCCCCTGGATATTCTTATGTTTATAATCATTAGTCCCTTTTCTAACAAGATGATTTTATAGTCTTATCATATGTTGAGTATTGCAGTTCTCAAAATGATCCTTAACAATAGTTTATATATTAGATATAAACGTACATCAAACTATGAACCTTCTCGGGAGGCCAAAGAATTGTCCTGGGGCCAAAGTCTTAACAATTATAAAGAAACATCTGGCTGATTAGTTTCTGAGAAGATTTTTAAAGATTTACCCTATATATTCCTTTGTTAAATTTTGACCCCCCCCCATTATGGCCCCACCCTACCCCTGGGGATCATGATTTTCACAACCATGAATCTACACTACCTGAGGATGCTTTCACACACGTTTCAGCTTTCCTGGCTGATTAGTTTCTGAGAAGAAGATTTTTAAAGATTTACTCTGTTTATTCCTATCTAAAACATCGACCTCCCATTGTGGCCCAAACCTACCCCCAGGGTTATGATTTTCACAAATTTGAATCTACACTACCTGAGGATGCTTCCACACAAGTTTCAGCTTTCCTGGCTAATTAGTTTCTGAGAACAAGATTTTTAAAGATTTACTCTATTTAATTATATGTTAAACTTCGACCCCCCATTGTGGCCCCATTCTACCCCCAGGGGTTATTATTTTCACAACTTTGAATCAACACTACCTGAGGATGCTTCCAAAGAAGTTTCAGCATTGCCGGCTGATTAGTTTCTGAGAAGAAGATTTTTAAAGATTTACTCTATATATTCCTATGTTTAACTTCGATCCCCCATTGTGGCCCCACCCTTCCCCCGGGGGTCATGATTTTCACAACTATGAATCTACACTACCTGAGGATGCATCCACAAAAGTGTCAGCTTTCCTGGCTGATTAGTTTCTAAGAAGAAGATTTTTAAAGATTTACTCTATATATTCCTATTTTAAACTTCGATCCCCCATTGTGGCCCACCCTACCTCCGGGGGCCATGATTTTCACAACTATGAATCTACACTACCTGAGGATGCTTTCACACAAGTTTCAGCTTTCCTGGCTGATTAGTTTCTGAGAAGAAGATTTTTAAAGATTTACTCTATATATTCCTATGTTAAACTTCGATCCCCCATTGCGGCCCCACCGTACCCCGGGGGTCATGATTTTCACAACTTTGAATCTACACTACCTGAGGATCCTTCCACACAAGTGTCAGCTTTCCTGGCCGATTAGTTTCTGAGAAGAAGATTTTTAAAGATTTATTCTATATATTCCTATGTAAAACTTCGATCCTTCATTGTGGCCCAACCCTACCTCCGGGGATCATGATTTTCACAAATTTGTATCTACATTACCTGATGGTGCTTTCACACAAGTTTCAGCTTTCCTGGCTGATTAGTTTCTGAGGAGAAGATTTTTAAAGATTTACTCTATATATTCATTTGTTAAACTTCGACCCCCCATTGTGGCCCCACCCTCAGGTGAGCTAAAAAGGTTAAGTTTACAATACAATAAGTTGTTAAAGTTGGTTTCTGGAAGAACAGACTTTGAAAATTTTCTTAATAAATATTGACAAATATTTTACTTTTTTAAGCTTTAGTTTTTAAGATCTGTGTACAAACATAGAATTGTGAGCAAATCGCTGTATCTTGCTTATAATTCGAAGCTTAACACTCAAATATGGTTAGTAAATAGAAATTGTAAACAATTAAACACAAGAAACATGCACTACATGTATAACAAATAAAGAACACAATTTATTTTTTCGAAATGAATCATATATATATACATGTATATTTCCGTCAGCGATATCAAACTCTATTTAAACTGAATAAACTCGAAAAAATGCCGAGCATCTCAACAAAACCTATTGCATTAATCTACATGTACCATTACGCAAAAGATAATGCCGAATTACCGATAGAATGAATTGTATTTCAGTACCCGTCCCCTACATCCGATTTTGCTTAATTTGCGCAGGTAAACAGTTAACTGTTTGATTTACCGAAGTCTCTGTTTGATTTGATACGTAAAAATCACGAAATACAGACGATAGTTTCCAGGTTACAAAGCATAATGAGAACGAAACGAAAATCAGAACAAGCTAACACCAACGTCATGTGTGAAAACTGTCAACGCATTGAAATATTTAGCCTCAATTTACTTCACAAAATCGGCACCAATATATTTTGTATGTTTCAAAATTTCCCTTCATACGCGAACTGTTGCACAACAAGCAAATTCATCATAGTCAGATCGAC
The DNA here is from genome assembly GCF_025612915.1 of Magallana angulata. Taxonomy (NCBI): domain Eukaryota; kingdom Metazoa; phylum Mollusca; class Bivalvia; order Ostreida; family Ostreidae; genus Magallana; species Magallana angulata. The sequence goes on from NC_069120.1 coordinate 49,970,423, forward strand.
CCTTTTTCGTATAATGTCATGGCTGCTTTAAACAAAGAACCTCGTTTTAGAAGTATGGAATCATTTTACCGGATGCCGAACCCGAAGCTATTAAACTGATTGAAACACGCATTTCCTTTATTATTATTTTCGTAATAACTCAGATTTGAAACAAAATTTCCACTTAATTTTTGCAATTTATATTTTCCTTCCGATAAGGATAATTTATGCTAAACTATGTTGAATTTGCCTCGGTAGTTCTTGAGAAGAAGATTTTTAAAAATGCACCCCCCTTTTTCTACAGTTTCAAGGTTTTCTCCGCTTTGAATACAGATCAAACTTTTATTTCTGCAATTTATATTCGCCCTCCCATAAGGATGATTTGTGCCAAATTTGGTTGAAATTGGATAAGCGGTTTTAGAGAAGAAGTTCAAAATGTAAAAAGTTTACAGACGGACAGACGGACAGACGGACGGACAGACGGACGACGGACAAAATGTGATCAGAATAGCTCACTTGAGCTTTCAGCTCAGGTGAGCTAATAATGTACAAGAGACTTGTGATAAAATCTTGTATATATAGCTGGGTCATTATCAAAATATGCAGACTTTTGAAAAATGTAAAACATGAGAAAATTATTGCTGAAAAAATTACTTTAATTGCAAAAAACACATTTAACAAACAATGAAGTATAACATCTAAAAATTTGCAAACATTGGAATCTACCATTTAGCTGATAATTAGACTAAAATGTAATGAACTGTAAACATTTGGTCAGTGGTGTAACAGGCATATAGTATAGGAAAAAATTCTTAAATAAAATAAAATAATTCTTTTAAAATGATGGACATAAAGTTTATATCAACAAACTTCATTTAAAGTTATCAGAATTAGATAACAGAAAATATTTGACACATTTACATAGTGACCAACATAACATTTGAGACAAAGTCTTGATGTTACTCAACAAATTTTTAATTTGAGCATTAAAAAGAACACAACTGGATTTTTCTTTTAATGGAGCATAAAAAAGACATTACTATAAATGCACTGGTGTTTTCAAATATACATGTATCATTGCCAGTTAAATTTATTTGGAGAAAAATGTACACGTTACACCACTGATTATTATGTTTTACCACTGACTTAAAGTTACACCAATGACCTAGCAATAATAAATAAGAGATAAGCGCATTAAATTTTGTAAAATAAACTAATCTCTATTTTTGATTGCATTTAAAACATGATAAATTTGATCTTAAATAAAAGTTTTCGTACCTCATTCTTTCATAATTTGAAGAGAGATACACTGTTACACCACTTATAATCAGTGTTACACCACTGACACAAAAACGGCATGTAGATGTTTTTTTACACGAATTCACTCATTCTTTGATGTTATATTTCATACTATTGGCATCCACACACTTTTATCTACTTTGTATCGAGTTCGAACTTTCTTTGGCTCATCAATCTCACAAACAACATCGTCAATACTATACCCGCTAATATCAATCATACATTTTGGATAATAATATTGAAATTTCTCCAATTTTCTCCAAAATTTATGCATACAACTCGTATTCACTTCCTCTTTGTTTATATATGTTTCTTGAAGCTCAGCTAGCATTTGTTACCTTTAAGAATTTGAAAGATTTTAATATAACATAATAGGGAATGTGAAATGTCAGTGGGATAACATATCTTATAATACACTATAAGTCATTAAAAAGTTTGATTTTTTAATAAACATAAAATGTGGATAATTTCATTTCTTTATTAGAATAAATTTGTTTTTACTTTTATCTTTTAATCAAGTATTTAAACGAGTAAAACATAATTAGAGCATACAAAATGTCAATGGTGTTTCAAATAATGTCAATGGTGTAACAGGTCCCATTTTCCAGATTAAGAAAACACAATTGCAATTAAATAGTCAAGCTTTCTTTATTGTGACAGTGTCTAACTTGTAAAATTGATAAATAACAATTGTTCAAAATGCTCAAAATATAAATGAAATGGAAGGAAAAGTAAAATAATTAAATAATGTCATGTGGTGTAACAGTTTTTTCAGTGGTGTAACAACAATTTTTGGTTACACCACTGACCGTTATACCACTGATGTATCCATAGTAAATGTAGCAGTATGACCCAAGAGAACAGATACTACACAAAGCTACATAGCCTATGTTATAATGTGATAAACATTCATCATTTATGTGAAAAACTTTTTTGTTCTTTCATATTAGAAAACCTTAAATAGCACGTTATCCCACTGACACAGTTTACATTGTATTTTTCGGAGTATACTAACATTTTCTGCCATATTTTCTATCACAATGATGTCATCACTGATACATTTATCTTTTTAGTAGCAGGGAATGATGTCACTATGATGTGGGGGATTCCAACTGTAGTACAATATTATTTACTTGATGTATTTTAAGATATTTTTATATAATTTGCCTTGTAACACCAATGACAAAAATTTTTTGTACAAGGATATATCTCATCAAATTCATTGTTTTTAAAAGAGAACTTGTTAAGGAACATAGCAGAAATTAAAATATGAATGTTGTTTTGAAAATTAACGATGATTTTTGGAATAAAACATCAATATTATTGAAGATATTGTAGGGTAAAGACGTTGGAAAAATTTAATGACAACATAAATTCACTGAAATCTCATAACAAATAATATTTTTTTTATACTTTAAACAGTAAAATTGTCCATTAATTTGTTCATCAATATAGGTTTAAGTTTCTAAAATCCAATGGTACTGTATATATTCCCCAGAACATTATTTTTCCCCCTTTAAATTGACACTGACACAAAAGGCTGCATATTTTGAGAATGACCCATCTAATGTCTAACGTATAAAACATGTACAAGAATCACAAATCAAACACCTGTATCTCTGAATACTTTAATAGAATCACCTATCAAAGCATTTATTCCTAAAGGATGTACACTCACCTGTCTGTAAGCAGTAGTCTATACACTGCTGTATAGTACATGTACAGTGTACTTGAAGTACACTCACCTGTCTGTAAGCAGTAGTCTATACACTGCTGTATAGTACATGTACAGTGTACTTGAAGTACACTCACCTGTCTGTAAGCAGTAGTCTATACACTGCTGTATAGTGCATGTACAGTGTACTTAAAGTACACTCACCTGTCTGTAAGCAGTAGTCTATACACTCTAAAAAAAGTTTTACTAAGTAATCATTTTTTACTTAAAATCATATTAATAAGTAATAGGTAATTACTTAACATTTACTTACAAATTTAAAACAATTACTGAACTTCATGTCAATTACTAAATAAAAATATTTTACTTACATTTACTTAATGTGTAGAAATGTTTTACTAAGTAATTCCTTTTTACTGATTATTGTTATGAAAAAAGGGACAATCATTTACTAAAAACAAAACATGATTTACTAAGTAATTCCTTTACTGATACTTGTTATGAGAAGGAACTATCATATACTTAACATGATTTACTAAGTTATTCCTTTACTGATATTTGTTATGATAAAGAACTATCATATACTTAAAGCAAAAAAAGACTTCCTATATAAGTATATTGAGAGAGAGAGAGAGAGAGAGAGAGAGAGAGAGAGTTAGTTTGCACACAGACAGGTTGGGCAATACAATAGGAAATTTGAAAGTGACTAGCTTTTCAGAAATGGCATATATCTCCTTTGCTTTCAAAAAGGTATAATAGTGTCTAAACCGCTTGATGTTGAATCATGAAGATTGAAGAATTTTTCGTATGCTGTTCAGTATTGTTTGTACTTTTACTTTTGTTTCAATGTTACGCTACGCGCGCGCTGATTGGTCGATCAATAGCTAGCCGCCAATTTTCACATTCGATGCTGCCGTGTTGTCTGCCATCACCGAGATGGTAAAATGAATGAAAATAAGGGAATAAGGCTGTGCACAAGGTAAAAGAATGATTGTCAATGGAGTGTTTACTTCTGGAATATCCACGGCTAAACAGGTGACGAATATAAGTGAATGAATCGAGTCTCAACACCCAAGGCCACTGCATGCATCATCTCATGCATGATCATGAGCACGTTTTTGAAAAAGTAAGTGAAGTAATGAAAATATATTCGTTGAATGGCAGTTTGAACAGTTTTTGGAATATAAAACGAAAGACGGTGATCTTTTATAATGAGTTTAACAGTTTAAGGCCGTCCCTATGACAATAGACCAATCCACACTTTACAAAAGTTATCTCCCTTGGCCGCCATCTTTGGGGAAAAACCCATATATTTCTCACAGTAGCCTTTGTAGTTTAGAGGATTGTAACTTCGTCATTTGACATTAGAAATCGGTTTCCTTTGTGAATTTTGATTGCCCCAAGTTGGGGCAAACTACACATCAAAGGAATAAATTAAATCCTAAGAGATTTCTTCACAGGACGCCCAAATATGTGGTTGCATAAAGAAGGGAAAAGTTGTTTTTTTCCTTTTGACCTTTGGGTTGACCCCGCAAAGGGGAACAACTTTTGCAAAGTGTGGATTGGACTATGCCGGGTGTCGAATCAAGCAAAAAGCTCGTTATTGACATCGTTGTGATGCATGAAAAAATAATTTGAATTCAAAATTTATTTAAACAACGCCAAATTAAGATAATTATCATTACATAGTGTGTAAGTACATTTTATATGACTTACATTTTTATTACTTAAATAAAAGAGTTCATGTTCTACTCACATAGTCAGAGTTAGTATTGCAAATTTGTAGCTATATTGATATAGATTAATAGATGGAGTAAGTACGATATATGATAGGCTAACTTGTTTTTCTTAGAAACTGCTTTAAATTTAAAAAAAAAAAGTGCTTATATGAAATCCATTTATCTTCCCAATAGGTGTCTGTCCTGGTGACCGGGTTACACAGACCTAAAGAAAACCTTGCATGAACAACTAACTGATTTTATGATCAAATGATGCAAACAAAAAAGAGTGAAAACAGAATTTGTGTAAGACTATGTAGAAAAGCATATAAAGAACAGTGCTGAAGTCTGACCATTCCATTGTGGATATTATTGTGATATTCGGCTATTTGTGTGATATTGTTTATGTGTGAAATTAAATCGGAGAGCACATACAGGAGACTGTCATAAAAAAGACATCAAGAATGCCTTAAAGATTGCCGTGATTAATTGTAATATGACCAGTGACCTTGCAAGGCTTAATTGAGAACTATATGGTTTGAACTTCGCTCATTGTGAACTTTTGTCCAAGTCCATCTGTGCATGCATGTTGTGATCAAACTGCATTCAAGTTTATCAATCTGCAGCAACAAATCATCACCGATTGGTTGAGTACTATTAGTCAAATTTCATTATGGTTTGTTCATCAATTTTGTGTTTATTTTTGAAATTTATAAAATGTGCAAAATTCAAAGTTAATAATTTTTACTTGTGTCCTTTATCTCAAATTTTGCTGCAACTGTTTAAGTTAAACATCTTTGTTAATCACCAGTAGAAGTTATTTGTAAATTGATTAAAAAGCATAGTACATGTATGAGTAACTCATTATTAAATAATTATATGTAATATCTTAAAGTTGCTATGTTTATCTGTAAGCTTGCGGTAACTGTTTGTCGCAAATTTGCAGCAAACTCTCTGCAAATTTGACCTTGCATTAAAATTTTGTACAAATTAACGTCATTTTCTTATTAATGGGCCCTATTTTCTGCTTTAAGTTGTTAAATATAAAATTATCTGGAATCAATTTAATTTCTTCCTAGGTATATCTATTTTTTCCTTATTTTTATTGTTTTATATGGTTACTTATATTTCCGTGCATGTTTGATTGTTTACAATGTACATATAGTTGTGAGTCATTGCGTATTTTGCCATGCATATCCTGCAAAATGTTTAAAAATGCAATGTTGAGGTATGTTTTACAACTAAAATTTTGGTTGTTGTGAAGGAAACGAGAGAATTTCCTTTCAAGTGTATATAAAAATGTGAAATACGATTTTTCTATCCATTATTTTTTTTTCAGTAAAGCTTTAAATTGCAATTATTACCAACATAATTTCTATATACTGTAGCTTTTTTAAAGAACTTTCTTATCTGGAAAATTAATTGCAATTTTTATGATTTCTTGAAGTAATTACTGTTTTCTCTCAAGTGGACATTTGTTGTAAATCCAAGCTAGTCAAATTAGCAACCTTGTACACATAACATTTTGTTAGCCAATTTATTTATATATGTGTTATGGTATTACAGATTTATTGATTTACACAGTTGTCTGGTGTTTTTTTTCCCTAAAATTTTCTTTGTTCACAGTTATCAGAGAGTGCAAGGAAACAGAATTTTAGACGTTCAATTTTTAAAAACAATGTGATATAATAATTGGAGAATAATATGTCTACAACAAGTAAAAAACAAATGGGTAAACCATATTGGTATGAAATAAGTAAATTATTTAGATAAAATAAGTATTGCTATTACTTAATTAGAGAATATTTTAAAATAAATGAATTTGATTACTTGAAATGAGAATTATATTGAGTAAATAAATAACAAGTATTTATATACATTTTAGTAATTGCAAACAAGAGGCCCATGGGCCACATTGCTCACCTGAGGAACAATAGGTATGATAAAGTCAGCTTAATGGAGTCATAATACAATCTGGACAATGTACATTAATACATGTAGATCCTGTATAAATAAAATCCATTTTTCCCCCTTGGAACTCGGATAGCCCTGATTGCTGAAAATATTTACAAGAGCAGACTTTAATCACCGCTCCTGCACATATATAGGGACTCAACGTTATCCAGGCAGGGATGACCGCACACCTACGCAACTCAACAGGTACCAACGTTAATGCAAGCAGAGATAACGCAAGCAGGGATGACCTCACACTTGCGCCAACAGCTCAACCTAACGCAGGGAGTGCCGCACACTTGCACTAGAAAGGCCAGAACACCAGCAGGGATGACCATACACAAGTGCTCCGCCGCAACCACCACCAATACAAGCAGGTATGACCGCACACTTGTATCAATGCGATACAGGGCAGAAATGACCGCACATTCAGTATCGTTGGTTAGAAAAACACGTAGACTAGAAAGAGAAGGGATGTCAACACCCTCAATCTCTCCGTACCTGTTCAAGCTTAACCCCAAACAGTCACTCGTTGCAATGCAATAGACACTGTCCCTATATATGTGCCAGCCTAAAATAATTCATAGTATCTAAAAATTGGAAATCAAAAATAAACAAACTAATCCAGCCTAACCCAAAACTACTTATGCAGAACAACTTATATACATTGAATATTTATTATTGTATAAAAATAATCATCACATTAATTGGTTAACAGTGGATGCATTAATTAAAATAATCAAGAATCAATAAATCAAGGGCAATAACCCAAAACAGTAATACAAAAAGATTCTAATGAAAAAAAAGCTGCCTGCTTCAATTATATAGTCATATCACATGTTGAGTATTGCAGTTCTCAAAAAGATCCTTTACAATTGTTTATATATGGGATATTTAGCTACATCAAACTCTGAACCTTCTTGTGAGGCCGAAGAATTGTCCTGGAGCCAAAGTCTTAACAATTAAAAAGAATCATCTTGCTGATTAGTTTCTGAGAAGAAGATTTTTAAAGATTTACTCTTTATTCCTATGTAAAACTTTAACACCCCCCCCCCCCCCATGTGGCCTCACCCTACCCCCAGGGGTCATGATTTTCACAACTTTGAATCTACACTACCTGAGGATACTTCCCACAAGTTTCAGCTTTCCTGGCTGATTAGTTTCTGAGAAGAAGATTTTTAAAGATTTACTCTATATATTCCTATGTAAAACTTTAACACCCCCCCCCCCCATGTGGCCTCACCCTACCCCCAGGGGTCATGATTTTCACAACTTTGAATCTACACTACCTGAGGATACTTCCCACAAGTTTCAGCTTTCCTGGCTGATTAGTTTCTGAGAAGAAGATTTTTAAAGATTTACTCTATATATTCCTATGTAAAACTTTGACCCCCCATTGTGGCCCCAACCTAACCCCAGGGGTTATGATTTTCACAACTTTGAATCTACACTTCCTGAGATGTTTCCACACAAGTTTCAGCTTTCCTGGCTGATTAGTTTCTGAGAAGAAGATTTTTAAAAATTTATTCTATATATTCCTATGTAAAACTTCGACCCCCCATTGTGGCCCCACCCTACCCCTGGGGGTCATGATTTTCACAACTTTGAATCTACACTACCTGAGGATGCTTCCACACAAGTTTCAGCTTTCCTGGCTGTTTAGTTTCTGAGAAAAAGATTTTTAAAGATTTACTCTATATATTCCTATGTAAAACTTCGATCCCCCATTGTGGCCCCAACCTAACCCCAGGGGTTATGATTTTCACAACTTTGAATCTACACTACCTGAGGATGCTTCCACACAAGTTTCAGCTTTCCTGGCTGATTAGTTTCTGAGAAGAAGATTTTTAAAGATTTATTCTATATATTCCTATGTAAAACTTCGACCCCCCCTTGTGGCCCCACCCTACCCCCGGGGGTCATGAATTTCACAACTTTGAATCTACACTACCTGAGGATGCTTCCACACAAGTTTCAGCTTTCCTGGCTGATTAGTTTCTGAGAAGAAGATTTTTAAAAGATTTACTCTATATATTCCTATGTAAAACTTCGACCCCCCATTGTGGCCCCAACCTAACCCCAGGGGTTATGATTTTCACAACTTTGAATCTACACTACCTGAGGATGCTTCCACACAAGTTTCAGCTTTCCTGGCTGATTAGTTTCTGAGAATAAGATTTTTAAAGATTTACTCTATATATTCCTATGTAAAACTTCGACCCCCCCTTGTGGCCCCACCCTACCCCCGGGGGTCATGAATTTCACAACTTTGAATCTACACTACCTGAGGATGCTTCCACACAAGTTTCAGCTTTCCTGGCTGTTTAGTTTCTGAGAAGAAGATTTTTAAAGATTTACTCTATATATTCCTATGTAAAACTTCGACCCCCCATTGTGGCCCCACCCTACCCCCGGGGGTCATGAATTTCACAACTTTGAATCTACACTACCTGAGGATGCTTCCACACAAGTTTCAGCTTTCCTGGCTTTCTGGTTCTTGAGAAGAAGATTTTTGAAAATTTCTCAAAATTTTTCATTAATTTCTAATTATCTCCCCTTGAAAACGGGTGTGGCCCTTAATTTTCACAACTTTGAATCCCCTTTGCCTAAGGATGATTTGTGCCAAGTTTGGTTGAAATTGGCCAAGTAGTTCTTGAGAAGATGTTGAAAATGTGAAAAGTTTACGGACAGACGGACAGACGGACAGACGGACGGACAGACGGACAGACGGACGACAGACAAAATGTGATCAGAATAGCTCACTTGAGCTTTCAGCTCAGGTGAGCTAAAAAAGGAAATAGTGAGTAATAAATTTGTCTACTACAAGTAATTAAATTACCTATAACAAACCATATTAGATAAACTAATGAAAATAAATGAATTTGATTACTTGAAATGAGAATTATATTGAGTAAATAAAAAACTTATTTATATACATTTTAGTAATTGCAAAAAAGTAAATAGTCTACTACAAGTAATTAAATTACTTATAACAAACTGGTTTTGATTACTTAAAATAAGTATTAAATTGAGTAAATAAATAACCAATCTGTATATACATTTAAGTAATTGCAGAACTGATGAGTAAAATAAATCATAAGTAATTGTATTAGTGGTATTTACTAATTCCGATTCCAATTACTAAACGAGATTGCCTTTTACTTGCTATTCTGACTAATTGTATTACTTAATGTTTATAGTTTTTCTTAATTCAAATTCTTATTTTAAAAATGTATAGTAATACTTTTTTTAGAGTGTACACTGCTGTATAGTACATGTACAGTGTACTTAAAGTACACTCACCTGTCTGTAGGCAGTAGTCTATACACAGCTGTATAGTATATGTACAGTGAACAATAAGTACACTCACCTATGTAAGCAGTAGTCAATACACAGCTGTATAGTACATGTACAGTGTAAACATCTATCTGTAAGCAGTAGTCTATACACAGCTGTGTAGTACATGTACAGTGTACTAATAGAACACTTGCCTTTCTGTAAGCAGTAGTCTATACTCATCGGTATAGTACATGTACAGTGTACTAAATGTACACTCACCTATCTGTAAGCAGTAGTCGATACACGTCTGGGACCAGTTTTCTGTGGGGAGGGTCTTCTGGTGGGTCATATCCCGGTCCTCGGCATCGTCAAGGTAACAGCCGTAGTAATGACCTTTAGAGTGGTTTCCTGTCAAACACAAAGGTCACATCAACCACAGTAATTCAATTTACTGCTATCTGTACCAAACTAGGAAATATGATGCTTGTATGTTAAAGTTTTGCTGCCAACCAAATTTTAAGTTGAGTCACTTTTTGACAGAATCACCACCAACAGTTTAAAACATTAGGAGAAATTAGTTCAGTTTTCATATGATGACCATGTTTTTAAAATTGAAAATTGTATTTCCTGTTAAACATGTTTAAGATACATGCTATGTACATGAAATTAATCATAGATACATGTACATGTACTGTTCAAATCTATTTAATTTGAAAAATTTTCTGAGAAACAATACCCCATAATCATGCAATGCCTCTTAGCATTATTCAGTTCAATACATATTCCAATTCCAGTCATATATGAATCAGTTTAAATAACCGAAGCAACTTCTCTTGCAACAAATATTAATAATCCAGTTGCGACAATTACTAAATTCAGTTGCCACAATTACTTCTGATGCAAAAAATACTCCTGTTGCTAATCTAGATCAGGACAGGTTTGTTCTGTTTTTTCATTGAACTTATTATCATTAAACATTTTGCAAAATTCTTCATGTGTAACAAGAAAACATAAGATCGTTTCTTTTGTTTGCTACAAATACATTGTGGTCTAACTAAAGAAGTCAAAAATTCATTGCAGACTATCCTTGTACATACATGTCTCTGGACCCACCTACAAGTAACTCACCTTTGAGATGACAAGTGTTGGGGAGGGAGCCTGGGTAGACCCCTCCCTCCTGAATCCCGCAGGCTACGTCTGCTATCTCCTGCTTACACTCCCTGGTTGTAGCTCTCTCAATGGCTGACATTGCCTGAGCACTCTCAATCTTACAGGGAGGAGCATAACCCGCAAGGAGCTCTGATTTGATTCCAAAGCCCTCATTGGACAGTTTTTCTTCACTGGCCAGGACCTCTTCAGAAAGGTCCTCCCCTTCGTTGGCATTACCGTCCTCATCTTCTTGTTTCTTCTCCTCAGAGTCCTCCTCAATCAGGACTCTAGTATCTCTCACCTCCTTATGTGACTGTTAAACAAGTTCCATACAATTGTCATTAGTGACAATAGTGTAAGTATGGTAAAGATATATAGCTTTCCTTCTAGCTCTTGCTTCAGCTTATGGGTTAGATTGTTTGAGTGCCAGATTTGTATGCGAGAGGACCTTAGTTAAAGCAACAACATATCTCTTGTTACAATAGGTCTCACTTACATATTTTAATTCAAAGATGTCTAATAGAGGAAATATTTCAATTACCGGTATTTTTTGATCAATTACTTTACCATATATACTCGCCTATAAGTATTGTTCGCCTATAAGTCGGTTTCAATTTTTCAAGTTTATTTACAAGATTTTGCCATTGACCCTCTTATAAGTCGGGTAATTTTTTCTGGATAATCAGTCTACAGATTGTCAATCAAATAAGCACATTTTATCAAGCATGACTATATTCTAGATAAAAAAATATTGGTGTTTGACCCCACTGTTATCATTTCTAGATGCAATGCATTTTAAAAGTGTTGTGTTCAGTTAAGACATCTATCCTGGATGAATAACTTTCGATTTTGGACGCCATTTTTTTTTAATGATACACTAATGAAACTTGGTGTAAGCTTTAAAAATATTTAAAATACTATTGAAAATAAAATGATAGTGATTTTGATCCCCTGTTGACTGATTAAGATGGGTTTGTTCCCGTTTTGCACACATTTGTAAATAAGGTATCGAAAAAATGTGTGCGAAACGGGAATTTGACCAGGTGAGATAATTGCTTAATTGCTATAGCCTATATTACAATTCCTGCGAGGGCAATTGACAATAAAATAAATAAAACATATCTATACTCGCAACTGATATTTACATTTATTTTATGTTACAATATTACTTGCATAAAATCACATTTACATAATGATTGACATCCATATTAATGAATTTGATTTTAAACATCAATTTGGTCATGAACAATTTTATTACAATCATGTATTTTTTAAAACATGAATATTGCAAATATGTAGCGCCTTTGCTTAAATTACTGCCTATAGGAAGCACATGTTAAAAGTTTTAAGAGAAAATATCATAGGTTAATATTTAATTATTGCTTTTGCTGACATAAATGGAGGAAATGCGTCTAGTGAGAACGCTGCTAAATATTTTTCATTTATGTTGTGGCTTGAATAATCGAAGAAATAGACAAACTGTATAATGATAAATCGGCAATTTTATATGCTTCAAAAACTGTTAAGATTACTTCACAAAACCTATCAAATGAAGACTTAATTCATGCATTTTCAACCATTTTCAGATTGAGGTATATCGCATCAATATTAAATCTAAGTACTGAAGAACTGACGGGAGTTGATTTTGTCGATGTTTATTTATTTTAAAATCAATGATATGTTACTTTGCTTGACAAGTACATGTAGTTTCTAATTTGAATTACGCACATTTTTATAATATGAATTTTTTGGACTTTTTCGACAAGAATGTCGAGAAACCCCCATTTGAATCATGTTAAATAATATTTAAAGATAAAATTAATTAAATCAAACTATGTATCAGTAATAGAAATATTTCTCGAAAAATGTATGGATCCAAGCAATATTGAACTCTAGTCTCGTTCAACCAAACGCACGGCTGACACCGTAAATCTCCGACAAGGATTTACGGAGACAGCCGAGCGTCGAGTTGAACGAGACTATATTGAACTCTGGCGTAGGAATACATACGCCTACAAAAAATATTTATAAAACAGAACAAAATATCTTTATTCTTCTTGTTCTATCGTTAAGGCGTTGATAAAACACAGGTAAAAATCCAGGTAAAATCTTTGACCGAGAGGAGACTATAATTGCTATCACAACACAAATCACACCTATTGTTCAATACCCAATTATCAAATGTGTGCAAAACAGGAACACACCTTAAGATGGTATAGCCCCTTTTAAAAGTGGTGTGTTAGCTTGTGTTGTTTTAGGTGACATGCCACCTACAGCCACCAATATAGCTATTATCACCTCAGGTGTAATTAATTATGAATAATTATAAAATGATCTTTATTTTTTTTAAACAAACCAGCAATTATTCTTGTGTTTAATTTTTAAGTATTAAACAGAAATCGCTGTTCTGTAATCCCACTAGATCGCTTTTAGACGCCATGTTTTTTAATAGTTTTCTGTGAACAGAGTTATCTTTCTTAAAGTTTGTAACTTAGTTACGATTTTGGACGCCATTACATTTTTTAAACACTCATTACAACTTGATTATAGCTCAAAAACTATTTTAAATGCTACTGAAAATAAAATGACAGTGATTTATCCCCTACTGACTGATTAGGGTTGGTAATTAGCCTCCTAAACTCAATGTTGGCTTGTGCTGATTTAAGTACAGTTAAACCTACAGCTATTATTCCCTCAGGCGTAAATAATTGCCCGTTTAAATATAAAATACTATCAAATAAACCTTGTTCATATTTTAAGAAATACAGTTGAAACTTCTATGTATTTATTAAGTGTTTTATCTTTTTAGTAAAATAAAAAAATTAAAATTTTTTGACAGGGTGCGTCTTTTAACCCCAAGGAACCCCAAGGAACCCCAAGGAAACCCCAAGGAAACCCCAAGGAACCCCAAGGAACCTCAAGGATACCCCAAGGAACCCCAATGACAAAAATTAATAAATTTTAATACCCAAGGGGTCTTATTGGACTTCAAGGGTCACCTCTTAGTACCCCAAGGGTACCCCAAGGAACCCCAAGGAAACCCGTAAGAACCCCATGGAACCCAAATGATAAAGTTATTAACCAGTGATACCCCAGGGGTCTCATTCAAATCAAAGGCTCACCCCAAGGTACCCCAGTGATAGAAATTAATAACTATTTATACCCAAGGGGTCTCATTTGAATCCAAGGGTCACCTCGTAGTACCCCAAGGATACCCCAAGGAACCCCAAGTATACTCGTTAGAACCCCAAGTAACCCCAATAATAGAAATCAATAACTAGTGATACCCCAGGAGTCTCATTATACCCCTATACCCCCACAAATGAAGTTTAGGGGGGTATATTGGTTTCACCCTATCCGTCCGTCTATCCGTCTCTCTGTAGATGCAACTTTGTCCCCCCTATAGAATTTTTTACTACTGCATGGAACAGTCTGAAAATTTGTACATATGTTGATCACCATCTGAAGATGTGCACCTGTAATTTTTTTTAGGATCAGACAAGATTTAATGATTTTATGACAGTTTTCATTTTCCTCATTCTATTTTTTGTTCACTGATGTTGAAAAGTAAGGGAGGTAATCCTTACAGATTTTATTAATTAATTTATAGCATTAAAACACCCTAAAATATATTTATATAAATACATTCAAATGGAGGTTTTTTGTCTTTATGCGTTAACTAAATTTATCTTTTATAAGTATTCTATCAACTGACAATGCAGATTTTTTGTTTGTCAATGAAAAATTCTTAGGAGCTGGCTGAATTCATTTGTCCTAAGGGGGCCATTATCTGAGCCATGGTTTAGATGGAGCATGTGTGTGTGGAAAATTGATAATCTGTAAAATGGGCAGTGGCTTTGGGGCTAATTTAAAAGGAAATAAATAATATCATTATTAGAATAAAGAAGTGAACTATTTTTAGAAGTTGTTTAAATTTATTAGTCATGCAAGTTGATGAAGTGACCCTATAGGGAATTTAATTTAAATTAGATTTAAAATTACTGTCGTGATATGATTGTAGTGTTTCTGCAATTTTAAAATTGTTTGTAATAATAATTTTCTTTCTTACATATTTTTACATAGTATGGTAATTATGGTAATGTTTTGGGAGTTTATTAAATTTAACAAGCCTGTCAAAGAAAATCATATATAAAGTCCTATGGGATCAATTTTCTGATATGGAGTTCCATTGAACCATAGCAGAAAGTGAGGAAAATTTGAAACAACTAACTGCATCTGTTAAGACTCTTATTAGAAAGATATTCAAAGTTTTACCAACAGAAGAGCATTGCTTGGCTACCGGTATTTCCATTTACTGCAAAGGGTGGGATTATTGTCATTTTGTTGGTTTTTCATTAAAACAATTAAATAAAAAAAAAATATCATCAGATACATTAATTTGTAAATATATTACTGTTATACATATGTATCTAAAGTGATAAGTACCCCAAAGAACCCAAATGAATCCCAGTATACCAATGAAAACCCAAAGGATACCCTTGAGAACCCCATAGATACCTCAATGTTGGAAAGTAAATTTGATGACCAAGGCCGGTCTCATTAAAAATCAACGGGTCACTCCTGATACCCCAAGGATACCCCAATTATAAAAATTGATAACTATTGATACCCCAGGATACTCATTGGAGTCCAAAGGTCAACTATTGGTACCCCAAGGATACCTGTAGGAACCCCAATTGCAAGGTACCCAATTGATAAAATTTAATAACCACCCCAATGGTTGTACTGTAAAACATATTACTAATTAATACCCAATTACTCAATGGAATATCATAAAAACATCTGGGCAACCCAAGGAACACTTGTGATACCCCAATACATACTGGTATGATAAAAATAATGTTTCTCCTGACTTAAAATATCTGTTCACTTTGGATGAATTTAACAATTAATGTTGTGAAATCGGTTGAAAATCATAATCGAGTACCGTTAATCGGCAGAATTTGTTGTCTCTTACCAACTGATGATCAGCCAATATTGAATCAGTAACAAATTATATCAAATTCATGAAAATAGGGCACTAAATTTCATGTCACCACAAGGAAGTCTGCAATTCTTCCGGTGAACCATTCATATGAACACTTAATATGACAATGTTTCTTCGGTGAAATTTTCAAATGAAGTGGGGAAAGATATTGTTCAGTTACAAAGACCCAAACTTGTTTTACTATTGACATAGGGGGTGTTACCCTTATTGGAGTACTTTTGAGAAAAGACAAGAAGTGATCATGGAAGTGTGGAGTGGGGCTATCTCCCCTTCGTGGGTACAACACAATGGATTGACCCATTATGCGCGCAGAATGTTCACCTGAGAGGCACCAAAATACCTGTTAATTGCAGGTAGACACCCGTTGTATATTGGTGGTAGCTCTTGGACAGGGATTAAAGGGCCAACATAACCCTTTACATGTAAACACAATGGCTTCACCATCACTGTTGCAATATATTTACCTACACCTACATCTCCTTGTTTATTGGTAGACAACCCTTGTGAATTTTGGGTGTCTTCCCACTTTGCTATAATTCTGAAATTTTTATGGGTGACTGATTTTGTCCTCTCTGTTACAAAAAACGTATAGCCGATGAATTTCATTATATTTTAGAATGTGATGCAATATCACAAGTCCGAAACAAATTTATAGACAAAAATTTTTCGGCTAGACCAAATGTGTTTTAAAGTATTACATATTAGGGTATCCTTGGGGTTGTATGGTGTATCAAGAGTTATAAATCTGTATGATTAGGATATCTTTTGGAGTTCCTTGGGATTTCTGTGGGGTTCCCTAGGGTTTATAGAGGTTTTTAGAGGCGTGTCTGGGATACCAATGAGTCCCAAGTGGTATCAAGAATTTTTAATTTGAATTATTAGGCTATATCCTTGGGGTTCCATTGGGTTCTATGGGGTATCAAGTTTTATGAATCTGTATTATAAGGGTATCCTTTAAGTTCCTTGGGGTATCCATGGGGTTCCGTGGGATACCTAATGGTGTCTGGGATATCAAAAAGCCCCGAGGGTGTATCCAGATATATAAAATTGTGTTATTAGGGTATCCTTGGGGTTCATTTGGGTATCAAAAGCTATATTACTGGGTATCCTTGGAGTTCCTTGAGGTATCCATAGGGTGTGTCAGGGATAACAATGGGGTATCTGTATTATTACTATTAGAGTACTATTAGGGTATCCTTTAGGTTTCTTGGGGTACCCATGGGGTTTCCTGGGATACCTTGTGATTTGTCTAGGATATCAAAGAGACCCAAAAAGTATCAAGAGATATAGTGTATCCTTGGAGTTCCAAAGGATATCAAGAGTTATAAAATTTATATAACCAATACATGTATAAGAATATCCCTAAAGTTCCTTGGGGTATCCGTGGGTTTTGTCTGAGATACCAATGAGTCCCTACGGGTATCAAGAATTTAAATTTGTATTATTAAGTTATCCTTTAAGTTCCTTGAGGTATCCTTGGGGTTCTGTGGTGTATCAAGAGTTATGAATCTGTATTTTTAGGGTATTCTTGGAGTTCCTTGGGATATCCCTGGGGTTCCCTGGGATTCTTAGAGGTGTATCTGGAATACCAATGAGTCCCCAGGGTTATCCAGAGTTTTAGATTTGTATTGCAGCGTATTACGGTATCCTTGGGGTTCTATGGAGTATCAAGATTTATGATTCTGTATTATTAGGGTATTCTTGGAGTTCCTTGGGATATCCCTGGGGTTCCCTGGGATTCCTAGAGGTGTATCTGGAATACCAATGAGTCCCCAGGGTTATCAAAAGTTTTACATTTGTATTACAATGTATTAGGGTATCCTTGGGGTTCTATGGAGTATTAAGAGTTATGATTCTGTATTATTAGGGTAGTTCCTTGGGATATCCATGGGGTTCCCTGGGAATCCTAGAGGTGTATCTGGAATACCAATGAGTCCTCAGGGTTAATAAGAGTTTTAAATTTGTATTATTAGAGTATCCTTGGGGTTCTATGGAGTATCAAGAGTTATGATTCTGTATTATTAGGGTATTCTTGGAGTTCCTTGGGATATCCCAGGGGTTCCCTGTGGTTCTTAGAGGTGTGTCTGGAATACCAGTGAGTCCCCAGGGGTACCACGAGTTTAAAATTTGTATCATTAGGGTATCCTTGAGGTTCCTTGGGATTCCTATGGTGTATCAGGAGTTATAAATCTGTATTATTAGGTTATCTTTGGGGTTCCTTGGGGTATAATTGGGGTACCAAGGGTAAGGGGTGACCCTTGCACTCTAATGAGACCCCCTTGGGTATCAATAGTTATTCATTTCTGTTATTGGGGTATCCTTGGGGTTCCTTGGGGTTTCCTTGGGGTTCCTTGGGGTTTCCTTGGGGTTCCTTGGGGTTCCTTGGGGTTAAAAGACGTGCCGAAATATAGGGATCGCAAGTCAAAAGTTGGAAGCAAAATGGCACCCAAAAACGAAGTTTTACTCAGTGGAAAAAATTATCTGATTGTATGTCATGCCTATAAGTCGGACCCCTACTTCATATTCAAATTTCTACTCCCAAAATACCGACTTATAAGCGAGTATATACGGTACCCCCATTCAGTTTCCATCTAACAACCAACACATTCTTCCTACTGCTCTGTTAACAGGGCTTTAAAAATGAAAATTTGATACAGTTGATCATATATAACAACGTCTTAGTTGTTAGTAATTGTTTAATTGTTACAAAAAAAATTGTTACATCTTTGGTAGCAAGTGTTTTATATCAGTGCAAAACTGAAAAGGGATATGAAACAAAGATTTCAAACACTCCATGATCTATTTATCTCATCTAGATCAAGCCTTACTACATATAATTGCAGTCTGAAAAGGGAACAGCATGTTAAATGTATGTTATCATTCATGTTTTGTATTAAATTGAAGAAAAACTGAGCAAGCTCGCATAATCCAAGCTCCCCTATTACTTGACAATGCTACACATAATGAATTGCAGGGTACGCATTAAATATAAATTAAACAATAAAACTGGACTGACTGACTGACAGGTCAAAAATAACATTATACCCCTCCCAACTTGTTGTGTGGGGTGCAATATTAAGCAGGAGAAATATTTCATATTAAAGTTACCCTATTCTCCTTAAAGTTAATCTAATTATTTAACTTAATATATTAAGGAGTTGTCTTGTGAATGTATTTAATTAAGGAATTAGATATGAACCCTCTTGAAAAAAAAGTTTTTGTTTATGACAGGTTATATATACACATGTAGCAGCATGAATAGTTCATTTTTCTTTGTTGTGTGAATGTATACTGACATTGTATTCGCCTGCGTTTTGTTAGCTTCAACAACAATGAATTCATTCACTTTCAACTAAAAACCAAGTATTCAAAAGTTGATATAATGTATTTAAATTGATAAAGTCAAAAAATCAACAATCATGACAGGAGATTTATTAAAGTAATCCTGGTCAGAATTATGCATACACACTAAAAGTGAAGAATGTTTTCACTGCAGTAGCACTTGGATAATTCATTTGTATCAATCATTCTTGTGTGTTTGATAAAACAATATGAAATTTGTTAACAATTTACTTGAGCATATCTAATCAATATTTTTCATCCTCATCCACCTTTTTTACCACACACAGTATAATTTTTCAAATGAATTAGTACATTTTTCATGGATATTTTTTTTCACACAGCTCTTAAAATCATTGAAATTTCATATGTACAGATCTTTGCATAAAGCTACCAGCCTATTAATAGGGGATTTTTACAATCAATTTTTTAAGCAAAATGTGAATCAAGGCATGGGACAGAGTATAAAAGTAAATACAGTGGTCACCAAAGTTCGTTTCTTCATTCATAAAACTTTTTTTTTTAATTATGACTCATTTGAGCAATGTCCCTTTAAAGCCTGGTGTTCATACGTACTTCAACATATGAGTCTAAGATTTAATCACTCTGCTACAAGGCTAGCTGCAGAACTGTAGCTCTCCAGGGAAAAAAATATTTACAGACCGGAGAGCTACAGGGCCACCCATTGAAAAAATTGTATATCTATTGTGCAGAAAAACATGCGCTAGTTTTGGACTGATTTACCTTATTTATACGCAAATTCTGGGAAAACAATTAGTACCATTAAATTCTTCATGCAATTTACTACTGATATCGCCTCTTTATTTGCCTCAGACTTTCATCGAAACACGCTACCGACCTTGGAAAATCAAGTATGTTGAATTTACATCGAGATCGAGAGTTGCCATTTTTACATGTAAACAAAGTGCACCACATGAATTTACAGGACTCGTGATAGTGTTTAAAAGACTATCCGAGGCAAGTGAACAGACGATATCAGTAGTAAATTGCATGAAGAATTTAATGGTACTAATAGTTCACAGAATTTGCGTATAAATAAGGTAAATCAGTTGAAAACTAGCACACGTTTTTCTGCGCAATAAATACACAATTTTTTCAATGGGTGGCCCTGTAGCTCTCCGGTCTGTCAATACATGTATTTTTTTTTCCCAGAGAGCTACAGTTCTGCAGCTACTACAAGGCCAGGTATTCTCTTTTGAGAAGTGGACAGGCATAGCAGGCTATGCCTGTCCACTTCTCAAAAGAGAATACAAGGCCAGGGAGCATTTTTAAATACTGCAAACACTTTGCGCACTGTCAAATACAACCCAACAGCACAATTGCAGAGGTTAAGGAGTGTCGTTTTATTTATATGGAGTCGACAGTTGGGAAAAATCATATAAACTTAATCCTGATTCTTTTTCTAAAACTTAAAAACTTAGTATTACTAACAGGTCCAGTACAATCTCCAGATTTAGCTATATAGCTTAAATAAGCTAAATAACTTTATTAAGCTATTCAGAGTAGCTTCATTTAGCTATTTTGTCATATATTTTTCTTAAATGTGTAATTTTTTCAGTATGTATAAAAAATCGCACTTTAGTGCAAGGATAATTTTCAACTTTGAACTGTTCTGTAAACAATGCATGTAAAGATTACTCATAAGTTTGCGTCTCCTTAAGAGACTTTGCACTAAAAGTTTTGGGGCAACTGATTCATGACCACACAGTTACTTCTAGAATGAAATATAAAGGAGGTCAGTTATGGTGAACAAGATAATTGATTGGTAATAATTTATCACAATGAGAAGAAATCATACTTATCCACGCCTCATTGCACACAAAGTGGTGAACAGTTACCCAAACAATGGAAATATAGTTTTTGCTTAAAAGTGTTTAAAAGCTGCAGAGTTAAATCTTTCTTTAATTTGGGTCAAGTTTATAATGGTCAATGGCACAAATATGAGTAGCAAGTTGATTGCGATTTTTCGTCCATTTCTTACAATAAATATTTTCTTTAAAAACTGCATATAAATAGCTTTATTAAGCTATTTTGAATAGCTTTATAAAGCTATATAGCTTTTTCAAGCTATATAGCTAAATCAAGAGATTGTGCTGGACCTGTAAATATATGATAAAATAATTCAACCACTTACCTCCCTGTCGTCTGATGGGTTGTCCGCTTCCTTGATGTTTATGTTGTATAAAAAGAATTGAACACACAAAATAACAAACGCCACGTAAAAGATACATTTGTATTTACAACACAGTCTTCTCGAAGAAGCAATACGTGATGCAGCCATCGAGCTTTTCTACCTCCACCAACTGAAGAGTGCGAGTCTAAAATGAGGAAACAACCAAGAGAGACCATTCAATATATACACATGTTCGTTTATAAATACCTGGTTATCCAATGGTTACCAAAATACAAGAAAAAAATTTAATTATATGATATGGTGCTCATTGTTGAACATGATGAATAGAAATAAATGATAAATATATTTTTATATTCATTTTATATTTAAAATATTACACAATTTGTATTTATGATTGAACCCAGATCTTGTCTTTCAACATTTCTTTTTCTGAGTACAATAATAGTTCAATGCTCATATAGATACCATTCATATCGATACCATTGTTGGGTGTATGACAATCAATCAGAGTTTTAGAACCCCCCACTGTACAATATGCTACATTTATTATTCATAACATTGAAATGGAAAATAACCCTTCTCAGGTTGAAATTGTAATCCTGCCCCCTGGAAAATTCTAAATTATTAACTTTAACTTCTGGACCCAGGGGATGTTGATAGCTGCCATAATATAAATCGTTGAATAAATAAAATACAATTTTAAATACTCTTTCTAACACATTCCAAACACATGAAAGCCAATTAAATTAATAAATAGAACCTGATAAAGCAATATCGGTAAATGCAGGATAGCTTTAAAGATATTGAAAATTGATGAAGAGCAGACATTGATCTGTTCAGGCTTATACCTGTAAAATAAGTGGAGAACACATAGGTCAATGTGCTGTCTAGTTAAATTATCCCCCTTCTGCATGTACCCTGCAGATAAACAATTTTCAGTAAACAATATAAGTTCAGTACCAGGTATGTATTTACAATGCAATCCCAAGTGTGGATAAAAAAAAAGGGGGCTGAACCCTACCCCACCCCATGGAAAATCTTATTCACATTGAAATATTATCCCCCCCCCCCCCAATTTTGTGAATATCGAGGTATATTAATAGCCAGAATTAACTGTATGTTCAATTACAAGTATGTGGAAGTTCTACAAATATTTTTAAATAATACTAATGTACCAGTAGATAATTTATTGCTATTCAGACAAATGACCAAACAGGTATGACAATACGTAACACATTCTTGACCTCTTTTTTTAAGATGTTACTTAATTGAACATACAGTATAACAAATATCTGGATCGATTTAGATTAAATGTTTCATTTTTTATATACCGTAACTCTTTTAAGATACCTTACTACATCAAGACCTATCATTTTTAAGACGCTACGTCACAAGATGTAGATATAATTATTTTGTTAAATTGTTTGTTGAGCACGCAGCTCAGTGGTTATGGTTAAGCTGTGACGGACTGGAATCCCATCCAGGGGGATTCAATCACTCTCATCCACTTATCATCATGGAAATCGGGGATAAGCATCAGCCTAAAGTGCCACAGAGAAGAATTTAAATTGTTTGCATCAATCAATTTGTTTGAATATCCTCACAACTCACTGGTTAAAGTATTGAGCTTGGGAAATGCAGATAATGAGTTTGAATCTACAAGGGGCTTTTGTTCATAGTTACTGAATTAAAACTTTTGAAAATCACAATTTTCTATCCAAATGCATATTTTTTGCCTTTTAGATTTACATGTATATACTTCTTGAGCACCATGCTATCTATCATAATCAAGTAATTTTCTTCTTTTTTGAGAAACTATTTCAAGGTGTACTGAGCCGCCTTAAAGCTATAAAATACTGGAAATTATATGTGTATGTCATATGAACTATGCTACTTGGTACCTTAAACTCTATAATCATTTACTGTATATTCACCTTTATAACAAAGAGTAAAAAAATCAAAATCATATAGCTTTTTACTATTTTTTTTATTGTATGGCCTTAATTGAAATGTTGTGTTTGCATTTTTAAAAAGTTTGTTCACTATAAATGTAACACAGTATATGAAGAGAAAGCTATCTACATGTAATACACAATGTACCAAAACAACATCTAAAATGAACACAATTGGTGGATGGATTATTAAAGGAGGAAGTTTCTCACAACATAAACCATTGACTTGATCAAAATTATGGTATATATGATTTTTATATTTAATTCAGAATCAATACTCAGTCAGGTCTCACCTTGACCTCAACTTATTCTTTTTTCATTTGACAGCACTTCAATATCCCATTAAATTATTACAATAAGTTAGAAGACAGAGAGAAGACTAGAAAGAAAAATAGAGTAGTGGACTGTGCAGTATCTTATACAATAAACAACATATTTCTCATTCAATTTCACATTTAACACAAGTCTATACACTCAAGGCTTTCTACTTAAACATTTTGCACAGCATATGATTGTGATTAATATTCAAAAACATAATCACGGCATGATTATAGATTTGGTTGACGCTCATTCAGTCAGACAAATATAAAATAAAACTAATGAACGAGCAGAAAAACCTGAGCAATCCAACACTGCAACATTATGTTTTCACTCATATTATTTATACATTGTTCATATAATGTCTATTGTCCTTTCTTCACTGTTCAAATACCATTTTAAAATCCTAACTAATGACAATAAACTCAGACAAATAAAATGTTCACAGCACTAGTAGAATGACCGACTATAACTGCCCTTACAGCAGTTTGTAGTGGTACATATATATACCTATTTCAAGCAACAGAGTTAAGTAGATTTTATGTTTGGGTGGGATGCACAATACATGTAACAAATACAGGAGCTAAAAGTGAGCAGTGAAGATGACAAGTCAGTGTGTTTGGTCCTAGTGATGAGATGATAGGCTGTAGGAAGGACTCCTAGTTTGTGAAGATTGTAGGAAGGACTCCTAACTCGTGATGGTGGAGGCCGGTAGGGCTGACTTGTCGAGGTTTGCAAAGTAAATATGATTCAGTGCCTTTTTGGCAGATATCCTGTTTGCTGGATCATATATCAACATTTGCTGCAAAATAATATGCATATAATAGTTTAAACTTCAAAGGCAAATCAGGATTCAGCAGATTTCATTACTTTATAAGTTCCTGAATTTCTTTGCAACAATTTCATTGGATTACACACCAATTCCTTGACTTACCTGTAGGAGATCCAGCCCTGTGTTGTCCAACCTCTGGACAGCACTAGCAAGCTGGTTTGTTTTCCAGTTGGGGAAGGTGGGTTTATAGTCGGGTAATGAGGTCACTCCTGGCCAGGTTTCATCTGTGGGCGTTGTCAATGTCCTAACGGAACCAAAGAAAAATACAGAAATGAAGGAAGATAAAAAAAAAACACCTTATTTTATCATGTTCACATGTTTATTTCTTAAATATAACTATTCTACAATACTTTTCATTCACATTGTATTGCCACATGTGCAATCAGGTTTACAACACTGTCTTGAAGAAACAGCATCTGCTCAATGGAATCTTCAAAGAAAAACAGCCACTCAAAATTATTTCAATCAGTTTGTTATACCGTACCTGAATATTCTAAATAGCTGATCAATTTCTGAGTCTCCATGAAACAATGGTCGTTTTGTCATCATTTCGGCAAATATACACCCCACGCTCCAAATATCTACTGGGGTGGAGTATCTCTGACTCCCCAGCAGAATTTCAGGGGCTCTGTACCATAGCGTCACAACCTACAGGGAATAAAAAAAATGACATTTTCTTTCACTGTGCATTGGCATGAAGTCTCAGGAACAAATTTTAATAAATTGTCAAGTTTCAAGGACTTATAGTAATGTAATTTCACAATCTTTTTTATACTATTGATTCAGCAAACTGTTGATTTGTGAGAATGTAATCTCATATAGGGGATTGTATAGGTGATTGTATCAACAACTGATAGTCAACACAACACATATCTAAGGAACTTAAGACACCAAAGTGTTTCATATAAATAGATATCTGTCTGTATTACAATGACCTGTAAAATCTTAAATTTTTATCATATATCTCAAAATAATAAACATTACTCTGGAGAGTTTTTTTGTGTGTAAATTACTACGTTCTGTATGTGATGCACTGAAGCTCAACGGCATGTAAACCTACAGATCTGCAGCTATGTAAATAATATTTCATTACATCTTTCAATGGAAAAAAAAATGTATTACCTCATGAGTATAGACTCTGACAGGAATTCCAAAAGCCCTGGCCAATCCAAAGTCTGCCAGTTTGATGACTCCTTTGTTGTCGATCAACAGATTCTGTGGCTTTAGATCCCGATGGAGGACCCTCCTCTGGTGACAGAACAGGATGGACTGCATGATCTGGTACAGGTAGCTCTGTAACACAAAAACAGCCATATACAACTTACATTTTAACTTAGTATAATAAAAGAAAGGGATTAATCTACATTTTTGGGGAAACTTCACTTTCTGGAGAAATTTGGTTATTTAGCCAGGGGATAGAGTCTGCTGAAAATATGGTAGGGGTTGGGGCAGTGAAGCGAATCCCCTTCAGCCAATAAAGAATTTCAGCATTTTTATGACCATTTAGAGTGCGTAAAATGCCCTCTCAATTCAAATGCTCACACATTTTACATATTTAACCCCAATTTGGGATAGCTAAAAGCACAATAAAAAGAAAAAAAAATATTTTAGCTTTTCTTTAATTATTGTATTGGGATTTTTTATCTCATCAAAAGGGGAAATAGGATATTTAGGTGAAATTTTCTCTTGGAAAAGCAAAGCAAATATTGGTAGTAATTATGCCCTAGCGTTATCTCTGAAAGATAACTTTGTAGGCTGTAGCTCAAAACCAACATTCATTCACCATAATACAATAGAGGAGTAGTAACATGTGTAGTAGGTTGCATGATCTACTTAAGATAACTCTGTATTACATCACAGACATGCTATATCTTTCTGTTACAAAACATTCTTTGAATAGTTCAAAAGAATCAGGACTAGTTCAAACTCTCTGAATTTAAGATGAGAAAGTTTTCATTCATCTGTTACCTAAGACCTGGTCCTGGTTACCTGTTACACCCAAGCACTCTAAAATTATAAAGATGAAATACAAACCTTGACAAGCATTTTGTCCATAAACTGTCCATTAGGAATGGTGTCCATATAACGCTTCAAATCCATGGACAAAAACTCAAACACCAGATACAGCTTGTTTTCCTGCATCAACACATCTTCCAGACTGCAAACAAACAACAGTTTTTAGTCCAAAAGAAAACCTGTAATACTCTTGCTTTGTTATCAATCATTATTACTTGGTACCACAATGTAGCACTTCAGCACATATAAATTTTGTAGGTAGGTAACAAAATTTAAATAGTTGGCTTTCCTTCTGCTTTTTTTCAAATTTAAGATTTCAGTTCATCCTTGAACTACCATGCAATGTTATATCCTGTTAATTTCTGAACTTAAAAGAACAGGAATTTAATTCACAAGGCATCATGACAATATGAACTTGAAAATCCCATTTTGTAGATCTGAATGCATTACCGTATCTTTTTTTAACATTAATCACACATTTTATGTTGAGTGGTTTCGATATTCTTAAACAGCCAATTTCCTTAAGATTCGTGTATCTCCTGTTAGTAAGGCTCAATTAGATGTCAAGGTATTCCTGGATTCAAATTTTATAAGGTGTCAATCTGACTCAAATCTTTTTGACTTACCATACAATATTTGGGTGCTGTAGCTCCTTTAACAGAGAGATTTCTCTGATTGCAGTGGAAGGAACCCCTTCCTCTTCGGACTCCAAACGAATCTTTTTCAGGGCAACCAACCGACCAGATTTCTTGTTTCTTCCTTTGTAAACCACACCATATGTTCCTGGGCATGAAAACAAAAACCACTACAGCACACAGAAAGACAAAATAATCATCTTGACCACAGTGCTTTAAATGCCTACAGGAAGTAGTACAGGGAGATAAAAGGATTCCAAGTTGCCAAAGAAGTGCCCTGTCCAAGTACAAAATACAGGGTGTTGCTCCTGCATCATAATTTTGAACAAGATTACATTGTTGGCCTTTATGTATTGACATTGAAATATTTATTTAAAAAACATGTTGGGTATATTCTTAATTTAGCTTTACATAGCAAAGATAGCACTTAGCAAAAATACTGAACATTTTCTAATTCGCTGAGAAAAGTTCTATTTGTATGTTTCAGCTGGAACAGTGTCAATTTCACACAACAGATCTGCTCTTTTGTGTGAAATTGACAGTTCTAATTCCAATTTTGTCATATCATTAATTTCAGAGACTGACAAAATCAGAACCCCCCCTCCTCCAAGATCTGCTCTGTTTTGAAATTTTGACACTATTCCAAACGAAACTTTTCTTAGCAAATTAGAAGATAGATGGTCAATATTTGACAGCTTGTTTTGATGAGCAAACTAAAAAGTAACATCCCATCGAATGTCCAAGCTCTTGTAAATTGTAAACAGCTCTAAAACTAAATTGCATGTGGTGAATGCATATAAAGTTTTATTGCTATAAAGAAATACACCAAGAGATAATCCCTGAAATAATTAAGTGATCAACAGACAACAACCCCTGTTATAAATAATTTAGAGTCCTGAAACATGTATCATTTCTCCCAATTTCAAAAACAGTTTTCCATAATGAGCATCATAATCAATTGCTTATAAATGTATACAACTGAGTTTGAATATTAAGAGAATACAAACCCTCCCCAATTTTCTCAATCTTTATGTAGTCTTCCATGTTTCTTTCACTTTTATTATTATTCTAAAGTTCTCTGAAAAGAAAGACAGACAAACAGTGATTAAAAAGTAAAAATACAATTACTTTAACTTAGATTTTATAAGAAACTGAGCAAAATTGTACAATGAAGCGCATTGAAGTGGTAAAAATGTTCGATTGATTGGAATGTTCTAAACTTTGTATCAAACGTCAATTATTACATAAGACACACCCATTTCTTTTGAAAGGAGGAAAACAGTATTCGTCACAATGCTTTCTGAACGCCCTCTTCTAAACAACAAAAGCATGAATTTCATACATGCACAATATACACAAAAACACATACTTTCTTTCTTTCTTTCCAACTATGTTCAGAAACAGTGTTATTGTTCAAAAAAAGAATATTTTTAGTAACAAATTTGTGTTTTGAACTTCCTGTTACATGTACTGTATTGTAAATAAGGCCAAACAAAAAATTATGTTTGTTTACTGTTACATGCAAAAATAGGGTCGGTAGGTAGGATTTTTTTTTAATTTTAACACAACTTCACAAACGTCACATAAACTGATAATACAAAACTGTTTTGCCATTGTGTCATGCTTACTTTTGTTTGCCATATGCACCCCTGCGAATGATATTGTCATTTAAATTTTAGACCACGTGGTTTTATTTGACCCTTTCAGTTTCAAAGTAAATATCGTTCCTCGTATTATAGCGAGCGCAGCGAGCTCCACCGGCAAGGGGTGTGTGAATAGAAAATTCGGACTAGTTGCACATTCATTCAACGGATTTTTTTAGCGTCAGTAAATCGGACCAGTAATGCCTTGTTTTAATCGTCCCAGTAATTCCCTGTAAATATGGCTTCCCATATCACACTCTCACGAGAACAAGATAAAAGACTATGTACATCATGCATTGTAAATAAAATAATTCCATTACATAAGACTAACAGAGTTGTCGTTCCTTCGAGTGACGTCACAATGGATTTCTTGCACATTGATCCCACAGAATTTTTTGGCGTCAGTAAATTTCGACCCACAATGAAATTTATCAATGTCGGACGATCTCACTAGACTTGATTCCTTCTCGCGAGAATCAAAGTAAAACTTTTGAGAAACAGATAAATTGTGTAATTTCAAGAATATCATGCTTTTTAAGTAAACAAAACAGCATATTTCACTTTTTTTTCAGGGTTTTCTTAAAAAGACAGACGACACTTGACCGACGTGAACTTTGACGTCACAATAAGGGGAAATTCATCTCAGTAGTTATTGTAAATCTGCTGAAATATAAATACCAAAATCTTCTCCAAATCTTGCAAAGCAAACGAATGGGGACATCTTTTTTTTTCAAATAGGAAACAGTTGTAACTTGCTCTCATTTGGATGAATGCTCACATTTATTTTATTCACTATATATTTACAGTAATTTCCAGGAACGTTTTTTAAAAGGGGACACGGCAGCATCATTCAAAAAATATTTACAAAAAATGAAAGAGAAATTCTCAAAATCAGGGAAATTCTAATCCGGGTGAGGAATGGTGAGTGCGTAGTATTCATTTAGCTCTTTAACTGCTCAATGGTATCTTTATTTTCACATTTATTACATCCTCCTGGGGGGGGGGGGGGGGGGTGTCCAAAACTGTTTTTCTTATATGATCAGCAAATTTTTTTTATATGTAAATTATATTTTTTTTAAACGGTGGGGGGGGGGGGGGGTGGGACTCTATGATAAGTCAATTTTTTATATTTAAGTTTAAGAAAAATGTCTAGCTGCTGCAAGAAAAGAGGAACTAAACTGCAATAAACATTATGTTAAAATCTTTATTATTCAACAACATTGTATCTGAGATAAATTCTATTTAAATAAATAAACAATCTTATAAATTATGAATAAAGAAAATTTACTAGAAAAAATAAGCATGTTTATATTTTATTTTGCATTCATTTACGTTACGTTGATACTTTTATTTTATTGATTTATCATAATACATTATTTGATCACATGCTGCGCTCGCCCCAACGGTCGCACCGTAAAACATATTAGTCTATTTTATAGAATCTAGGTACTTGTAATCAAATATAAAATCTAGGGGTTTATTGATTTTAAACTTTATCTTCATTAATTGGTGGATAAAATTTGTTCTAGAAATAAATGTGACAATACAAAAAAATAGTTCTTGTCTGCTGTTGCAATAATTACCGGTAACATGCTTAGTAGAGATCCCCCTGAAGATTAATTTTCGATCGCGCCTGACTTAGTAATAGTATCAATAGTGCAACAGACTATACTATTTTATGCAGAATGTTCCTTGAAAATGGCTCGATATGCTAAGTTTTTATACAAAACAGACACCCATTATTTTTGTAAAAACATGATATTTCACACCACAAGCATCAAACATGGCCATGATCGAGATGTGGAAAAATGGATTTAAAATGATTTTGAAGGATAATTTTAGGGAAAAAAATGCAGGGAATTGATAAGATTACACACCAGGGTTGATGTCTGGTGTTCAATATCTTTTGGATAAGGAAATAAAGAAAATCTAGAAAACTTGTTGCCATCCTGTTGATTCCCCCGCGACGTTCACGAAGCTCACCGATAGAATTTTACATGTTTTTTGCATGTTTTGCAAGAAATTCATAAAATCGCCTACTCCTGTGGTCAAAATTATCTTAACCTCCACTCCATGTTGTTTGCCTCGTACTTCAAAATCGGGAACCTTTTCATTTCCCCCATGACATCAATCGAACATCTACATGAATGTCATGTTATTCGGCAATGCCGATATCAACTTCATTTGCTTTATGTGTGCGTATTCTTCGAACTGTAGAGAACATGTGGACGTAGATATCGACGCCATGTTTTTTTTTTCACTTTTGATTTCGATTTCAAACGCTTGACTGATTAAGATGAATATAAAAGTTAAACGTACCCACGTGTAACTTCCGGATTTCTAACGATGGAAAAAAACAATTAGGGTCGGCGATTAAATTTAGGGTCGGTCAGGTAACCGTAAACAAGCATATTTTTTTGTTAGGCCTAAGGCCTAAAAAAAAAATAGGTTTGTTTCCGCTTTCCCGACCGACCCTAACTTAAACCCGCCGACCCAAAATTTTTTTTCGAGTTTTTTCGTAAATTTCCGTTTTTACGTTTTTATCCGTTTTTTGTTAAAATTTCGTTTTTATCCGATTTAAAAATTTATTGTGTCCTCCAAATTTAAGTCGTAAAAACGCTTATAGAACTTATTGAGATGTCAACAGTGTTGTGTAGATGTTTGTTATTTACAAATGGCAGCACATGTCGTGCCAGTTGAGCTCGAGAAATGTTCCCACCAGCCGGGGAAAAAGTTCATCACATCATTTAAATAATGACAACAAATACTTGGGTTTTTTTTTATCTTACCCAGTTTAATAGATAAATGGTTTAATATGCACAATTGAACAGATGGAGAGGGAAAAAAAAAGATTAAAAAAAAAAAAAAAGCCGACCGACCGACCCTATTTTTTTTCAGCCTGAAAGCGGAAACAAACCTATTTTTTTTTTAGGCCTAAAGAAAAGTTTTTTTTAAAACATATATGCACATGTTTCAGTTTTTCGTTTTAGAGCAAGCGGTAATCTACGTTCTTCGTCTTCTTCGATCTTCTGCATTTGTTGCTGTGTTCGCAGCTTGTTGAGGGGACTGGGATATGCGGGGGGCATGGAAAACATATACAGAGAAAATATCTGGATTCAGCTCGTGTCCATGTTTCGAGGGTCCGCAGCCCTGCTTGTTTTGTTTAGAAGATGAGTGGTTCCGAAAGCATGGTTACAAATACTATTTCCTCATTATAGAAGAAATGGACGTGTCTTATGTAACAATTGATGTTCGATACAAAGTTTAGGACATTCCATTCAAACGAAAACTGTTATCACTTCAATGTGCTTTATTGTATATACACACCAGGTCCAGTTCAATCTCCAGATTTAGCTATATAGCTTAAATAAGCTAAATAGCTTTATTAAGCTATTCAGAATAGCTTCATTTAGCTATTTTGTCATACATTTTTCTTAAATGTATAATTTTTTCAGTATGTATAAAAATCACACTTTAGTGCAGTGATAATTTTCAACTTTGAACTGTTCTGTAAACAATGCATGTAAAGATTACTCAAAAGTTTGCGTCTCCTTAAGAGACTTTGCACTAAAAGTTTTGGGGCAACTGATTCATGACCACACAGTTACTTCTTGAATGAAATATAAAGGAGGTCAGTTATGGTAAACAAGATAATTGATTGGTAATAATTTATCACAATGAGAAGAAATCATACTTATCCTTATTACTTATTGCACACAAAGTGGCGAACAGTTACCCAAACAATGGAAGTATAATTTTTTGCTTAAAAGTGTTTAAAAGCTGCAGTGTTAAAACTATCTTACATTTGGGTCAAGTTTATAATGGTCAGTGGCGCAAATATGAGTAGCAAGTTAATTGCGATTTTTCGTCCATTTCTTACAATTAATATTTTCTTCAAAAACTGCATATAAATAGCTTTATAAAGCGATATAGCTTTTTCAAGCTATATAGCTAAATCTGGAGACTGTACTGGACCTGCACACTGGGGTTATATTAGTTTCACAGGCCTCTGAATTTCCATCAATAATTTAAGTCCTTAAATAGGCCTATATTGAAAGAGGGAGATACATGTATATACCCTACCTTTGTAAAATATATATTTTTAGAGAGACTTTTTCTTAAATATTTTCACAGGCCTCTGAATTTTGATCAATAAGCCGTTAATGTTTGAGAATAGTGATATAGACAGGGTATCTCTATCTTCCCATACATGGTTGAACGGCTTATTGATAACAATTCAAAGGCCTGTGTTATTTCATGATTCTGCTTAATTAATTTCCTAATATGTTTAAGTATTTCTGAAATGAACAACAAATTTTTACCTTTAGAACTTCAAAATTACACTTTTTTATAATCAACAATCAAATAGACTAAGTCACAAACGAGAAAGAGGGGCAGTATAATCTCTGTATCTCACTCTAAAGAAGATAGACAATTTAAAAAGGTGACTAAAATCGATTACTATAAGTATCCTAAAACCACAATAACATGCCTTAATGATTAAAGATTAAAAATACTCCGGCTTTAATTACATACCATCAATTTCTTCAGAAATACCGCTGTTTTTGAATTAACCAATAACAACACGCGTTTCGGTTTGGGGTTCAAATATTCATTTCCGGTTGATTGCAGTAAAAACACCGAACCCGAACATAAACCACAATCAGGGGCACCCGACGTTAAAAATATTTCTTTTCACAATATAAAATATCCCTTTCAAAAATAACTATTTATTATTAGAGTACAGTGGATAATCATTATTTAAAGACACATAACTTAACATCCGTCCACTGCATTTTCAATAGGTTTCTAACTTTCTATGTTCTGTACCATGACTCTTTGGCAAATAATATCTCAAAATTCAAATATCTGCTTTATGTGATTCTTGAGAAATTGAATAAACTAAACTGCTAATATTAGTATTACATGTACAGATGTATGCAAGGATGAACGAGATAAATAAATAAAAATAAGCAAAATGATATCAACATAAATATTCAGATTTGTGTTTAGTCAAATGTGCCAGTACCTTGAATATAAATTTGAACAATAAACCCCTTCACGATAACTGCGGTACTGCTCTTTTGCAGGGCAAAATGACGTGTTTGGTGCATTTAATTATGGGCGCCTGTAAAGTGCGAAACAAAATCGAAACGAATCGAAACGAAACGAATCGAAACGAAACCAAACCAAAAATCGAAACGAAACGAAACGGAATTTAATCAAAACTAATATCAATTTTGACTACATAAAAGTGAAATAAATTCATTGAAATAAATTTTTGAACCATAAAATATAACTACATGTATGTTTCAGATTGCCGCTGTAAATTTTTGAGCCGATTATCCGAAATTTGCAAAAATTATATAATTATGTAAAAAACTGATGTACATCCCTATACCTTTTACATATAATGTTTCTAATTTGTTTCATTAAATGATATTCAGACGTTTAGATAGCGAGATGGAGAGAAATATAGATGCCTTAAAACTTATCAGCGACATCACATAGCAAAGTATATACGCAAGTTTGGGAGAAAGAGAAAGAAAGAAAGAGAGAGAGAAAGAGATAGAGATATGATGATGATGATGATGATGATGATGATGATAATACTGAAGGGGATATTCTAACAACAATTTTCTCTCTGTCGATTTGAAATATTGTAAAAATGAAACGATTGAATACAACGTGATTTAGAGCATATCGGTTGGTTACCAGTTTCTAATATATACTAAGAATTGTTTTAATATGTATAGCATGAATTTGGACGTCGTAATTTGACAAAATTAACTTGCAATATATAAAGATGATTATACTGTAAAGGTATTAAAAACTGTCTTTAGTCCTTAGGCTGTGTATTCTATTTTGCGTTTTTGGCGGAAAACGGCGTCCGCAAAATCAAGTACATTGCCAAATGTTAAATATATAAGTAGATAAAAAGGTAAATTCAGAAATGCGCTAAATCAAATCCATGCTAACTTGTTGAAAAATTATATTCCGCCAAATATCGTACACCCTAAATAATTTAAAGTACGTTTACAGTATTAACGGAGACATTCCAACCATACGATTTTTTTTATATTGATACGAACTATTGTAAAAATGAATCAAATAAAATGTGCGTGCGTGTGAAAGGGAGAGAAAGAGGGGATAATGTTTGATTTAATGTAATACACAGGTAAAAAACCTCTTTATAATTGCAAGTTAATTTTGTCAAACTACGACGCCAAAATCCATGCTATACATATTAAAACACTTCTTATTATATGTTAGAAACTGGTAACCAACCAGTATGCTCTAAATCACATTGTATTCGATCGTTTCATTTTTACAATAATTCAAATCGATAGAAAGAAAGTTGTTGTTAGAATGTCCCCTTCAGTATCATCATCATATCTCTATCTCTCTCTTTCTTTCTTTCTTTATTTTTATCTCTCTCTCTCTCTCTCTCTCTCTCTCTCTCTCTCTCTCTCTCTCTCTCTCTCTCTCCCAAACTTGCGTATATACTTTGCTATGTGATCATCTCTCTCTCTCTCTGTCTGTCTCTCTCTCTCTCTCTCTCTCTCTCTCTCTCTCTCTCTCTCAACGTCTGAATATCATTTAATGAAACAATTTCTGCAAATTTCGGATAATCAGCTCAAAAATTTACAGCGGCAATCTGAAACATACATGTAGTTATATGTTGTGGTTCAAAAATTTATTTCAATGGATTTATTTCTCTTTTATGTAGTCAAAATTGATATTAGTTTTGATTAAATTCCGTTTCGTTTCGTTTCGATTTTTGGTTTGGTTTCGTTTCGTTTCGTTTCGATTGGTTTCGTTTCGCACTTTACAGGCGCCCATAATTAAATGACATACATGAAACAATTGACGTTACGTCATATTTCACCAAACACGTCATTTTGCCCTGCAAAAGAGCACTACCGCAGTTACCGTGAAGGGGTTAATAGAAAAACGATATTTATTTTCATCCACAATGATTCCTTATTACTTATACATGTACAATTTAATTTTGGTTGTAACGTGCTTTCTGATTG
Organism: Magallana angulata; assembly: GCF_025612915.1. NCBI lineage: Eukaryota > Metazoa > Mollusca > Bivalvia > Ostreida > Ostreidae > Magallana > Magallana angulata. The sequence continues at coordinate 50,006,410 of NC_069120.1, forward strand.
GCTAAAAAATCATTTTATATCGTATAAAGAAAGTTTCCTACGTCATAGTAAGACTAACGTCAAAAACGTATCAATCCGCCCGTCGTTAAGGTCAAGATCTAGTAAATGATTCCAGAGTGTCTTTTTGGTGCTAGAACCATTATGACGTCATAGTTGATTTGATGAATCTTTTTCCCGTATTTTACGGCTTTAAAGGAATAATGAGGAAAATTAAATAATATTTTGACGTTCTATATTCAATCACGGGAAAAGTAGTCCCGGTACCTATATTCAATTTGACATCATTTTAAAGAGGAGGTCAAGAGCTTGTTTAATTCCGTTTTTGGAGAGACTGTAGGCATTCTAGATATATTTCATTAGTCAAAAATGGACAAAACTCCGAGATTTGTTACTTTTATCCTTCATATTTCATAAAAAAGTGTTGTTTAAAACATGATTTTTTATCATGTTTATCAAAAATTTAAGCCCCGGTTCATCCTATTAAATAAAGATATAGTAATGAAGCACCATTAAAAGAATTTATATCTTGAATTTCATAAACCTGTAGGCACCTTTCATTTACTAGATCTTGACCTTAAGTTTGAATTTTGTACAATTTCACGTCATTTCAAAGGTCAAATGACCGTTTTTTATCTACAATGAAGAGTAAAAAAGTAAATTAAAAGCAATGAACTCAATATTTATTAGTTTTATACGATATAAAATGGTTTGAAACAGTTTACGCTTATTTATAAACCGCATCGTACGTTTAAATATTTAAATATAAATAAGCAAACCCCACTGGCGCCTAAATTTGGCGTCATTTGAATTTCTGGTTTATGTACATGTAGTACAAAATCGATATGTAGTGTTATAATAGTCAAAGACACTTGAAAATGTAAATAGTTTTAAATAGACAAAGTTTTAATTTGGTTCATACTAAATACAGAGAACTTAAGGAACTGACGTAATTTTTTGATTTTGATGAATTTGTATAAGGCACAGTCCATGCAAAAATATGTTATGGATTTGTAAATTTAAAATGTCTTTAAAAATAATATGAAATAAAAATTTTGAATATTCTTTTTAATTAACTAATTTCCGTTTTCCGTCTGTCGTGCAAACTTGTCTGGGTCATAGCTCTGATCTGGAGATCGAATAAATGGAAGTACCTACTTCATACAATATATTATTGCACATGACTTGATAGTGTACGTGTACGTGAATGTTTTTCTCTGATTACGATAATCAAGCAGTACTTCCTCTTCCGCGATAAAATTTTGTTTCTAGAGTATGTGATCGTTATAATTGTCGCACATATTTATATAATTACACGTACAGTTATGTATAGTATGCGGTTCCTACGTCACAGAAGGACATCAATGTATTTGTTCCCTTGATATTCGATGTAAATGGACAAATTAATGTGTTTACAGGTTTAAGCCATTTTCAAAAGAAATCCGAAAATCCGAAAATGTTTAATTAGAAAATTTTTCAACGGTAAAAAAAAATTCAGTCTTTTATTTTAAAAAAGGAAAGAGGATAAACCTGCATATAAATATGGATTATTAGCGTGCAAGTTTTTAACGAACAAAAGAAATTTGATAAGATGCCAAACCATACAACAAGAGACAAGAATTATATATATTTAATGAAAACAAAAAGTCAATCAGACAAAACCACGGAAATTAATTTCTGCAATGATTACTACCTTAATAAATCATAACCCGCATGAATCACCAAATAAAGCATTTTAATGTTTACATTTACATCTGTCTTTTAACAAATTAATAAATTGATTGTAAAATGTAAATAAGATTAACTAAAGTACTGTTCATATATAATGTCTATAAACTGAGATTAATTTAACACTTTTCTAACGTAAGAGACAGTATATGTTTTCTGTTCATGGTTATAAATTAACTTTTTTTAAAAGACTAAAAAAAACCCAAAAAGAATGTTTTTTCATCGTTGTGGTCATAACCCCAAAAATTGGACTAAATATTATTTCTCTAACGTAAAATTATAAAATTTTGTTAATTTGACTCATTCGCGGCCAACGTAGAAAAACTTATGAAATGTGTTGCAGAAAGTTTTGAACCATGTTAGATTGAAAAATTAAAAAATAGCTTTATTAAATTCCTTGAATATGCAATTTGTACGGAAGCCCTGGGAGGACATTGAGTTACTTTTTAATTGTTATGAGCCCAGGAGGGGCATATTGACTTACTTCTTAATCAGCATTAATTTTTATTTATTTGTTACTTTTTAGGTACAGTATACGAATTTTTAAATTTAAACATATTTTATTGAATAAATTCAATAGGATTGAACAGCAGGCATAGCCTATGTATACCCTCTTCTTGTATAATAGGTCATGTTACATAAATTTTTATAATTATATAGGGCACTATACTTATATAACTATAATCATGTTTTGAATGATAACATATTACGTATATTATTTGTGAATTACAGAGCTATAACAATATATGAGGATCTACATTATAATACAGTCAATAAGTATTAAATACTGTAGACGAATTATGTGGTTAGAATTAAGCTGCATTTACCAATAACAGTCCAGCTGTCAAATTTTATCTTTATTGTATACATCATGTTAAATTTGTTCCAAGAGTTTTACGAGTTGATAGGGGAACAGCAAATAAAAGTGTTAGTTGCTTGCAACCTCTTTTTCAATTCCATTCAAATGATTGTATGGATGCATGGTGTTAAACGATTTATGTATGGAAAAAGTACGTTCGACCAAAGAATAGAGGCGTGGTGAGGAGTTCTTAAGAAGCTTGGGATTCATTGGTGGGTTAATTTATTTGAAGATATCGTGGATACTGGGATGTTCGACTTAGACAATCCAGTTGTGAAAGAATGTCTGCAATTTTCTTCATGGACGTCTTGCAAACTGATTTGGATAGAATAGCGAATCACAGGAATTATCAGGGTCAAGACATCATCTACACATTCTAAAATTTAACCTCAAGAGTACATATCAAATGATAAAAAAAGATACTAATCTAAAAAGAAATGAAATGAAGTAATTGGAATAAAAGGAAATTATATTAAAACAAAAATAATTGTACTACACTTCGATGATGAATAGCAAAAGCTGTATTCAATTCGGAGCAAACAAATCAGATTAAATTAAGCTGTTTCATGCCAAAAATTATACATCTTGTCATAACTCTCATAGTGGCGCAAAATTTAAATTAACCAAGCGATATTTCCTGATTTATTCATTGTTCTGTGATACATGTATTTATGAGAAAAATGTTATCAGATTCCTCTTTCTAAAAATTATAAAGAACCAATACAGTTAGTTATTGTCAGAATAAATTAAATGGATGTTATATCAAATTTATTTAAAGTCAATCAGGACTCAAGTACGGAAGCCCTGGGAGGACATTGACTTACTTCTTAATTGTTATCAGCCCTAGAAGGACATATTGACTTACTTAATTGTTATGACTTATTATTATGACTAACATGTAATTATTATTTGATAAGATTTTTTTTGAATTTCCAGCAATGAATAACACGTGGCGGTGGCGTACCGCTCAAAATGGACACTGACAACACTAGTTCCAGCAAAGAAGATTGGTTTTAATTGATATAAAAAATATTTTTATATAAGCACCGAAGTAAATATATAGGGGGACATATATTGGTTTTGATAATTCAATCCGTAATTCTGTCAATGTCATGTGCCAACAAACTTTATCTTTATTTTAGAATACCAATGAGAACTGAAATATTTTTTTTATATTACACCGGCCTTAAATTTTACTCATTTTGAGGGCAAACAAATATTCTCTACGCCTACATAAATTTTAATGGGTAAGATTTAAAAACTTTTACCAAACTTCAACCTCGGGATTGGTATTCCCGTACATACATGTATGTGAATGCAGTGTAGTATGGTCTTTGGTATTGACTTGTTTATATATAGATGGCTTCTCTCTGGGGCACTTTGTTAAATACAAATTCATCTTAATATTATTCTTTCAAATTGTTAAAAATCTGAATTTGCTGACTTTCTGAGGGTAAAAAAGCAGTAAATGCTGCACAATCAGGATCTTGTCTAGCCCATAAATCAGCTGATATGTAAAAAAAAAAAAAAAGCTCATGATATATCATGATAGTTTTATTTACTTGTATATGCATTTATTAGACAAAATCTGAAATTGTAATTTACACTGACTAACAGTTATTTTTTTTTTTTATTATTTTGGAAAGTTCTTAAACAAGGATAAAAAAATATTAGAAAGTCAAAAGATTAAAGAAAAACCCAACATTTTATACCAAAGAAAAGGGGTTATCATACATGAATTTTTTTATCGTTATTTCCCAACGTTGCATGCATGTATCTAGAAGGTTGAAGGTCCAGAAGACAGTTTAAGATTATAAGTTACCCTCCCTTTTGGAAAATTTAAAATATCGAATTTGCATAGTAAATTAACTGAAAAAGACATTAGACTCCAGGCCAATCTCCAGTAAAAAAATATGTTCCAAGCATAATTTTGAGTAAAATTGTAATGGACTGCACTTTTTAAAAATATTAATTTTTACTATGCATACATTTACTATTTGGCTCGTACGGAAAAGAGGGTTTTATCCAATTGAGATGTTTTTGAAAATTGATGCTAAACATAAAAAACCAAAATAATAGATGCATTATTTCCAAACATTTTTATTCCCAAATACAAAATGCATATGCCAATATCTATAATTTTTCAGACAGCTATTCAATTAAATTGAAATACTTATTAACTTGGACTGTTATAACATTTTTAGGTGTAAAGAACTTCTTTACCAGGGGTATCAAGGTTCAGGTTGAAACACATGCTTATATACAGTAATTTGGCAAAGCAAGTCTTATTTAAATACTTGGGTTTCTAATCCTGAGATTGGAGCTGATTGTCTTAGAGATGAAAAATTAAAATAAAATTAGAAATCACTAGAAAATAACAAAATAAACAAATAAGTGTTAAGAATTAATAGATAACCAGTAAATAATAAATATTAACAATTAAGAAATAAAAATTAACAATTAACAAGCAAGTAATAGGTAGTAAGTATTAAGAAATAATAAATAACTAGTAAGTATTAAAAAACAACAAGTAAGTAATAAGTAAATGCAAGAAACAAGAAGTATATGCATGTAGTTTGAGTCCTACCACTATTTTGGTTTGATTGACTTTGAATAAATTTGATATAACATCAATTTGATTTATTTTGACAATTACTGTATTGGTTCTTTATTATTTTCAGAAAGAGGAATCTGATAATATTTTTTTCATAAATATCACAGAACAATGAATAAATCAAGAAATATCGCTTGGTTAATTTAAATTTTGCGCCACTATGAGAGCTTTAACAAGATGTATAATTTTTTGCATGAAACAGCTCAACTTAAACTGATTTGTTTGCTCCAAATTGAATACAGCTTTTGCTATTCATCATCAAAGTATATTACAATTATTTTTGTTTTTAATATAATTTTTCTATATTTCATTTACTTCATTTCATTTTTTTAGATTAGTATATTTTTTATCATATGAGATGTACTCTTGAGGTTAAACTTTAGAATGTGTAGATGATGTCTTGAATCTGATGGCGAAAAGCTCATTAGGTTATGAGGGGAGCATTAGATACATAATGTAATTGGTAGTATCGAAAGAAGGGAGTGATTGCTAAATTATTGAGATTTATGCTATATTAACATGTGTGGAAAGGAATAACACAGATAGTTTAGTTTTATGTTCTGTATATTTGCAGCAGTAACAAAACAATCTGAAATGCTCTTGAACAAGTAATGAAACACAAATATTTTAGTAACAATGTCATTAAAAGATTCTACACACACGACCCAAATTTTGCAATTTGTTCTTAGGTAGTCTGAGAGAACGTCGTTGAGTTCAATGTATAATTCCAAAGCTTCATAGAGATGAACTGGGATTTGAACACCACAGGGTTTTGTTAAGCTCACAAGTTCTTTGAACTCTTCGCTACAACTTTCTTCTTTCCATACAAATTAATACAAACGTTAAAGCAATATGAGCTGCAATTTTCATGTTGTAATTTTTTTTTTTAAGAAAATGTTATTTTCTACTAAAATGACAAAAATTATCATGGTTTTAAAATTTCTGTTAGCTCTGGTTTTGTGGGAAAAGCCATTAAGAAGCCTTAATTGGAGCAAAATTGGATTATTGTCGTCCTGTACATAAATTGATCTGCTATATATTCCTTATAAGTGAAATCTTCCTCCTAACAAAAATTAATGATTTTTTTAAAATCTTATTTATCATAAAAGTTTAAGTTACAGGCAGACTTATCATACTAGCAGGTTTTTGCAGCAAAATAAAATTCTAAAAAATACAGCTCGTATTGCTTTAACATTTTCATCATTCACAGGTGTTTTAAAGTCTGGTCCGTCTGTCAGTTCAGGCACAAAATACAAGACATCGATCTGGTTTTTCAGAAGGCAGTTCAGCATATCCTCTCTGTGGCCGAATTTCATGATAATTTCAGTGTTTCGCAATTCTATCCAAATCAGTTTGCAAGACGTCCATGAGGAAAACATCGAATATTCCAGTATCAACAATATCTTTAGATAAATTAATCCACCAATGAATCCCAAGCTTCTTAAGAGCTCCTCACCTAGCCTCTATTCTTTGGTCTAACGTACTTTTTCCATACATAAAACGTTTAACACCATTCACCCATATAGTCATTTGAATGGAATTGAAAAAGAGGTTGCAAGCAACTAACACTTATTTTGTGTTCCCCTGTCAATTTTTACATGATGTGTACAATTAAGATAAAATTTGACAGCTGGACTGTTATTGGTAAATGCAGCTTAATTCTAGCCACATTTTTCGTCTACTGTATTACTGTATTTTAATGTAGATCCTCATATATTATTATAGCTCTGTAATTCACAAATAATATACGTAATATGTTATTATTCAAATACATGATTATAGTTGGATAAGTATATTATCCTATATAATTATGAAAATTTATGCAACATGACCTATTATACAAGAAGAGGGTATACATAGGCTATGCCTGTTGTCCAATCCTATTGAATTTATTCAACATAATATGTTTAAATTTAAAAATACGTCTACTGTACCTAAGAAGTAACAAATAAATAAAGCTTAGCACTGATTAAAAAGTAAGTCAATATGTCCTTCCTGGGTTGATAACAATTAAGAAGTAAGTCAATGTCCTTCCAGGGCTTCCGTACTCAAGCTATATACTTCTTGTTTCTTGCTTGTACTTATTATTTACTTGTTGTTATTTAATACTTACTAGTTATTTATTAATTCTAAATGCTTACTACCTATTACTTAATACTTGCTTGTTAATTGTTAATTTTTATTTTTTAATTGTTAATACTTATTATTTACTGGTTATTTATTAATTCTTAACACTTATTTGTTTATTTTGTTATTTTTCTAGTTATTTCTAATTTTATTTTAATTTTTCATCTCTACGACAATCAACTCCATTATCAGGATTAGAAACCCAAATATTTAATTAAGACTTGCTTTGCCAGTTTACTATATAAGCATGTGTTTAAACCTGAACCCCCTGGTACATGTAAAGAACGTCTTTATACCTAAAAGTGTGATGACAGTCCAATTTAATAAGTATTTCAATTTAATTGAATGGCTGTCTGAAAAGTTTTAGATATTGGCATATGTATTTTGTATCTGAGAATAAAAATGCTTAAAAAATAATGCATGTATTATTGTGGTTTTTTATGTTTAGAATCAATTTTCAAATACATCTCATTTGGATAAAAAAAAGAGAAGAATCTTTCCTGTACGAGCCAACTAGTAAATGTATGCATAGTAAAAGTATATATTTTTTTGAAAGTACAGCCCATTACAATTTTACCCAAAATTATGCTTGGAACAATTTTGTACAGGAGGTTGGCGTGGGGTCTTTTTTTCAGTTAATTTACTAATATGCAAATTTGATATTTTAAATTTTTCAAAAGGGAGGGAAACTTATAATCTTATACTGTCTTCTGGACCTTCAATCTTCTAGATACATGCATGCAACGTTTGAAAACAACGATAAAAATATTCATGTATGATAACCCCTTTTCTTGGGTATAAAATGTTCTTCTTTTTTTAATCTTTTGACTTTGTAATATTTTTTGCCCTTGTTTAAGAACTTTCCAAAATATTCAAATGAATAACTGTTAGTCAGTGTAAATTATTATTCAAGATTTTGTAAAATAAATGCATATACAATATAAATAGAATTATCATGATATATCATGAGTAGTTGGTTTTTTTTACATATCAGCTGATTTATAAGCTAGACAAGATCCTGAATGTAGAGCAGTTACTGCCTTTTTACCCTCAGAAAGTCAGCAAATTCAGATTTTTAACAATTTGAAAGAATAATATTAAGATGAATTTGTATTTAACAAAGTGTCCCAGAAAGAAGCCAGCTATCAATACCAAAGACCATACTACACTGTATTCACATATGTACGGGAATACAAACCCCGAGGTTAAAGTTAAATTAAAAATTTTGAATCTTACCCTTTAAAATCTATGTACGCGCAGAGAATATTTTTTTTGCCCTCAAAATGAGCAAAAATAAAGACCGGTGTAATATAAAAAATATTTCAGTTCTCATACAAAATTTTACTTATTTATTCTAAAATAAAGGTAAAGTTTGTTGGCACATGACAGTGACAGAATTACGGATTGAATTATCAAAACCATATATGTCCCCCTATATAATTACTTCGATCTTGGTGCATTTTAAAAGAAATATTCTTTATATCAATAAAAACCAATCTTCTTTGCTGGAACTAGTGTTGGTGTCAGTGTCCATGTTGACCGGTATGCCACCACCACGTGTTATTCATTGCTCGAAATTAAAAAAAATCTTATCAAATAATAGTTACATGTTTGTCATACAAAACTAAGTCATAACAATTAAGAAGGAAGTCAATATGTCCTCTCAGGGCTCATAACAATTAAGGAGTAAGTCAATGTCCTTCCAGGGTTGCGCTCCATTGACTGTTCGGAACACCCCGCACATGTGCAAAGTCAAAGGAGTTCAAAAATACACTGTTCTCGGACTGTTCTCTCTGTCCACGTGCGAGAGGTAGTGCAGTCAGAATTCAACATGGCGACTAATGCGCAAAACAGAGCCACGCTCTTTGAATGTGATACATGTCACCGCCTTTTCCGAGACATGGAGGAGTTTGCAAACCATGCATGTGATGATCCCGGTAAATATAAACTAATTACATAGATTTTAAGTTCTTCTAACAATCTAAACATCATTATTTCTAAAATGTGCCTTGTTTATACGACAACTCGCAACATTAAATGGGGGCCTAGCATGTTTAGGCAGATTTTTTGAGTATTTTGTTTGTGTATTTTTTTTCTATGAGCGATTATTGTGTACAATATATATACAAGAACAGTCATTTGAATTTAGAGGCTGCAGAACTGCAGATCCACGGGAAATTCGGGTTGAAAAACGGTATAGCTTTAAATTCAGCATGATATGCAGTATATTTATATGTATTTTGCGAAAAAAGCGTGCTTAATACCCCCGTTCCCCCCCCCCCCCCCCCCAAAAAAAAAAAAATAAACGTAAAGGTTTTTCGACGCCGCCACTGACGTCCTGTTTGATGTCATTAATACAAAAATAATTAAACTATTTAAGTTGTGGTTGCCTTTTGAGGTCATAGCATGTTCTTGAACTTACAATTTTAATTTAATGCATAATATAAAAAACCTTATGCCTGTAAACATAAACATCATAATTGGCTTAGGAATTTGGGTGTCATTAAAAATGCCTGAACCACCTGAAAGAACATGAAGAAAGAACTTGCTTAGAAAAATTGTATTGATACATATCCCAAATATAAGTGGTTTTTACTTGTATACATGTACAATGCATGTAATGTAATGCCTCTGCAAAAAAAAATAGTTAATAAGTAATGTTTTGTTTCATATTTAATTTTTTTTTCTTATTTAATTAAGTTATTACATCATGTACATGTATAGTACTCTTAATAGGTAGTGGTGGATATGATGTTCAGACGCTTCAGCTGGAGGATGAAAGCCTAGATCTGGAAGGAGAAGATGGGAGGCCCATTGAGATTGCCCCAGACTCGTCAGTTCTTTGGACTAGACCTGCAACACTTCTATTAATCAGCCAATATAGGGAGAATGAGGAGTTGGTTACAAGTGGGAAGTTAAGAAAGAAAGCCTTATGGAACAAAATTGCCAAAGTACTAAGAGAAAAGGGAAACTGTAACTTTAGTGCAGTGCAGGTGGAAGGGAGGTGGAAGACTTTGATGAGAGGTTTGAAGAATGTTAAAGATCACAACAAAAAAAGTGGGGCAGAAAGAAGAAATCACCCTTATGAGGAAGAATTAGAGTTCATGGCAGCCAAGCCTAATGTTCAACCAGAATGTGTTGTTGGAACAGAGAACAAGTCGAGCCCAGAAACCAAATCAAGCAAAGAAGAAAGTGACTCAGGTAGGCCTGACACTCCTACAACTTCTACTAAGAGAAAATGCGTGTCTCCTGAAAAGTTAAATCAAAGTTCAAAAAGACGCCGCACAAATGATGTTCTAGATAGCTTTGAACAAATCATGAAGAATGAAAGTCAGCGCTTTGAAGAACAAGTGGAAAGGAGACACCGTGAAAAGATGGAAATGTTCGGAAATTTTTTGGAAATTCTAAAATCAAGCCAAACAAAATAGTTTAAACATGATAAGATTGAATTTCAATTCATGCATTTTATACAAATATGCTTTATATTTCATTTATAGACGAGTGCAAGATATGCATGGAGGATGGGAAAATTGCAGAAACTGTATTTGTTCCATGTGGACATCTGATAGCATGTATGAAATGTGCGTCAAATCTTGCTGGTAATAAATGTCCTATGTGTAGGAAGCAAATCAGCAAAGCCATAAAAGTTTTCAAATGTTGAACATTATTGTTACCTTCTACTTCAGCAAACTATTATTGAAAGGGAAATATCTGGTAGATTACCCCTTAGATGTAAGGATGTCTTTGTTTTTTTTATGAACAAGCAAAGTACAACACATGATTGTATTTGTTTCTTTTTTACTTTTATACTTATCACAGATAGTGCCAATTTCTGTTTTATTTCATTGTTATTATAAAAAATATGAGATTTTGTTTTATTTTTTATTGTTATTTTTATTTGAGGTTAAATATACATACTTGTGTTCAATAAAACAGTTTCAACCAATGATTATATCTTTTTGAATTGTGTAATGACAAATTAAGACAAGACCTGAACCATATGTAGTTACATATTGATACATGTATTCCAAATCTTAAGTCATGTCATGTAAAATACATCACTTAAGGTAAATTTCGTGCAATATTATCACGTTTCCTTAGTCCTTCTGCCTGATTGTCGACTAAATTTCCTTGGGGCACATAAGGTCCTTGATGATTGTCTTCAAAAAAATCTTGCACATCTTCATTGTTCAGGATGCATATATTATGAATAATGCAACATAAAATAATGACCTCAACCGATGTTTTTAATTCTGAAGTTTCCAAATATCGCAATCTTCTGAAACGTCCTTTTAGACACCCAAATGCGCGTTCTATAGTTACTCTTGTGCCTGAATGACGATAATTGTAATTCCTTTGTTGGGGTGTCAGACGTCCTGTGTCTCGGTAGGGAGTAAGAAGCCAACTTCTCAATGGATAAGCTCCATCTCCAAGAAAATGCCCATTGCCACAAACTCTCAAACCATTTTCCCCATATATCTGTATTTTTCAACACCCTGGCATCATGGCAGCTTCCAGGCCATCCAGCAACACAATGAACAAATCTAAGGTCCTCTCTGCAAATTCCTTGCAAGATTATTGAGAAAAAACCCTTCTGTTGACATAAGTTTCGGGATGATTTTTAGGGGCTTTTATGGCAATATGGGTACCGTCTATAGCACCTAATACATTTGGAAAATTTTGTTTTTGCTCAAACTTGTCCATTACGTCTTGGCGTTCATTAGCTGAAGGGAGGACGATAAATACATGTTTTAGATTATTAACAAAAATGTCTGTGATCCTTGTGCGACATCTGATAACAGAGGACTCGGTGACATTGAATCTATCTGATATGCTGTGAATGCTATCTTGGGTTGCTAAATACCATAGGGTAATTAACAAATGTTTATCTGTTGAAATAAATTCTCTTCCTCCAGTCCATCCAGGTTTTAATTGTTGAAAGTTGGCAATATTTCTACATAAACATTCAAATGTTGCTCTAGAAACCCGAAAGAACCGCCGAAAATCATCCAGGTTGTAGAAAGGTACAGTTTCTTCCGCATACATTTCTATTCTAGTTTTATCATCCCTTGTCCTACAATATATAAAATACAATGTATTTCTTTTAACTACATGTAGTTTTTTACTAATAGTTTATATATATAAAATCGTCGTTAAACCAGTTATTATTTTTATGAATAAAATAAATTTAATATATTATAAACATATTCCAATCGGATAACTTTTTCCTGTAAAGTATAAACACGTACTCGGACCCCCCCCCCCCCCCCCCCCTTATGGAAAAACATTCTGGATCCGCGCCTGCTTCTAACGCTTAAATTCACGGAAACTCATATATTTTTATGGTTTAATTACGTTGACAACATTGCTGCTGCGCAGAGTTGCATTAATCTTTGAAAATGTTGACGCATATTCCCCTCATTTTCAAACAATTCGTCAAGAAATATTGGCATTAACGTCTGTAATTGCAAACTGGCCGCCATAGTCATTGTTCTGTGTGCACCATTCGCATTGCGCGAGAATTTGTCTGGGACGTGTACGGAACAGGTCAATGGAGCGCGACCCAGGGCTTCCGTAAATTTGCCTTGTTATAAACTCATTTGAGAAAGAAAAAAGTGTATCACGTGATTTTGACATTTATTTCGTAGTCTGGTACCCGCCCCCGCCACTGCGTTTTCACTTCGTTTCAAAACGAAGTGAAAACGCAGTGGCGGGGCGGGTACCAGACTATTTATTTCGCGGAATTTTTCGGATTTTTTAATGAAATTTGAAGTGTTCCGAACGGGAGAGTTTGCGTTTGTCACACCAGTATCTTGTTATTTTCTTTTAATTATAGAGGATTTTAACTAAAACAAAAGGTAAAGCACATAAGAACTATGTTAAAGCTTTATGATAACGTATCTTAGGATGCATGTGCATTACTAATTTCCCCTCAAAATCTTTTAAAGTAAGTACGCCGCATTCCCCCACCTGAGTTTCAGTTTAGTGATTGATTTGTGTCTATATAACCAACAAAATAAGTAATATATCAATGAAACTTTGCATGAATATATCATAGTCCATAGGAAAAAAATATTTTGAAGTCTTTTAATAGGATAATTAAAAATTATCACCGAGGAAATTCGGGAACTCCTATCATAAACATCATAAATTGTCATATTTCTAATGCAGACGCTTCTGATTTAAGTTACAAGTAGCAATTCCGTAAAACTCCAAAATTATTTTGAAGAGAAACAAACAAGATTTTTTGTATAAACTGCATATTAAGGAGTGCATGATTACCCGGTAGATTTGAGACATATAAACAGTACCCTAGCTATCAATTATACATTGACAGATGCTTTTTTGCTGGCTATAAAAGCTTTCAGGTTACCAGTACACCATATTTGATCTCTTTCCATGTAATAATAAAAATATCAATTTATAAGTTTGATAACATTATTAGCAATTTTCTTAAAAAGTAAAGTATTTTTGGTATAAGGCCCATTAAATCGACAAAGATTTTAGGAACAAAAGTAAGATAATTTGAGAAAAAAAAATCCTCAAATCGATAAGTGATATCATATATCGATATATTGGATACTTATAGAAAATATACCCTTTTCGGCCCGAGTGATATAAACTGAAAATTCGCCTACCCGTGTGATATAAACCCTAGGGGTGTGATAAAAGATTTATATCACACCCCTCTCCGGCAATCTTCGGATGTTATATCACATTACTCTCATTTAATCGTCGGCTATTATGACAAAGAGTATGGTATGCCTCATTCAACTACAATCTCATAGTATGACATCAAAAAGTAACGTCGACGTCAATGTGGTATACAAACGAAGTTTATCAGATATGGAATATAAAGACACGGAGCGATTTTATAACAATAATCATTCACCACATGATGTTTTTATTGTTTCTTTAATATTTTATAAATATTTACTATATATTATAATAAGTTTATAATTTAAAAAATCATAACATTGCAATTTTTTACTCTATACATTTTGCATCCTATATTAGCCCTCAGTCTCTGTTATATCAGCCCTCGACAGCGCCATCAGGCTCAAAGGCTGATATACAGCGACTGAGGGCTAATATAGGATGCGATATAAAAATTGTCATGTAATAATCTATATATATATATAGTTACTGTAATAAAGGTCAAACATAATGACGTGCTGCCTATCATTTTTTCAATTTTCACCACTGTCAAGTGTCAAATAATTTTTAACCCTAGTTAATATTATATAAATAGTGCCTGTTTGGGAAGGTAACAGTTGAAATTGACACCCCGAGAAAACCGTTGTCAACCGATGCGAAGCGGAAGTTGACAATGGTTTTCGAGGGGTGTCAATTTCAACTGTTCTCCTCCCAAACAGGCACTATTTATTTTGTTATACTGAATGTCTTAATTTTAAAGAAAACATCACTGCTTTTAGATAGGAATAAAGTGAATTCTACGGCGAACCGTACGCGCATGATTTCTGCGCATGTAACAATTCGTAATGTTGCTGAGTGCGTTGCTAATGCTGAGGGTAATAGAACAGATTATGAACTGCGTCTAAACCAATCAGATTTCAGTATTTAACATGAAAGTATAACAAAAGAAAATGGTCAATTTTTAACCGGGTTTTCCAACGGAAAAATCCGGTTATTAAAATGGTGAAAAAGGCGGACGGGCGGGCGGCTGCGAAAAGGGTACCCTCATTGTACGGATAACTCCTCCTACAGTTTTCAAGATAGGAAGTTGTCCTTTTGCAGATCAATTGTACATATATCAGAGGTGTGCATATTGCTAGGATTTTGATTTCTGATAATTTATCGAAAAAATACCAGCTTTTGAACTTAGTCATTTTTTGGCAAAATGTTGCATATAGGGTACCCTCATTGTACGGATAACTCCTCCTACAGTTCTCAAGATAGGAAGTTGTTCTTTTGCAGATCAATTGTACATATATCAGAGGTGTGCATATTGCTAGGATTTTGATTTCCGATAATTTATGAAAAAAATACCAGCTTTTGAACTTCGTCATTTTTTGGCAAAATATTGCATATAGGGTACCCTCATTGTACGGATAACTCCTTCTACAGTTCTCAAGATAGGAAGTTGTTCTTTTGCAGATCAATTGAACATATATCAGAAGTGTGCATATTGCTAGGATTTTGATTTCCGATAATTTATGAAAAAAATACCAGCTTTTGAACTTAGTCATTTTTTGGCAAAATATTGCATATAGGGTACCCTCATTGTACGGATAACTCCTCCTACAGTTCTGAAGATAGGAAGTTGTTCTTTTGCAGATCAATTGTACATATATCAGAGGTGTGCAAATTGCTAGGATTTTGATTTCCGATAATTTATGAAAAAAATACTAGCTTTTGAACTTAGTCATTTTTTGGCAAAATGTTGCATATACATGTAGGGTACTCCATTTCACTGGATAAGGGTTGACATGGATTATGGATACAGTTTACATAAAAGAAAAACCGGTTTGCTGTCACATTGACAGCTTTTCACTTGTTTCATTCTTTTGATATATATAGAGAAAAATACATGGCAAAATCTGTATCACAGCAATAACCTGAGACTCCAATATCTGCCCAAGGGCCAAAGGCCAGAGGGTTAATATATAAATAGTGCCTGTTTGGGAGGGTAACAGTTGAAATTGACACCCCTCGAAAACCATTGTCAACCGACGCGAAGCGGAGGTTGACAATGCTTTTCGAGGGGTGTCAATTTCAACCGTTATCCTACCAAACAGGCACTATTCATTTTATTATACTGAATGTCTTAATTTTAACGAAAACTTTACTGCATTTACATAGGAATAAAGTGAATTCTACGGCGAACCTTACGCGCATAATTTTCGCGCATGTAACAATTCGTAATGTTACCCGTTGCTAAGTGCGTTGCTAACGCTGAGGGTAATAGAACGGATTATGAACTGCGTCTAAACCAATCAGATTTCAGTATTTAACATGAAAGTATAACAATATGGGATGTGACACAGATTTTGACATGTACCGGGTATTGTTGTTTTTATAACTTTACATGAGCACTTAATTCTGCAATCCCATTGTTTTGTTTAAAATTGTGAGATCATAAATTTGCGAATGCAAAATTTTGTCCTTATTTCTTATAGTTCCCACCTTTCATAAAAATAAAAGCGAAATTTTAAAATCTGGGAGTGGTGCTTCTCCCCTCAATCACAAACACGTACTATTCTGACCTTACTGGTATATTACATATTAAGAATTTACTATTATTTTCTAATTTACTTCTTTCATCCACGAGTAAAAGAATTCTTTTCTTATCTATGATAAAATACCAACACAATACTTATAATCAAGTGTTTACTAGATATAAGTTGTATACTGACATAGCCAGTTCTTAAAACTACAGAGTTATTCCATGTAATCTGTTTTCTGTTATACATACATGTACATGTCATCTCATGTCAGATTCCATATAGCTGATTTTATCATATTGTTCCTCAAGTGAGCGATGTGACCCATGGGCCTCTTATTGTTATTAGATTTATTGAAATAATTTATACTTTATATTTTGGTGATTAAAAGTTATGGTACCAAATGACACTTTGTCTGAAAACTCTGAGAACTTTCACAGTTAACGCCCTTTGAGTAGGAAATGCTTGTTATTGCTAGTTTTCTAAAACAATAAGAGATAGAGATTTGGAACATTTACTAATGGGGTTCTTCCATCCATTTATACTAAAAGGATCTGAGGCCTTATTCTATCAGTTATTCCCCCTGAAAGTATTTAAATTTTGATAAAAACACTTTCAACTTTTTTACTATTTGTTGTATATACTTTGGACTACTGGTACTTGGGATGGGAGTGTATACCTTGGCCAACCAAAATGTTATAAATGTCAAAAAACAAGGTCATTTAAAAATCTGAGTATAGAAAAAACTCTTTTATGAATAAAGTAGGATTTCTTACTTTTACTAATGTCTATAGTTGACTTCAAGGATCTTTCAATCTATGCATACTGTATACAGGGTTATTTTCGCCACACATAATTTTTGCTCTTCTTAACTTGCAAACAGTTTTGGCCCAGATTAAATTCGCCCAGACACAGTTTTGTCTTACATTGTAGACAATCTCAGACATTGAAATTCACCCAGTCTTTAATTTGCCTGCTGGCTTTGAGAGCGAAAGGAGCGAAAATAAAATGGGGGCAATATTTCCCTGTATACAGAATCCAAAGGATCCGATGTCTCCTTTAAGCAGTTATTTTCTGAAAGTTTTTAGCTCACCTGAGCTGAAAGCTCAAGTGAGCTTTTCTGATCACCTTTTGTCCGTCGTCCGTCTGTCCGTCTGTAAACTTTTTACATTTTAAACTTCTTCTCTAAAACCACTTATCCAATTTCAACCAAATTTGGCACAAAGCATCCTTATGGGAGGGCGAATATAAATTGCAGAAATAAAAGTCCGATCTGTATTCAAAGCGGAGAAAACCTTGAAATTGTAGAAAAAGGGGGGTGCATTTTTAAAAATCTTCTTCTCAAGAACTACCGAGGCAAATTCAACGTAGTTCAGCATAAATTATCCTTATGGGAAGGAAAATATAAATTGCAAAAATTAAGTGGTAATTCTGTTTAAAATCTGAGTTATTACGAAAATAATAATAAAGGAAAGGCGTGTTTCAATCAGTTTAATAGGTTCGGGTTCGGCATACAATAAAATGGGTAGACAAGACTTGGCCTGGGTAAAACAAAATATTAGCAGTTATTAATCTGCCAATCTCATTAAAATTTCAGGATATTTGATGGACTAGTATATTTGTATTCGCTGTAAATATTGCTGCAAAATAATGCGTATTTGGAATTGACGATTGCCGATCTGCCCCGGCTTTTATTTTGCCACGGCCCGGGTTTGCATACCCATTTTACCAAGACTCGTATTCCATACTTCTAAAACGAGGTTCTTTGTTTAAAGCAGCCATGACATTATACGAAAAAGGTTCGATCTGACTATGATGAATTTGCTTGTTGTGCAACAGTTCGCGTATGAAGGGAAATTTTGAAACATGCAAAATATATTGGTGCCGATTTTGTGAAATAAATTGAGGCTAGATATTTCAATGCATTGACAGTTTTCACACATGACGTTGGTGCTAGCTTGTTCTAATTTTCGTTTCGTTTTCATTATTTATGCTTTGTTACCTGGAAACTATCGTCTGTATTTCGTGATTTTTACGTATTAAATCAAACAGAGAATTCGTTAAATCAAACAGTTAACTGTTTACCTGCGCAAATTAAGCAAAATCTGATGTAGGGGTAGGTGCCTACTGAAATACAATTTATTCTATCGGTAATTCGGCATTATCTTTTGCGTAATGGCACAATTAATGCAATAGGTTTTGTTGAGATGCTCGGCATTTTCTCGAGTTTATTCAGTTTAAATAGAGTTTGATATCGCTGACGGAAATATGTAGGTATATACATGTAATATATATATGAATAATTTCGAAAAAATAAATTGTGTTCTTTATTTGTTATACATGTAGTGCATGTTTCTTGTGTTTAATTGTTTACAGTTTCTATTTACTAACCATATTTGAGTGTTAAGCTTCGAATTATAAGCAAGATACAAAGATTTGCTCACAATTCTATGTTTGTACACATATCTTAAAAACTAAAGATTAAAAAAGTAAAAAATTTGTCAATATTTATTAAGAAAATTTTGAAAGTCTGTTCTTCCAGAAACCAACGTATTGTAAACTTAACCTTTTTAGCTCACCTGAGGGTGGGGCCACAATGGGGGGTCGAAGTTTAACAAATGAATATATAGAGTAAATCTTTAAAAATCTTCTTCTCAGAAACTAATCAGCCAGGAAAGCTAAAACTTGTGTGAAAGCATCATCAGGTAATGTAGATTCAAATTTGTAAAAAATCATGACCCCCGGGGGTAGGGTGGGGCCACAATGGGAGATTGAAGTTTAACATAGGAATATATAGAGTAAATCTTTAAAAATCTTCTTCTCAGAAACTAATCGGCCATGAAAGCTGAAACTTGTGTGGAAGCATCCTCAGGTAGTGTAGATTCAAAGTTGTGAAAATAATAACCCCTGGGGGTAGGGTGGGGTCACAATGGGGGTCGAATTTTAACATATGATTATATAGAGTAAATCTTTAAAAATCTTCTTCTCAGAAACTAATTAGCCAGGAAAGCTGAAACTTGTGTAGAAGCATCCTCAGGTAGTGTAAATTCAAATTTGTGAAAATCATAACCCTGGGGGTAGGTTTGGGCCACAATGGGAGGTCGATGTTTTACATAGGAATAAACAGAGTTAATCTTTAAAAATCTTCCTCTCAGAAACTAATCAGTCAGGAAAGCTGAAACTTGTGTGAAAGCATCCTCAGGTAGTGTAGATTCAAAGTTGTGAAAATCATGATCCCCAGGGGTAGGGTGGGGCCACAATGGGGGTCAAAGTTTAACAAAGGAATATATAGGGTAAATCTTTAAAAATCTTCTCAGAAACTAATCAGCCAGATGATTCTTTATAATTGTTAAGACTTTGGCCCCAGGACAATTCTTTGGCCTCACGAGAAGGTTCAGAGGTTGATGTACGTTTATATCCCATATATAAACTATTGTTAAGGATCTTTTTGAGAACTGCAATACTCAACATATGATATGACTATAAAATCATCCTGTTAGAAAAGGGACCAATGATTATAAACATAAGAATATCCAGGGGAAAATGGATTTTATTTATACAGGATCTACATGTATTATTGTACATTGTCCAGATAGTTTGTATTATGACTCCATTAAGCTGATTTTACCATACCTATTGTTCCTCAGGTGAGCGATGTGGCCCATGGGCCTCTTGTTTATCTTTGTCATCTTATGCTTACAGTGTTTGAACCATTCATCGTAGAGACATCAGTCCACTTGAAAATGAAAAGTTGATCTCGGCCAATCAAAATGACATGAAGGTCAAAGGTCAAGGTCAATTAAAAAAAACTCCTATCATTTTTTAAATGAAGTAATGCAGGGAAAGCTTTTCATACATTCTATCGAAGCTAAAATGTTTTAAACATAAAGAATGATAAGGTGGAAAGACCTCTTATTGTTCCAGAACAATTAGTTTACACGGCTATGTTAAGGCTGTCCGAAGCTAAATATATATCGAAAAATGATACTATAATTTTAATTATCGAAAAATACTTTAACCGAGCGAGTTTCTTTAAACTTTTATTACATAAATTAAAAGTGACATCCAACACTATATTTGATGTATTTTTGTGACGTCATATATTCTTCTTATTAATAAGCACGTGACGGGTGTATTCTAACAATCAAATTAATCTATTAAAATCGCATCAGCGCAAGTGAATAATGACATTAAATCAAAAATATTTTTATGAAAAATTCTTCGATAAGTAATTTATTTTGCAGTTCTTGCTGGGGGTTCATGTAAATATTTCGTTTATTTGAAATGTTGTCAAAACATTTCGCACCCCCATCGAAATTAGGCACATTTTTACCTTTTAGGCTCGATTTACACAAAATCAGGTCAATCGGTAGGTTTCCCCCAGCAAGATTCACATTGGTACTTATTTTCTCTCCCGATTTCACGTAAAATATACTAAGATTGTTTTTATCTTTCACTTGCGCCAAGCTGTTTTTTATATGCAGATACATATCACCATTCATAAGATTACACGTAGCAGGGGGGGGGGGGGTCTCAAAACCATGAGTTTATGAATAGTTATTTACCTATTACGAAGCTTTAAAACTGTTGATTTTTTTATACTCCATATCGATGATATTGAATTTAGTATCACTATTATTTACAACAGTGTCTATGTAAAGGAATGAAGCGGTTTTATTATGCACAATGAATATCACTTATTACGTTACGATACATTCCCTATGAACGATCGAAACGTATGCAGATCATGAAGTCAAAGTTAACTATGACGTCATATCTTATGAAGTACAGACAAGTGACTTTCTACATATCGCTGTGAAATTAATCGGGCAGCCTTAACATAGCCGCATAAGGCTACTAGATTCGTATGTTCCTTGTGGTATTGAAAAGTATGTTAGTCATTCTTGGGAATTTAGTTTTGAAATTTAAGAGTATGAAAAATTTGAATGCGACAAATATAATTTGCCTTCACTTTTTATAGATGAAGTAAATATACAAATTACATGTATAATATACTGTAATAGACTGTAATATAAGGGAATAATTTAATTCTGATTGTAATGCCTCATCTGATTGGGTAATGAAACTCATATATATCGTATAACATAACTTGCCTACGTCACAATACGACGCAATTGCGAATTGTATTAATCAGCTTGATGTAACGTTTAAATTTTGTACAAAATTACATATTTTGACTAATTAATGGGCCGTATTATCTGATTTTAATAGTAGAAAATTAAATTATAAGGAATAAATTTAATTTCTACCTATGTTATACGAGTATAACATAACTTGGAACAGTTTACGCTTTTTTATAAACCGCTTCGCGGTTTATAAAGCGTAAACTGCCCCAAGTTATGTTATATCATATAACATAGGTAGAAATTAAATTCATTCCTTAAATAATTTTATATCAATTAGGATAGATCTTACCAATTTAAATGATTAACATGTTGATGTTAATAACATACGGAACATAAAACTATACAATGTATATCAGACCTTTTTTGTGTTTACAGATGAGCCCTGACCTCGGTTACATGACCTCTCTCTTCCCTCTACTGGTGGAGTCCCTCTTCATGTCCTCCTCCCTGGCCGTGATTCTGATCGACTGGAACCACAGCTTCCTGGATAGGTCACTACTCAGGCTGATACTGAGTTATCTCCCTCGCTGGAGATATCGCAACATCAGGCAGGATGTGTACATCTGTCTGTTTGGAGTAGCTCTTGCCATTATGTACAACAACTCCATGAAAAATTTTGCCATCAACATGGAAAACTGTCGTATTATTGGAGCCTCCATTGTAATTTTACTTTCATTCTGGCTGCAGAGTAAAGCCAATAAGGTACATGTATCTGATAAATGTATTGGAACCTCAAAGATACAGGTATCCGACAAGTCAGTGCAGGGAGAGTCCTTGGTTACCAGGGACCAGGAAGTCAATGTCTCCACCTGCTGTGGGGCGGGGGTACCCCAGCTCCTCCTGCCACTGTCCTTCTCCTCAAAACCTCCACCTGAGATCGACATTAGGAAGGAGATGGGCGAGTCCTATGTGGAGGCCTGTAAGTCACAGTATGATGAAGAGGAACTAGTGACTGCATTAAAGTACCTGAACAAGCTGAAGGGAGGCAAGTTACACTTGAATTTTTAATTTGAGAATTAAAACTTTCAATGAATATGGGGAGACGATTTTGCTAATTTTTAATACAGGAACTTTGGTCATTAGATTCTCTCTAGCTCACCTTCACTGAAGGTGCAAGTGAGCATTTGTTATTAATAGTAAATCAAATTAAGTCTGTGGTCCTTCATTATAGTCATCTTTTCTGGAACCATAAGGCCAATTTTAACCCAATTTGCAGAAAGCATTCTAAGGTGAATGGCTTACATCTGTTTTCAAATGAAATGCCAGGTTCCCTTCAAATAGGAGATACTGTAAAATGAGATATTTCAGGGCAAGTACGTATACATTGGTGCAAAAAAATTTATCACTATTATCACCTTGAAATGAAATTCTCTTGTTTGATTATCAGTAACACCAAAATTTTATTCTGTGTTCACTTAAGCACTTGAACACAAATTTAGCTTTAATTTTTACTCAGATGACCCACTGCAACTGATTTTTCTGTCATGCAATTTGGTCGTCCATTAACTCTTTTACATTTTTTTAACTTAATTTTGTTGAAAAATACAAGGCCAATTGTTACTTGCAATTTTGGTTTGAATCATCTCTAGGATAAGGTGAACTTAAATGGTGAGATTTGTGACCTTTCCATCTCTAAGGCCTTGTTGGAGGGAGGGGGGGACTAAATGCATGGTTATAATTTCCATGAAGCCCTCTTCCTAAATTGTGGCCCTTGGTGTGACAGGCCCTAGGACAGGACCAAAATTGTCATGTAGAAAAAAAATCATGTCCAGTAATGCAACAAGACTTTTGTTAATTGGTAATATAAAAATAATTTACAATTTAAGTGGACTTTTTAACATGGCTGTTTCCATAATTTCCCTAAGTTATTAAGAAAAAAAAAGAATGTGGAAAAGTTCACTGGGATATGAACGTGGTTGGTCACTTGATTAAATTATTTGTTTAAATCCTATGAAGTCTTTTAGCAATGCTGTTTATTACTTAATATCTACATTTGAGAAAGTCAATTGTTCAGAATGATAACTATTAAACGCGTGTGGTGATTATTGTGACATCAAAAATATTACCTCTTGACCTGTTAAGAAGTTCATA
Source organism: Magallana angulata (assembly GCF_025612915.1). Lineage (NCBI taxonomy): Eukaryota > Metazoa > Mollusca > Bivalvia > Ostreida > Ostreidae > Magallana > Magallana angulata. Next base: position 50,030,158 of record NC_069120.1, read on the forward strand.
CAGAAATGAAAGTTTTGGCTCCTATTTTGGTTTATAAAAGAAAACACTGCAAATGTAAATATAATTGTATAAACATTTTTGATGATGTCACAATTGCTTGCACTATGAACCATATCTAAACAATATAAATCATGTCATTACATCTAAATTTTGTACAATTTATTATGCTTTATGAAGTTAATTCATTTCAATTCCTGTTCAATAGCTATGAAATTTAAACTCATACAAACTTAAGGTTGGAACAGTTTACACTTAGCATTTTTTATAAACTGCTTCATGTGCTTGGCGCCACAGGTGCTTGAGGACAGGATCGACCCCCCCCCCCCCCCCTCCCCTTCCACCCACCCCCCGTATATAACGTTAGACCCCCGGGACTTAATTTTTCTTTTTTAGCTCACCTGAGCCAAAGGCTCAAGTGGGCTTTTCTGATCACAATTTGTCGTTGTCTGTCGTTGTCGTCGCCGTTGTTGTAAACTTTTCACATTTTCATCCTCTTCTCAAGAACCACTGGGCAGATTTCAACCAAATTTGGCACAAAGCACCACTAGGTGAGGGGATCAAATTTTTTCAAATAAAGGGCCACGCCCTCTTTAAAGGGGAGATAATTGAGAATTATTGAAAATTTGTTGGTATTTTTCAAAAATCTTCTTCTCAAAAACTATTCGGCCTGAAAAGCTTAAACTTGTGTGGAGACATCCTCAGGTAGTGTAGATTCAAGTTTGTTCAAATCATGGTCCCTGGGGGTAGGGAGGGGCCACAAGAGGGGGATCAAGTTTTACAAAGGAATATATAGAGAAAATCTTTAAAAATCTTCTTCTCAAAAACTATAAAGCCAGAAAAGCTCAAATTAAGATGGGAGCATCCTCAGATTGTGAAGATTCAAGTTTGTTAAAATCATGGTCCCCGGGGGTAGGATGGGGCCACAATTTGGGGGGATCAAGTTTTACATAGGAATAAATAGAGAAAATCTTTAAAAATCTTCTTCTCAAAAACTATTAGGCCAGAAAAGCTCAAATTAAAGTAGAAGCATCCTCAGATAGTGTAGATTTAAGTTTGTTCAAACCCCTGGTCCGCAGGGGTAGGGTGGGGCCACAATTGGGGGATCAAGTTTTACATAGAAATATTTAGAGAAAATCTTTAAAAATCTTCTTCTCGAAAACCATATGGCCAGAAAAGCTCAAATTAAAATGGAAACATCCTCAGGTAGTGTAGATTCAAGTTTGTTCAAATCATAGTCCCTGGTGGTATGGTGGGGTCACGATGGGGAACGGATTTTTACATAGGAATAAATAGAGAAAATCTTTAAAAATCTTCTTCTCAAAATTTATTAGGCCAGAAAAGCTCAAATTAAAATGTGAGCATCCTCAGGTAGTGTAGATTTAAATTTGTTCAAATCATGGTCCCTGTGGGTAGGGTGGGGCCACAATTTGGGGGGATCAAGTTTTACATAGGAATATACAGAGAAAATCTTTAAAAAAAAATTCTTTTAAAAACTATTTGGCCAAGAAAGCTCAAATTGGTGTGTAACCATCCTCAGATAATGTAGATTCAAGTTTGTTCAAATCATGGTCCCAGGGGGTAGGGCGGGGCCACAATGGGGATAAATTTTTATATAAAGAGAAAATTTTTAAAAATCTTCTTCTCAAAACTTTTAGGCCAGGAAAGCCCAAATTTGAGTGGAAGCATCCCCAGATCGTATAGATTGAAGTTTGTTTAAATAATAGTGGTAGGGTGAGGCCACAATGGGGGATGAATTTTTACATAGGAATATATAGAGAAAATCTTTAAAAATCTTCTTTTTAAAGACTATTTGGCCAGAAAAGCTTAAACTTGTGTAGAAGCATCCTCGGGTAGTGTGAATTCGAGTTTGCAAAATCACAGTCCCTAGTGGTAGGGCGGGGCCGTGATGGCGGTTTGAATTTTTACATAGGAATATACAGACAAAATCTTAAAAAATATTCTTGGAAAGTTTTCAGTCCAAAAATTAGTACTTGGTGTGAAAGCACAGGTTAAGCAGATTTAAGTTTGATGAAACCATGATTCCCTAGAGGAAAGTTGGGCCACGAAATGGGGGGGGGGGGGGTATATAGGAATAGAGAAAAATCTTCTTACAGGCACAACAACAAAAGGGGCTTGGTACTTACCAGAACAAAGAGGTGGATAAAAATTTGCAGATTTTCAATTTTTTTTTACCAAGATCTACTGTACTTAGTTGTCAAGTTATTTTGATACTGCAATGCTAATTTGATCTGAATTAAGGCAATTGTTGCTCAGGTGAGCAATGTGGCCCATGGGCCTCTTCTTTTAATAAATTATTCTTTTATGACACATATTTCTAATCTAATTTATACATTTAATGCCCAAAATTACCTAAAACAAACATTTTTTTTAAAAATCATACCCTCTACATATATAATACAAGAAGGTTGCTAACTTCGTCTGCCAGCCGGGAGGCACTGCCAATGAATATTTGTTGAAATGTACTATCAAACTACATCTACCAGTAAAAAGGGTGACCTCATGTCGTAGCCGGATAATTTCCTTCTTTGAATATCTGCATGCCATGCCGAGTAAATACATTTATTAGGCAAATAGTACAATTTTCACCGACAAGTTGCAAGTTTTGAACTGATCCATCTAGAACCAACGGAAGTGAGGGTTTATAGCAAGGAAGATAACTCCGAGAGATTTACAAAATTGCATGCAAAACTCGAAAAAAGTACAATTCATTAGAAGTATGAATTCTAATCATGCCGCGAAGAACTGAAAACTTTTTTATCGTCTTGGGTACTGGAAAATCTAAAAGAAGGCACTCATACTGAGTGTATTACATAAAAGAGAAAATAAAAAAGTTATGTTACGAGTTATCTTCCTTGCAATAAACCCTTACTTTCGTTGGTTCTACATGGACGAAGTTAGCAACCTTCTTGTATTATATGAACAGAGGGTCTATTTTTTATACCCCCGCAAACGAAGTTTAGGGGGGTATATTGGTTTCACCCTGTCCGTCTGTCCATCTGTCCGTCTGTCTGTCTGTCCGTCTGTCCGTCTGTCTGTAGACGCAACTTTGTCCCCCCTATAGAATTTTTTATTACTGCATGGAACAGTTTGAAAATTTGTACATATGTTGAACACCATCTGAAGATGTGCACCTGCAATTTTTTTTAAGATCAGACAAGATTTAATGATTTTATGACAGTATTCATTTTCCTTATTCTATATATTGTACACTTATGTTGAAAAGTAAGGGAGGTAATCCTTACAGATTTTATTAATTAATTGATAGAAAACACTCTAAAATATATTTATATAAATACATCCAGATGGATTTTTTTGTCTTTATGTCTTAATTAATAAAAAAATAATTATTTTTTATAAGTATTCTATCAACTGACAATGCAAAGTTTTTGTTTGTCAATGATAAATTCTTAGGAGCTAATGAGAACATCAAAGACAAGTTTGGCTGAATTCATTTGTCCCAAGGGAGCCATTATCTGAGCCATGGCTCAGATGGAGCATGTGTTTAGGGGAAATTGATAATCTGTAAAATGGGTGATGGTTTTGGGGCTATTTTAAAACTGTTTCATGTAAACCAAAAGGTCTATCATTATAAGGAAATAAATAATATAATTATTAATAAAGAAGTTAAACTATTTTTAGAGGTTGTTTAAATTTATTTGTCAAGTAATTTGATGAAGTGACCCTATTGGGCATTAATTTAAATGAAATTCAAAATTACTGATATGATTGTAGTGTTTTGGCAATTTTAAAATTCTTTGTAATATTAAATTTTCTTTTTTACATATTTTTACATAGTATGGTAATTATGGTAATGTTTTGGGAGTTTATTAAATTTAACAAGCTCATCAAAGAAAATCATAGTCCTATGGGATCAATTTTCTGATATGGAGTTCAATTGTGCCATAGGAGAAAGTGAGGAAAATTTGAAACAACTAATTGCATCTGTCAAGACTCTTATTAGAAAGATATTGAAAGTTTTATCAACAGAAGAGCATTGCTTGGCTACCGGTATTTCTATTCACTGCAAAGGGAGGGGTTATTGTCATTTTGTTGGTTTTTCTTTAAATCAATTAAATTAAAAAAATATATCATCAAATACATACATTTGTAAATGTATTACTGTTATAGATATGTTTTACAGTGAAATTCTGACAATTTTGATTTTAATTTTTCTTTGTTAACTATTTTTTTTTTTTTACAATTCTAGAATTTTTTTTTTGTATGTGTTCCAAACCTTAATTATTATTCAATTCAATTATTTGTCCTATTTGAAATTAGCCTAGCGGGGGTATTAGTCCCATTAGGACAGTTCTAGTTTAAATGTTTGTTTTATGTAATTTTTAGCAATGGATGAATAAATTGGTTTAGAAATATGTCATAAAAGGATAATTTATAAAAAAAAAAAAAGAAAGAAAATTTAAGTCCTGGGGGTCTATATACTTGGGGGGGTCGGGGGGGGGGGGGGGTCGATCCTGTCCTCAAGCACCTGTGCTTGGCGCTTTATCATATAATTTAAAAGCATAAACTGTCGAACCCATGATTTATTTTCATATGAATTCTGTAACTATAATTCCAATATAGTCTGTCCAAAGTTATTGCCTCCATCGCTTTTTGATGATTTTTAATAAAAATACACATACCTGTGAAAGAAATACAGTTAAAATCGATAAAAGGGAATATATCCAAGATATCTTCATTGAAAAATTATCATTTTTCACTCATAACAGCTAGTTCACAGGAATGAAAACAAACTGGACATTTTTCATATTAGTTGATGAATGTAGTTTGAGCACAAAGGTATTTATGATTATTGAAAGTATCAAGCAAAAAGTGGTAAAAGCAAAAACTCGGGACAGAGTAAAGTAGATCAGGCTGTTCTTGTGTGACAAATACTGTGGTTTCATTAATATTCAAGGGTATCAATTTTCGTGGATAAAGTGAAAATAACAGTTTCAAGGATACGTAAATTCATGGCCAATGACCCTATCAATACAAAATATTAGTAGGAATTGCAGTTCAATGAATATTTAATTTCAAGGATAAACTTAACAACGAAATCAACGAAAATTGGTATTCAACGAATATTGATGAAACCACAGTAGACAAAACTGTAAAAAGCTGAAGAATTTTTCTTTTGAAAGAAATATTTTTCATTCCCGACTCAGGTATACAAGAACACAGGGATGCAGGCAAGCTTGTGCATGCAATAGAGCACATAAGGAATATGGAGGCTCGCAAGAATGCCTCTGGAATTTTCAAGGAATACTCCTTGGAGGAACTACATAAAATTTTGGTAGAAGGAAAGTGGTGTTCTGGTGGTGACTTGAAGGAAGTGGTGAAAGACTTTTTGGAAACTTATGGTATGGTTATTGGGTTAAATAAAAAAAACTTTAAGTCAGGCAAAGCACTTATACATGTACTAAGGTTCTATTTAAATTTGCATTTCTTTCCAAGAGCAACATGTTTTAATTTAAGGACATGTGAGTTTATTCATGTGAGTATTAATGTTTGAAGCCCCTTTCACAATTGGCACACGAGCAGAAGAGATAAAATAATCGAACATATATTTTCAGCTGAAAAAACAGATATGGTTCGTAAACTGTTGCCAAAATAATAGCATATAAAAAGTATTCATGTCAAACTAACACAATTTAGAGCAACCATTGTGCGATGTAAACGCATTGAATCGTGTGATACATCTTGAGTCTATATGTGACTGTTGTACAATGATAGCTAAATATGTTCTAAGATATGTGTTAGGATCACATGAAAGACCAGATCAGTCATTTCATCGTACGAATCCTCCTACAAGTCAAAGAGGGTTTATATACACCACCAGTTTCCTATACTCTTCCGTAGAAATAGTTGAATGCAAGTAAAGATACCGCCCTAGAAGATGACAAAAACAACAACCTTATCAAGGTCAGTTGTGGCCTGAAACAGATATGCTTATACAGAATATATCATATAAGGGAACTATTCGCCTCAGTTTTATTTTGACTCTTTTCTCTTTTTGTCAGTCAACAGATTAAGACTTGGCAAATTCCAATGTCTTATATTATATCTCTTTTACCACAACATTGTTTGGGCGAATTCAAGACGGGGCAAAAGCCGTAAGTAGAAGCAAAAATAACACGGGAGAAAATAGCCCTAGTGTATCAAGTGTTTACTTAAGTGGCAAAGCATGGAAACTGAAACCGATAATTCTTGCAATGATAGTAAAACATTGCAAGATTACATGAGACAGGTTGAGCCAGTCTCATGGTTGCACAACACATGCAAAAAGAGCAGCGATTTATCTGACCATCTTTAAAAATTGTTCATTGCTCTTGCAAGTACACAAAACGTTTTAAAACATTGTACTAATTTTTGTTTGTCACATTGCAATAATTTGGATCGCATTTGGTTGCATCTAAATAGTGTACATGTTCTCAATTTTGAAGAGACCTGATGCCAAAATGTTGTAAAGTGTTCTTGCGCCTATTGTGAATTGGGCCTTAACCAACTTTTATTTATGAAGACTTTATTTCTCAAAATACCAGAGAAAAACTTGTTAGTGATGACTAGTTTAATTACTTATTAAAAATGAAGATCATCTGGACAGTGAGTCAGAGTCATTTAATGACTTTTTAGTGGTGAGAAAAATTCACGACAATGAGGCTCTCACAAACCTCTTGAAATTTTCTAGCTTTTGAATAAAAGTTGATTTTCAGTATTTTGATAATTTCTCCTGAAAAGATACTGTGCATAAAGAACACACATATGTATACACAGCAAGTATTTTTACAAAAAAACATAGGAATATATAGGAAACTAGATCGTTCTCGTTGCGAGCAACGAGTGGGTCTTCCGTCCGATTTATGAGTAAATGAGATAAAATTCTTCACTTTTAAGACTAAATTGTTAATCAACGCAAAACATTAGGGGAAAAAATTTCGGCACCCGAAGCTTGAACCCGGGTCGCCTGGGCACATGTCCACGACTCTAACGTCTGTGCTACTCGGACTCTCGCTTCAGGACTTTGATGCTTAATATCTTGGGAACACATCAATCGATTTCAAAACAAATTACATATTCTGAATCAGTAAAAGAGTCTCTATCAACCCGTTAGAAAAATATATAAAAAGCAAAAAGTTGAAAAAAACGATTTTTTATCTTTCCTTCCGGTGACGAGCGGAAGTGACGGCGGACGTTTTTATGACCATGTTGCAACAGGTAAAATTAATGTCTATCCTCACTGAAAATTTCAGCCCTATATCTTTATTCGTTCTTTGGATCTCTAGCCGACAAAATTGACTTTTAAAAATTGTAAACGGACGATAACTTCCGACTGGAAGTGGTTATCAAAAAATTGAAACGGTGGTACAAACTTCAGATGCCGACACATCAACCCTCAAAATTTGAAGAAAATCGAATTAGCCATCTTCGAGAAATCGCGTGCACAAAATTTGTAAGACAAAAAAAGAATAAAAAGAACTAGATACGAGTTACGAGTAACGAGTAGGTCTTCCGTCCGATTTTTTTTGTTATTTTAAATGATACCATGAAATATTGATACAATTTCATATTTAACACCCCCCCCCCCTTAAAAAAAAAATTTAAATATTGGATAAAAATCCCTAATTACGTCAAACATGGGCCTGACGATGAGTTTTTTCAAACCGATAATGTAGTGTTCAACAACTTTGATTCTATAATGCATAACAAAATATTTATCGTTTTTAAGTTATTCGTAATTGACTTTACGAGTCTTTTGGTCCCTAACTAAAGGGGCCAGCCCCTTCTTCTTGGTTTTATTGGAAAGAACTTTTGATTATCTACCACTTTTGTTATATATTATTTAACAAAATGTCAACTGATAAAAAGACACAGATCAAAACGTATGACAATTTTGAATGAAAATTCTTACCCAATTTTTGTGCCTAGGCGAGCTCACAGAAATGGCGCCACTGGCGTAAAACAATATAATAGTGCACAACTTCAAACTATAGACTACCTATCCTGAAAATTTCGTATTCGTATCTCTAGTAGTTTCTGAGATCAGCTCTGCACAAAATAGGTCGTAAAAAAATAGAAAATCCGCCGTAACTCGGTACCGGAAGTGACGATTTCAAAATTTCAAAAAACGTCTAAAATTATGACCTCTGGCAATCATCTGTGAAAAAATGGGCAAAATCGGCTGAATAGTTTCTGAGAAATCGCGTGCACAAAATTTGTGGAAAAAAATAATAAGAAGAAACAGTACGAAAACAATAAGGTCTTCCGTTGGAAACGGAAGACCTTAATAATAAGAAAAGTGAAAAAGAAACAATAGAATAATAGTAGGGTCTTCCGCTGAAGACGGAAGACCCTAAATATCTTTAAGGTAGATCTCTACTCAGACCCGTCATCAATTTAGCAGATATGATAAGCTTTAAAATAAAAAACAATATTTGTTCGGATCTACCGTTTTTGGTTCTAATTCTTTAATGTTTAATTGTTAATTCTGAATTTGATAGAAGCGGTCAAGTGTAAACAATGTCTACCAGTATATAAAGGTTTTGATCTTCAATGAGTCTAATAGTTGGAAATCGTGAATTTTTGTACTGAGATTTTAGTACGTTTGTGTTTATATATGCAGAGGAAAGGTACTGTTTATCAAAAAAATTAATTTGTACTCAATACATGTAGTTTTGAAGAAGAGTTCTAGTGTTTATCAAAGCAAAGAAATGAAATGCTGTTTTCTGATATATTTTTGGGAGTTGATTTTAATCAACTCTCCTATGCAGTTACTTGGACAAACCGAAAGTGAAACAGTGTTTGGACCTCAGCACAAATCATCGCTGCTGACAAGAATAATCGATAAATTCGATGAAGGTATGCTAAAGCATTGTTTTTCAAGGAAACTTATTTAAAAATACCTTGAAAATAGTCAGATTTGAAATGGTACAAACAATTTATATATTTTTTGTAGCCTTATGTATTCCTACGCAAGAGTTCAATATAGGCTCGTTCAACTCGACCCTCGGCTGTCTCCATAAATCTCTGAGAAGCAGAGAGTCTCTCTTGCTTGTCGGAGATTTACGGTGTCAGCCGAGCGTTTGGTTGGAGGAGACTAGAGTTCAATTTTGCGTGGATCCATACAATTTTCGAGAAATATTTCTATTACTGATACATAGTTTGATTGAATTCATTTTATCTTTAAATATTATTTAACGTTATTCATATGGGGGTTTCTCGACATTCTTGTCGAAAAAGTCCACCTAAAATTCATATTATAAAAATGTGCGTAATTCAAGTACAAATTAGAAACTACATGTACTTGTCATGCAAAATAACATATCATTGATTTTTAGAATAAATAAACATCGACAAAATCAACTCCCGTCAGTACTTCAGTACTTTGGTTAAATTGTGCTTGTGACACTTTTTGGCTCACCAAGACGAAGTCAAGGGGAGCTTATGCTATACCGTCGGCGTCCGGACCTGGTTAAAGTTGCAGGGGCATGTATCTAAGCTATTACATGTCCTATCTTCACCAAACTTGCATGGATGATGCATCTGGACCTACTTATGGACTTGAAAGACTTGGATGCTGAATCTGAGTACTAAATTTCAGATGCTGGAGGAGGTTAAGATTGTTGGACCAGGTTAAAGTTTTTGTTGCAGGTGCCCTTTGATAGCAATATCTAAGTTACTGCAGGTCCGTACTTCACCAAACTTGCATGGATGGTGTGTCTTATGATACTGATGCACCAGACAGGCTTGAGTGCTGAATCTGAGCTATAGGTTTCGGATGCTGGACGAGGTTAAGGTTTTTAGAGCTGGTTAAAGTTTTTGTTGCAGGTGCCCTCTGATGATTATATCTTAGTTACTACTTGTCCTAACTTCACCAGACTTGCATGGATGGTACGTCTTATGATACTGATGCACCAGACAGGCTTAAATGCTGAATCTGGGCCATAGGTTTCGGATGCTGAAGGAGGTTAAGGTTTTTAGAGCTGGTTAAAGTTTTTTAAACAGGTGCCCTCTGATGATTATATCTTAGTTATTACAGGTCCTTACTGCACCTGACAGACAGGCTTGAATGCTGAGTCTGTGCCATAGGTTTTGGATGCTGGATAATGTTAAGTTTTTTGAAACAGGTCACATGTTTAATAGATAATAGTACTATTTCAAACTTGCATAGTTGATTAAACTGTAATATGAATGAATCGCAGAGGTAGCTTCAGATGCAGAGCTTGATCTCCATTATCAAGGATGCTAAAAAATATATCTTGGTTATTACAGGTCCTAACTTCACCAAACTTGAATGTATGGTGTGTCTTATGATACAGATGCACCTGACAGGCATGGATGCTGAATCTGAGCCATAGGTTGCGGATGCTGGAGGAGGTTAAGGTTTTTCATTGCTAGTGCCCTCTGATGATGATATCTTAGTTATTACAGGTCCTAACTTCACCAAACTTGCATGGATGATGCGTCTTATGATGCTGATGCACCTGACATGCTTGAATGCTGAATCTTAGCCATAGGTTTCGGATGCTAGATGAGGTTTAGTTTTTTGGATCAGGTCACATGTTTAATAGATGATAGCTTGCATAGTTGATTTAACTATATTATAAAAGAAATGCAGGGGTTGCTTCAGATGCAGAGCCTGATTTCCATTATCAAGGATGCTAAAGAAATCTCCTACCTCACTTAAACCTGCTTGATAGATAGATGTGGTTGTTGTTAAATGATATAACATGATTCCTATGATATAGTATTGTATGATATGAAACACTATTGTTTAATATGATACAATATAATATCATATGTTATATAGTAAAAAGTTAAATGATACAATATGATACTGTATCAATTTTTTAAGGCGTCGAGCTAATGCTCGGCAGTCTTCTAGCGATCGTCTGGATTGGCAATCGTCCAAAAATTCATGCACTGCACCGCCTTTTAAATGCGCACAAGAAATAAGTTCCTTAAAGTATTAAATGTATTACAAGATTATTATTCCATTTATTCAACTACATTGTGTACAAAAAATCCAATTTTGCCTCCCTGGTTATTGACAACTCATTGCATAAGTATAAATTTGCCTAATCAAGAATGGCAGATTAATACATTCACTAAATTATTGCTTATAATTTAATTGGAGACCGTGCCCGATAGAAATAAAATTTGATATGTAAATTTATTTGTTATCGGGCACGGCCTCCAAAATGAATGTAAGCGATAAACGTATAAAGTGATTTTGTAGCAATAAATGAACACGATAATGCAGTTGGTTTCGTCGAGCATTTTAAATAGCACGTGTTGTGGATTTGTTGGTAAACAACCATACCATAGGTAATCTTGTTTCAAACGGGAATTGAAATAAATAAAAGTATGTTTTATTATTATAATAAGGGACACACTGTAAATGTATTCAAATTATGAACCTTGAAAATTGTACAAAGACTGTTGAAAGCAGAAAAAAAAATATAATTTATTTTTGAACTTTGAAATTTCTTTGATTTTTGTAACCATGATGAGTTATTGTATTATAAACGCATCACAACCTATTTTATAAGGAAATATACTGATTTTTGTTTATAAGGCACACAAAACATTATTCATTTACTTTTTTTATTCTAATATGTATTATTTGATACACGACTATTAGTACTAAAATTCAAATTATTGATATCATTTTATAAATCTATATAAAAGAAAATGTCAGCTCGACGGCTTTGTGGCCGTACCGGCCTTTGTTTATATTTAATGATATGATATTGTATCATGATATTGTTATGTATAGTATTGTATATTATGATGCAATATTGTATAATATTTATATTGTATTTTTAGCTCACGTGAACCGAAGGTTCAAGTGAGCTTTTCTGATCACCCGTTGTCCATCGTCAATCCGTCAGCACGTCCGTCTGTCCGTCCGTCTGTAAACTTTTCACATTTTTGACTTCTTCTCAAAAACCTCTGGGCCAAATTAAACCAAACTTGGTACAAAGCATCCTTATGAAAAGGGGATTCTAAATTGTTAAAATAAAGGGTACAACCCTTTTTAAAGGGGAGATAATTATGAAACAGTGAAAATAGGGTGCATGTCTTTAAAAATCTTCTTCTCAAGAACCACTGCACCAGAAATGCCAATATTTACACAAAAGCTTGAATATATAGTGAAAATTCTAAATTGTAAAAATCGTGACCCCCGGACCAAAACTGAGGCCCCAGGCGGGGTTCAAAATTTAACATTGAAATACAGTGGAAAAATGTTTTAAAATCTTCTTCTCAAGAACCACTGCACCAGAAATGCCAATATTTACACAAAGCTTGTATATATAGTGAAGATTCTAAATTGTAAAAATCGTGACCCCCTGACCAAAACTTGGGCCCCAGGTGGGGTTCAAAATTTAACATGGAAATACATTGGAAAAATGTTTAAAAATCTTCATCTCAAGAACCACTGCACCAGAAATTCCAATATTTACACAAAAGCTTTTATATAAAGTGAAGACTCTAAATTGTAAAAATCGTGACCCCGGGACCAAAACTGGGGCCCCAGTCTGGGTTAAAAGTTTAACATAGAAATCCATAGGATAAATGTTTAAAAATCTTCCTATCAAGAAGTGACTGCACCAGAAAAGCCAATATTCACACAAAAGCTTTTATATATAGTGAAAATTCTAAATTGTAAAAATTTTGACCCCCCCGGACCAAAACTGGGGCCCCAGGCGGGGTTAAAAGTTTAACATAGAAATCCATAGGATAAATGTTTAAAAATCTCCTTCTCAAAAACCACTGCACATGAAATGCCAACATTTACACAAAAGCTTGTATATTTAGTGAAGATTCTAAATTGTAAAAATCTTGACCCCCGGACCAAAACTGGGGCCCCAGGTGGGCCAGGCTACACCTTAAACATAGAAATATGTAGGAAAATTGTTTAAAAATCTTCATATCAAGAACCACTGCACCAGAAATGCCAATTTTTATACAAAAGCTTGTATGTATAGTGAAGATTCAAAATTATAAAAATCGTGACCCCAATACTAAATCTGGGGCTCCAGGCAAGGTTCAAAGATTAACATAGAAATAAATAGGATAAATGTTTTAAAATCTTCCTCTCAAGAAGCACTGCACCAGAAATGCCAATATTTATACATAAGCTTAATTGTATGTATAGTAAAGATTCTAAATTGTTAAGATTGTGACCCCCCGGGCAAAAAGTGGGCCCCCAGGGTGGGTTCAAAGTTTAACATATATAAGAAAAATGTTTAAAAATCTTCTTCTCAAGAACTACAATGCAACAGTTTGGGATATTACTATGCATACATCCTTGGCAATTGTAGATTCTAAAGTGTTAAAAATTATGACCTCCGGACTAATACTGGGGCATCAAGAGGGGTTCAAAGTTTAACATAAAAATATATAGGAAACATGCTTTAAAAAAATCTTCTCGAGAACTACAATGTCATACTTTGTGAGATTACTTTACTTGGATCCTCAAATAGTGAAAACTTTAAACTAATACTGGGGCCCCAGGAGAAGGGGTTCAATGTTTCATATAGAAAGATAGGAGGGAACATGTTTAAAAATCTTATGGAGGAGAACTACAATGCTTCAATTTGTGAGATTACTATGCAAGCATTCTCAAATTGTAAAGTTTTTAAATTGTGGAAGCCGTGACCCCCAGACTAACATTGGGGCCCAAGAAGGGGTTCAAAATTAACATAGAAATATATAGGAAACATGTTTAAAAATCTTCTTCTCAAGAACTACAGTGCAATAGTTTGTGAAATTACTATGCAAGCATCATTGGCTATTGTAGATTCTAAATTGGTAAACTCGTGACCCCCGGACAAATACTGGGGCCCCAAGACCCCCAGACCAATACTGAGGCCCCAAGTGGGGTTCAAAGTTTAACATAGAAATATATATGGAAAATGTTTAAAAATTTTCTTCTTGAGAACTACAATGCTGCAGTTTGTGAGATTACAATGCAAGGATCCTCAAATAGTGTAGTTGTTAAAGCCAACCATAAATCCCGGACCAATACTGGGGCCCCAGAAAAGGGTTCAAAGTTTAAGATGGAAATAACATATGCTATGAAATAGAATGTTACAAGGAACTGTTGTTCAGGTGAGCAATGTGGCCCATGGGCCTCTTGTTAATATATCTCATGATACTATTAAATATAATATTGCAATATATAATATTGTATTCTATGATACAATATTGTATATTCTATAATATTGTATTATACAATATTGTTTAATATGAAATTGGTTTCTGTAATATAGAATTATATCACATGAAATTGAATTATATGATATTGTAATCTTATACAATATTGTATCATACGATTTGATATTGGTTTATATATATGATATATATTATCATATCAAATTGTATTATATGATATTGTCATACATATTATTGTATCATATATATTGTATTATATATGATATTTTACTTTATTACAAAATATTGTATCATTTAATATGATACTATTACTTATTAGGTTAATTACTGACTCACTACGGAAATATATTGGGTTGATTGATCAATCCAATATATTTCTGTAGTGAGTCAGAAACTAACCTAATAAGTGTTTTGTTTACCCGAGGACTATCAAGCGACATATTTTTTCACAAATAGCGATGATCAAGACACAGCCATGTACAAGATGACTAACATCTCGTCCAATTTAACTTATTTTAACTCTTCAAAATTTTCCATCTCACTTTTCAAATACTCTTTAAAAATCTTTGCTTCACCCATGTTTACCTACAATGTTTTGTTGCTATTCAATTTTAAATGTTTTCTCCCTTTCCTCTGCAGAGATTTGAGCAAATTTCGACGCTGCCATTTTGTTCTGCTCCAGACAAAACAATGTGATGTCAATATTCTAAGGGCAACTACTATAATTTTAAAGAATTTCAAAGGGCAACTACTCCAAATACTTTAAGAACTTACGGCATGCAGTTTATGTATTAAATACTATGAAATGTCGAGATGAGTAAGCGAAGCGTCGACCAATGACGGCCATATTGCCTAATATTAATTCTCAAAGAACAAATATAGAGATATATATGAGGCAATCACGTTCTATGTTTAAACCAATGAAAATGTGACATTTCAGTCCAAGGGAAAACAAAATGTTGTATCAAATTATATTGTATCATATGATACAATATCATATTATGTATCAAATATGATAAAATATCATACAATACAATATCATTCTATATTATACAATATAATATCAATGACATATGTTTCAATGGTATGATGTATTATGTTTATATGTGATATTGTATCATATATTACTATATTGTATTATATATTAGGATATTGTATTATGTGATCTAATACAGTATTGTATAACACAATACAATGTCATATCATACGTTACAATATCATATCTCATAATTGTTTATTACAGTAGTTTATCATGATAATATCTAGGTCAAGTTTGATATTGGGTGCAATCGAGCAATTTTCGACAAAGTTATGGCCCTTGGACGTAGAAAAATTCTAGTTTTTTGCAGTTTCCGCTCATTTTCTTCGCAGAGGATGAACATATTGAAATGAAATTTGGTATACAGGTTTATCATGATAATATCTAGGTCAAGTTCGATATTGGGTACAATCAAGCAATTTTCGACAGAGTTATGGCCCTTGGATGTAGAAAAATTCTAGTTTTTTGCAGTTTCCGCTCATTTTCTTCGCAGAGGATGAACATTTTGAAATGAAATTTGGTATACAGGTTTATCATGATAATATCTAGGTCAAGTTCGATATTGGGTATGATCGAGCAATTTTCGACAGAGTTATGGCCCTTGAACGTAGAAAAGTACAAGTTTTTTGCAGTTTCCGCTCATTTTCTCACAGAGGATGAACATATTGAAATGAAATGTGGTATACAGGTTTATCATGATAATATCTAGGTCAAGTTCGATATTGGGTACGATCGAGCAATTTTCAACAGAGTTATGGCCCTTGAACGTAGAAAAATACAAGTTATTTGCAGTTTACCTTCATTTTCTTTGTCAGTGGATGTTTCCATGGGAGGGGGCATAAATGTTTCACAAACATCTCTTGTTTAAAGTTTAAAAAATGGTGTTTAACCATAGAATTTTTAAGATAAGTTAAAAAATGAGAAATTATGTAAAAATTTTGAAATTGCACTTTTGTAACATTTCATTTTAATATTTCATTTTAATCAATAAAATAATGATAATCACACTTGTTACATATTTAATGATAAATTAAAACACTTGAAACTTTGTTTTGCCTTGATATTTTTTTAATATGAACCCTGAGTAGGGATCTACCTTAAGTCTTTTTAAAAAAAACAACATTTGCTAGTAAGAAAAGCGGTAACTTTAGTGAAAGCAACTTCAGACAGTGTTGATTCAAATTTGTTCAAATCTTCAGACAGTGTTGATTCAAATTTGTTCAAATCACAATCTTTAGGAATAGTAGGGCCACATTGTGGATTCTGGTTGTACAAGGGAAAACGTTTCAATTATTCACAAAAACTGAAATGTTATTATATATGTTTTTACTTAATATATGCAAGCATTTTATATATTGCTGATTCTTTAAAGGTATATGTGGCGTATTTTTTTATGCTAAGAAATATTTGATTGATTTAGATATGTTATATAAAGATAGATCTTCACAATAAATTAGCAGTTTTTATCAATCGGGTTAAAAGATAAAGAAATTAATAAATAATTTTTATAATAATACCACACTCAGTCTATCACAACAATGGCCAAAAGAAAAGATAGGTATACCTTTAAGTTTGACAAATTTGGCAAAGAAAGAAAAAAGAGACAGACTGACAAGAATATGAACAAAGGGAAGATTGTCATGTAGAAACCATGTAGATTGAAGAAATAGGAATTAAAGCTGAATAAAATTTTTATCATGAAGTTGTAGGGTTTTTGTTAGCCAGGTTCGTACATGCTCCATGTGTTCCATGTCTTTACTTTATAAGTTATAAACCACAATTGAATTTAGTTTAGAGGAATTTTTGAATAAAGAATAAATACAAGAACATGTACCTCTACAAGTACAAGTACCTCTTAGTACATGCATCCCTCAGGGAGATGGGGTATTCACTCATTCACTCATTTTGCCGTGTCGTTGATGCTAATTTAAGACATAAAAAACACGATTCTAATTTGTAAACAAACTGTTCTTCCATCGTATTTACAATACTAGATTTCCCACACTCATGTGCAGTAGCATTACAAATGTCGGATTACATTAATATTCACCAGACGTGTAGCAAAGTTTAGAGACAAAATACTACAGAAAGAACATCTTTTAAGGGCCTTGAATTTGTGAAACGTCTAATTATAAGAAGCATGATGTAAATTTTAACTCAAACTCATGTAAAAAATTTTACTCCACACATATACCTTTAAAATTATTTAAACTTTGGCCCCTGGATGATTATTGGGCCTCACAAGGGGTTCAGAGTTTGATGTAGGTTTATATCCTGTATATAAGCAATTGTTAAGGGTCTTTTTGAGAACAGCTGCAATGCTGAATGTGATATGACTATAAAATCATCTTGTTAGAAAAGGGACTTGATTAAAAATATAAGAATATTTAGGGGGAAACAGATTTTTTTGTTTAGGATCTACATGTATTATACCACATTGTTGCTCAGGTGAGCGATGTGGCCAGCGGACCCCTTGTTAATTTTCATCCCCTCTATCTTTTTTTGCAGGTTACCCACCATCTCCAGCAGAATTCACTGACTTTTACGATGAACAGAAAGGTATAGGTAAATACATGTATTTATATTGGCAAATTCACAAAAGTTCTGTCCAAAATAAAACCCATATACCAGTACTACATTGACTCCATTTTTTGTGCTCTCTTGCATGATGGGCAAATTAAAAAAAATATGTATTGAAGAGAACAAAACAATATTTACATAAACCCTCTCAGATATGGCAAGAACTCCTACCAGTAAATGACCATAGATTATAGGATAGGGGTGTAAATAGTATACTGTTGTATCTATTTTCATCAACAGCCCCTCATGTAAAACCACAATTTTATACAATAAATGCATAAATTCACTTTCTGTTTGAACGTCACACAATTTTAACCAAAAAAAGTACAGGGTTATCTTTTCTTGGCCGAAAAGATTGAATGTCTGCAGCAGGCAGCGGTTTTAATGGGATGAAAACGCTTTTTACCTAGTTTATTAGGAATATTTCAATGTGAACATGTGTTTTGACAACATTTGCAACATTAAGTGGGAGGATTTGCATAACTTTTGTCAAGTAAGTTGTTTTTTGACATTGTTTACAAATCGGGGCCTACTTTCGATTCTTCCCTTGTGTATTATTTACCGTATATATATGTCATAGAGTGTAGAGCGGATACGATGCCCCTGTGGTTTGTCCCCGCAAACACAGTTTGGTCCCCACAAACATAATTTTGGTTGGTGTATTTAGTAATATTATTGATGGTCCATCTGTTCATCCATCAAGTCAATGTCTATCTTATGGAGAAACATTCGAAGTTTCTACTACATATAAAGATTGCTTATTACTTGAGGATGTGTCATGAACTTGTTGTACAAGATCATTGTTAAAGGAAATTCTTAATTCCTTTCTAGGCCATATCTTGTAATGGAAAATGATTAGAAGCTAACATTTGACACAAAGGTTGCTTAATTGTGATCTGTAATTTTGTCTTGACCTTGAGCTTTGGTCATTTTCACAAGTTCAAGGTCACGATAAGAAAAAAGGTGCATCCATTACTTTTTAATAGAGAAATACTAAGTGAGTTATCATATTTTCTTTGCAGGGGTATAATTGTTAGCCTGCTCACAGTACCTCTAGTTCAAATAGGTCTTTTGCTCAAGACGTTGACACAATTAATTAGCTTTCTCCATAGCCTTTTGTATCCATGTTGCAGAAGTCAAATACTGCAAGCCATGGGTCTTGTCTACTATGCTTTGCTTTTCTGATTAGCTGTTTGGCTGACTTAAAAGCATTTTCTGCTTTGCCATTAGATCTTGGGTAGGCAGAGCTGGATGGCTGTTGTCTTATTTGCACTTCAGTCAGTAAATTGCAGCTGCGATGTAATCTGTGGTCCATTGTCGCTAATTACTTTGTCTGGAAATCAGTGTCTCACAAAATACTGTTTCAGCTTGCTGATCATTACTGCCAACAAGATGGTGGTCAGTCTGTTGATTTTAAGGAAATTACTGAATTAGTCTATGGTGATCAGGTATTGTTCATCGCTGACAGGTGACTGGAAGAAGTCCACTTCTTTCTCAGACTAAGGGTGGTTTGAAGTCGCAAGAGACATGAGAGTTTCTTTTTGTTGAAATGGTTTGTATGTTCTGCAAGGGTCAAATTTTGAGACATTAGATCCTTGAATTCAGATTTTGTAGAGGGCCAGTAGACACTCCCTTCCATTCCTATGTGCAAATGGTGAAATTTTCTCATATTTCTGCACATAATACTTTATGTATGACACTTAGAGTTCAAGGTAAACAATACCATCTTGAACAGATAGTTCATCTCACACATGATTATAGTAGCTGTGTCCTTGCTGTGCCCTTGGCCTTTCTTCAAGAAAAGTTCTCTCAAGTAAATCATGAGTTTTGTCACTGGTCAGCTGTATCTTCAGCATTCTAACTTGTGAAATTGGTAAGTACTAGTATTTCATCACATTAATTGATACCTTTAAATACCTTGAAGACTTCTACTGCAAAAGGTTCTTTGGTCAGTCCCTTTTGTATGCTCTCAAAAGTACATCGCCCACATGTATTTGTCTGCCTGACTTGTATGTACTGTAACATTTCTTGAGTCGTAAAAGCATGTGTTGAAGATGCTTTTGTGCAGATGTAAGCAGTTTCTTGTGAATTATTTTTAGGGCTTTGTGATCACATTTCACAAGGACCTTTCGGCCATATGTGTATTTGTTGAATCTTTCAATGCCGAAGACTACAGCCAAGAGTTTCTTTTCAATCTGACCATATTGTTGTTCTGTTTGGGTCAGTGCTCTGCTGGCATAGATTGTCTTAACTGTAAAAGAGTTGCACCAAGCCCTGTGCTTGATGCATTACACTGAAATGTTGTTTCTTCTTTTGAGTCAAAGTATCTGAATACTAGTGCTTGAGATAGTGCCACTTCATGCTCTTCGGTTCACTTCCAGACAATGTTTTGGTGAATGAGAGGATGGATTGGATTACTCATAAGCTTCAAGTTGATCATAAACTTTGCTAGATAGCTCACAGGTCCAAAAAATCTCTGTACATCTGCTACATTCTTTGTGGTTTCATAATCCATGATAGCCTGTTCTTTATGAGGGTCAGGTTTGAGTCCTTTAGATGTCAATATACATCCAATATATAAGGGCATTTCTTTCAATCAGAGTTTGAACTTATTTTTGTTCAACTTGATTCCTTTCTCACTGCAACATGTGAGTGTCAGAATTTGTATAGCTTCTGATCATAGTCATGAATCGCTTCTTCTTTCCTGTCTCCTTCCCTGTACATATCATCTGCCACAGCTTTCACACCAGGTGGTTTTGTACTGTTAGTTCTAAGTTGTGCTAAAATATCTTGCATGTAGGAGCGATTCCAATTGGTAGGCGACATCAACGATAATTTGCAAAAAATGTTTCAATAGTAGCTTGATGGCTAGTCAAAGCCAAAATCGATTTTTCATATCACATACTGTGAAAACACTAGCCTTAGCTAAATCAGGTAAGACATTCTCACTAACTGGATGTGGATAATGAATTTGCCTGCTTACTGTTGGATTTCTTGAATGCCAGTAGGCTAGACACCAAATCAGTCGGTTGTTGACAGGTTCTATGGCTTGCAATCCTTCTAGTCTCTTCAATTCTTGCTGTAAGAGTGGCATTTATGGCAACCGGAACATGGCGCATTAATGCTTCCAGATAAACAAGTTCTTGAAAGCGCAAAAGCGTCCATTTCTAGTTAAAATGTCTAGGCTTCAGAGCTGACACATGAAATGAATGTTGCTATCTGATATGCATTGGCTATAATTTGGCTTAATTATACCCCCGCTCCAAAGGAGAGGGGTACGTATACTGTTTTACCCTTGTGTGTCTGTCTGTCTGTCTGTCCGTCCGTCCGTCTGTCTGTCTGTCTGTCTGTCTGTCCGTCCATAACAAAAATTTGTCGCATTTATCTTAGCAACTATTTATCGCAGATGCTTGATATTTTTAAACAGTATTTGTATAGGCATGCCATATCGTGGGATATATTTCTGTACCAATCAGACGTCAACTTCCTGATAAATGACGACTTTGCTTATTTTTTAACCAAAATTTTCGTCAAGGATTTCTCAGCAACTATTTATCGCAGATGCTTGAAATTTTTACACAATATTTGTATAGGCATGCCATATTGTGGGATATATTTTTGTACCAATCGGACGTCAACTTCCTGTTAAATGACAACTTTGTTTATTTTTAGCAAAAATTTTCAAACAAATTTCTGTCAAAGATTTTTCAGCAACTATTTATCGCAGATGCTTGAAATTTTTACACAATATTTGTATAGGCATACCATATCGTGGGATATATTTTTGTACCAATCGGATGTCAACTTCCTGTTAAATGACGACTTTGTTTATTTTTAGATAAAATTTTCAAATAAATTTTTGTCAAAGATTTCTCAGCAACTGTTTATCGCAGATGCTTGTAATTTTTAAACAGTATTTGTATAGGCATGCCATATCGTGGGATATATTTCTGTACCAATCAGATGTCAACTTCCTGTTAAATGACGACTTTGTTTATTTTAAGCAAAAATTTTCAAACAAATTTTGTCAAAGAATTCTCAGCAACTGTTTATTGCAGATGCTTGAAATTTTTACACAGTATTTGTATAGGCATGCTATATTGTGGGATGTATTTTTGTACAAAACTGACGTAAACTTTTTGTTTAATGAGTACTTTGTTTATTTTTAGCAAAAATTTCCAAACAAATTTCCATCAAAGAATTCTCAGCAACAATTTATCGCAGATGCTAGAAATTTTAACATACTGTTTGTTTTGGCATGCCATATTGTGGGATATATTTTTGTATCAATCGGATGTCAACTTCCTGTTGAATGACGACTTTGCTTATTTTTTAACCAAAATTTTCAAACAAATTTTCGTCAAAGATTTCTCAGCAACTGTTTATCGCAGATGCTTGAAATTTTAACACACTATTTGTATAGGCATGCCATATTGTGGGATATATTTCTGCACCAATCGGATGCCAGCTTACTGTTAAATGTTGACTTTGCTTATTTTGCATATTCACATCAGGGCGGGGGTATCACTAGTGAGCATTTGCTCACAGATATCTTGTTTCTTTTTGCATATGGATGCTGGTGCTTCTACCTCCATTCTGGAAAGACATTGAATAAACTCACTGTAATCATCACTAATCCACTGTATTCTATCCTCACACATGGCCAGTGATCTAAACATTGATCAGTCCATGCTTCTTGTCTGAAAATTACACAAACTGAGGTTCACTTAATCACACGATTAATGTACCTCTGACACCATATTCTGTGGAATCACTTTTATTTGTGGGGGTCAATGTTCATGGGTATAGCCAAAATTTTCCTGGTTTGTGGGGACATAATTTCATAGGTAGCAAGTTCTATCATAAAGAAAGACTAAACAAATGCTTGTGTATATGTTCATGGGGATGTAAATTGCATGCAAGGGTTACAAACGAACATTGTACCCCAACAAACAATGATGATTCCACAGTGAGATGACTGATTTATTGCAAGTAAATACAAGCATGGCATACCTGGTAGTTCACAATAATGGGTGCACTGGATAGCAGGAGCTGCTTATATCATTACAAGTAATAGCTTTCCACAAAGCTTGCCTGACTAAACAAAATTATTCAATGGAAGCATGCATGTATCAATTAGGCTATCTTATCAGAAATGAATTTTAATTTTCGCTGCTGATCATAAATTTATAAATGGAACATGCAAATTTAAGACGAAATGTTAGTCTTTTCTTCAATCTAGAATATGTACATATATATCACTTGAAATTCATTTATTTTATTAATTCAATTTTTTAGGAATTCACACATATCACATAAGTACATGTAAGTTTGAAAGCTGGAGAGTAAATAGTCGTTTTTTCAAATTGTATTTGTTATATGAATTGCAAAATCAACTGAAAGGCATTTTTTAAAACTTCCAACCTTATGAAATATGAGAGGGTATACAAACATGAATTATTTTTAAATGTGTGTGGGCAGCTTCATTAAAATCATCTTGACAAGCAATTAAAAAAGGGTGAATTCTCAAATTCATGAAAAAAAACCTGAACTATAACTTCAATTCAATTAGAATTCCTTATTTGCAGAACTTTTCATTATTGCATGCTCCTACAAAAGTGGAGGGGGGGGGGGGGCAAATCCATGATATTTCCATTTATCCAATAAAGTTAAGACAGTGCCAGCTGTCAAAAAAGAGGGGAGGGGGAAGCAGCCTTCCTCACCCAAACCCCTGATGCTATGTGCCTGTGATGTAAACACATGGTGTGTTCTCGGGTATTTGCATGATCCCAACAAACTCGTCAACTAATCGACGCACAAAAACTATGAATGAGACATTTTGAAAGCTCAAGTGAGCTATTCTGATCACATTTTGTCTGTCGTCCGTCTGTCTGTCTGTAAATTTTTCACATTTTGAACTTCTTCTCTAAAACCACTTAATCAAATTCAACCAAATTTGGCTCAAAGCATTCTTATGGAAAGATGAATATAAATTGCAGAAATGAAAGAAAAATTTTCATTGAAAGCGGAGAAAATCTCAAAACTGTAAAAAAAAAAAAAAAAAAAAAGGGGGGGGGGTGCATTTTTAAAAATCTTCTTCTGAAGAACTACTGAGGCAAATTCAACGTAATTTAACATAAATAATCCTTATGGGAAGGAAATTATAAATTGCAAAAATTATGGGCTAATTCTGTTTCAAATCCGAGTTATTACGAAAATAATAAGAAAGAAAAGGCGTGTTTCAAGCAATTTATAGCATCCATGAGTCTTGGTAAAATGGGTAGGCATGACCGTGCCAGGGCAAAACAAAAGATTGACAGTTATTAATCTGCCAATCCCATTAAAATTTCAAGATATTTACTGACCAGTTTATTTGTATTCGCTGTAAATATTGCTGCAAAAAAATGCATAATTGGAATTGACGATTGCCGATCTGCCCCGGCTTTTATTTTGCCCCAGCCCGGGTTTGCTTACCCATTTTACCAAGACTCGTATTCCATATTTTTAAAAAGAGGTTCTTTTTTTAAAGCAGCCATGACACTATATGATAAACGGGTCGATCTGACAATGATGAATTTGTTTGTTGTGCAACAGTACGGGTATGAAGGGAATCTTTGAAACATGCAAAATACATTGGTGCCGATTTTGTGAAGTAAATTGAGGCTAAATATTTCAATGCGTTGACAATTTTCACATATGACGGTGGTGTTAGCTTGTTGTGATTTTCGTTTCGTTTTCATTTATGCTTTGCGTTAACCTGGGAACTGTCGCTTGTATTTCCTGATTTTTACATATCAAATCAAACAGAGACTTCGGTAAATCTAACAGTTTACTGTTTACCTGCGCAAATTAAGCAACATCTGATGTATTAAGAAAGAACTAAAATGCAGCAATTCATTCAGGCTATCTGTAATTCGGTATCATCTTTTGTGTTATGGTAGAATAATGCAATATGTCTTGTTGAGATGCTCGGCATTTTAGAAATTATAAATTGCAAAAATTATGGGCTAATTCTGTTTCAAATCCGAGTTATTACGAAAATAATAAGAAAGAAAAGGCGTGTTTCAAGCAATTTATAGCATCCATGAGTCTTGGTAAAATGGGTAGGCATGACCGTGCCAGGGCAAAACAAAAGATTGACAGTTATTAATCTGCCAATCTCATTAAAATTTCAAGATATTTACTGACCAGTTTATTTGTATTCGCTGTAAATATTGCTGCAAAAAAATGCGTAATTGGAATTGACGATTGCCGATCTGCCCCGGCTTTTATTTTGCCCCGGCCCGGGTTTGCTTACCCATCTTACCAAGACTCGTATTCCATAATTTTAAAAAGAGGTTCTTTGTTTAAAGCAGCCATGACACTATACACTATATGATAAACGGGTCGATCGGACAATGATGAATTTGTTTGTTGTGCAACAGTACGGGTATGAAGGGAATCTTTGAAACATGCAAAATACATTGGTGCCGATTTTGTGAAGTAAATTGAGGCTAAATATTTCAATGCGTTGACAATTTTCACATATGACGGTGGTGTTAGCTTGTTGTGATTTTCGTTTCGTTTTCATTTATGCTTTGCGTTAACCTGGGAACTGTCGCTTGTATTTCCTGATTTTTACGTATCAAATCAAACAGAGACTTCGGTAAATCTAACAGTTTACTGTTTACCTGCGCAAATTAAGCAACATCTGATGTATTAAGAAAGAACTAAAATGCAGCAATTCATTCAGGCTATCTGTAATTCGGTATCATCTTTTGTGTTATGGTAGAATAATGCAATATGTCTTGTTGAGATGCTCGGCATTTTAGAAATTAGAAATTATAAATTGCAAAAATTATGGGCTAATTCTGTTTCAAATCCGAGTTATAACGAAAATAATAAGAAAGAAAAGGCGTGTTTCAAGCAATTTATAGCATCCATGAGTCTTGGTAAAATGGGTAGGCATGACCGTGCCAGGGCAAAACAAAAGATTGACAGTTATTAATCTGCCAATCTCATTAAAATTTCAAGATATTTACTGACCAGTTTATTTGTATTCGCTGTAAATATTGCTGCAAAAAAATGCGTAATTGGAATTGACGATTGCCGATCTGCCCCGGCTTTTATTTTGCCCCGGCCCGGGTTTGCTTACCCATCTTACCAAGACTCGTATTCCATAATTTTAAAAAGAGGTTCTTTGTTTAAAGCAGCCATGACACTATATGATAAACGGGTCGATCTGACAATGATGAATTTGTTTGTTGTGCAACAGTACGGGTATGAAGGGAATCTTTGAAACATGCAAAATACATTGATGCCGATTTTGTGAAGTAAATTGAGGCTAAATATTTCAATGCGTTGACAATTTTCACATATGACGGTGGTGTTAGCTTGTTGTGATTTTCGTTTCGTTTTCATTTATGCTTTGCGTTAACCTGGGAACTGTCGCTTGTATTTCCTGATTTTTAGCTCACCGAGACGAAGTCAGGGGGAGCTTATGCTATACCCTCGGCGTCGGCGTCGGTGTCGGCGTCGGCGTCGGCGTCCGGACCTGGTTAAAGTTTTTGTTGCAGGTCCTGTACCTAAGCTATTACTTGTCCTATCTTCACCAAACTTGCATGGATGATGCATCTGGACCTACTTATGGACTTGAAAGACTTGGATGCTGAATCTGAGTCCTAAATTTCAGATGCTGGAGGAGGTTACGGTTGTTGGACCAGGTTAAAGTTTTTGTTGCAGGTGCCCTTTGATAGCAATATCTAAGTTATTGCAGGTCCGTACTTCACCAAACTTGCATGGATGGTGTGTCTTATGATACTGATGCACCAGACAGGCTTGAGTGCTGAATCTGAGCTATAGGTTTCGGATGCTGGAGGAGGTTAAGGTTTTTGGAGCAGGTTAAAGTTTTTGTTGCAGGTGCCCTTTGATAGCAATATCTAAGTTACTGCAGGTCCGTACTTCACCAAACTTGCATTGATGGTGTGTCTTATGATACTGATGCACCAGACAGGCTTGGGTGCTGAATCTGAGCTATAGGCTACAGATGCTGAAGGAGGTTAAGGTTTTTAGAGCTGGTTAAAGTCTTTGTTGCAGGTGCCCTCTGATGATTATATCTTAGTTACAACTTATACTAACTTCACCAGACTTCCATGGATGGTGCGTCTTATGATACTGATGCACCAGACAGGCTTGAATGCTGAATCTGAGCCATAGGTATCGGATGCTTGAGGAGGTTAAGGTTTTTAGAGCTGGTTAAAGTTTTTGAAACAGGTGCCCTCTGATGATTATATCTTAGTTATTACTTACTTAACTTCACCAGACTTCCATGGATGGTGCGTCTTATGATACTGATGCACCTGACAGGCTTGAATGCTGAGTCTGAGCCATAGGTTTCAGATGCTGGATATGGTTAAGTTTTTTTCAACAGGTCACATGTTTAATAGATAATAGTACTATTTCAAACTTGCATTGTTGATTAAACTGTAATATGAATGAATCACAGAGGAAGCTTCAGATGCAGAGCTTGATCTCCATTATCAAGGATGCTAAAAAATATATCTTAGTTATTACAGGTCCTTACTTCACCAAACTTGAATGAATGGTGTGTCTTATGATACAGATGCACCTGACAGGCATGGATGTTGAATCTGAGCCAAAGGTTGCGGATGCTGGAGCAGGTTAAGGCTGATGATGATATCTTAGTTATTACTGGTCTGAACTTCACCAAACTTGCATGAAGATGGGTCTTATGTATACTGATGCACCTGACAGGCTTGAATGCTGAATCTGAGCCATAGGTTTCGGATGCTGGATGAGGTTTAGTTTTTTTGGAACAGGTCACATTTTTATAGATGATAGCTTGCATAGTTGATTTAACTATATTATAAATGAAACGCAGAGGTTGCTTCAGATGCAGAGCCTGATCTCCATTATCAAGGATGCTAAAGAAATCTCCTCACTCAAACCTGCTCGATAGATAGATGTGTTTGTTGATAAATGAAACAACATGATTCCTATGATATTGTATTGTATGGTATGAAACAATATTGTTTAATATGATACAATATAATATCATATGTAATATTATAAAAAGTTATATGATACGATATGATATTGTATCAATTTTTTTGATATTTTATGTTATGATATTGTATCATGATATCATTTTGTATAGTATTGTATATTATGATACAATATTGTATAATATTATATTGTATTATTGATTTATTATTTTATCACATGATACTATTACATAAGATATTGCAAAATATAATATTGTATCCGATGATACAATATTGTATATTCTATAAAATTGTATAATATGATATCGGTTTCTGTAATATAGAATTATATGTATTGACATGAAATTGTATAATATGATACTGTAATATTATATAATATCGTATCATACGATATTGTATAATATGATATTGGTTTATAATATGATATATTATCACATCACATAAAATTGTATTGTATGATATTGTAAAATATATTATTGTATCATATGATACAATATGTATAATATAATATTGTGTTATATAATATTTTACTTTATCACATAATATTGTATCATATGATACAATATCATATTATGTATAAAAAATGATACAGTATCATACAATATCATACTATTTTATACAATATAATATCATATGTTTCAATGTTATGATGTAATATGATATTGTAATATAATAATATATTTTTTTATTTATTATGATATTGTATTATGTGATCAAATACAATAACATATAACACAATACAAAGTCATATCATACGTTACAATATTATATCTCATCATTGTTTATTATGGTATTTTATTGTATTATATGATATATGTTGTAGATATGATAGGATGCAATATTTAATTTTATATTATTGTATTGATTAACATATGAACATATGATTATCATACAATGTTTTGAACAGATGATATACGATATTGTGTCAAAACAGAATCCATGAATATCCAAGATCATAAAGTATGATTTTCATTTAATATGATAAAGGTGGTCTCATAAAGGTGAAGTCTCATAAGGGTGATGTCTCGTCTCAGTGAGCTTTGTAATCTGTGATTACCTATGTTTACATATCAAATCAAACAGAGACTTCGGTAAATCTAACAGTTTACTGTTTACCTGCGCAAATTAAGCAACATCTGATGTATTAAGAAAGAACTAAAATGCAATTCATTCAGGCTATCTGTAATTCGGTATCATCTTTTGCGTTATGGTAGAATAATGCAATATGTCTTGTTGAGATGCTCGGCATTTTAGAAATTATAAATTGCAAAAATTATGGGCTAATTCTGTTTCAAATCCGAGTTATTACGAAAATAATAAGAAAGAAAAGGCGTGTTTCAAGCAATTTATAGCATCCATGAGTCTTGGTAAAATGGGTAGGCATGACCGTGCCAGGGCAAAACAAAAGATTGACAGTTATTAATCTGCCAATCCCATTAAAATTTCAAGATATTTACTGACCAGTTTATTTGTATTCGCTGTAAATATTGCTGCAAAAAAATGCGTAATTGGAATTGACGATTGCCGATCTGCCCCGGCTTTTATTTTGCCCCGGCCCGGGTTTGCTTACCCATTTTACCAAGACTCGTATTCCATAATTTTAAAAAGAGGTTCTTTGTTTAAAGCAGCCATGACACTATATGATAAACGGGTCGATCTGACAATGATGAATTTGTTTGTTGTGCAACAGTACGGGTATGAAGGGAATCTTTGAAACATGCAAAATACATTGGTGCCGATTTTGTGAAGTAAATTGAGGCTAAATATTTCAATGCGTTGACAATTTTCACATATGACGGTGGTGTTAGCTTGTTGTGATTTTCGTTTCGTTTTCATTTATGCTTTGCGTTAACCTGGGAACTGTCGCTTGTATTTCCTGAGTTTTACATATCAAATCAAACAGAGACTTCGGTAAATCTAACAGTTTACTGTTTACCTGCGCAAATTAAGCAACATCTGATGTATTAAGAAAGAACTAAAATGCAGCAATTCATTCAGGCTATCTGTAATTCGGTATCATCTTTTTGTGTTATGGTAGAATAATGCAATATGTCTTGTTGAGATGCTCGGCATTTTAGAAATTATAAATTGCAAAAATTATGGGCTAATTCTGTTTCAAATCCGAGTTATAACGAAAATAATAAGAAAGAAAAGGCGTGTTTCAAGCAATTTATAGCATCCATGAGTCTTGGTAAAATGGGTAGGCATGACCGTGCCAGGGCAAAACAAAAGATTGACAGTTATTAATCTGCCAATCCCATTAAAATTTCAAGATATTTACTGACCAGTTTATTTGTATTCGCTGTAAATATTGCTGCAAAAAAATGCGTAATTGGAATTGACGATTGCCGATCTGCCCCGGCTTTTATTTTGCCCCGGCCCGGGTTTGTTTACCCATTTTACCAAGACTCGTATTCCATAATTTTAAAAAGAGGTTCTTTGTTTAAAGCAGCCATGACACTATACACTATATGATAAACGGGTCGATCGGACAATGATGAATTTGTTTGTTGTGCAACAGTACGGGTATGAAGGGAATCTTTGAAACATGCAAAATACATTGGTGCCGATTTTGTGAAGTAAATTGAGGCTAAATATTTCAATGCGTTGACAATTTTCACATATGACCACGGGCCCTGGAAGTTATTGTAAATATATTGCATGTGCATGTATAAAAAAGTAAGGGTAGGACACTCTTTTTGGGGCGAAATCGGGTTTGACAAAGTCTGGGCGTTCCTCAAACGAAATTTCGCGATAAATCGTTCAAGTATACTTTACTTACGACATATGTATACATTCGATCCGCTCCAATGCTGTTACGTCGAAGAAAAAGGTGTTTTTATACATCCAAGTGCCTAAGAATTTCGCTAGACTGGTTTACATCCGGTTTAATCGCAGTGAATCGAAAGGTAAATTGAAAGGTAAGTTCTGATTGGTCAATAATGAAATAAATTCTTTAATTTCTTATCGATATTTGTCAATCTTCTTCATTATTCTCGCATTTCATTGTTGAATGGCCAAACTACCCAGTATCTATATACATAACTCCTTTCAAACATCTGATACATACTCACCATAAATTGTTATCAGTTTCGCCACCTTATTGACGAGCAGATTTATTTTATTATTAACCAATCAGAACTTATCTTTCGATTCACTGCGATTAAACCGGATGTAAACCAGTCTAGCGAAATTCTTAGGCACTTGGATGTATAAAAACACCTTTTTCTTCGACGTAACAGCATTGGAGCGGATCGAATGTATACATATGTCGTAAGTAAAGTATACTTGAACGATTTATCGCGAAATTTCGTTTGAGGAACGCCCAGACTTTGTCAAACCCGATTTCGCCCCAAAAAGAGTGTCCTACCCTTACTTTTTTATACATGCACATGCAATATATTTACAATAACTTCCAGGGCCCGTGCATATGACGGTGGTGTTAGCTTGTTGTGATTTTCGTTTCGTTTTCATTTATGCTTTGCGTTAACCTGGGAACTGTCGCTTGTATTTCCTGATTTTTACATATCAAATCAAACAGAGACTTCGGTAAATCTAACAGTTTACTGTTTACCTGCGCAAATTAAGCAACATCTGATGTATTAAGAAAGAACTAAAATGCAGCAATTCATTCAGGCTATCTGTAATTCGGTATCATCTTTTGTGTTATGGTAGAATAATGCAATATGTCTTGTTGAGATTCTCGGCATTTTAGAAATTAGAAATTGCAAAAATTATGGGCTAATTCTGTTTCAAATCCGAGTTATTACGAAAATAATAAGAAAGAAAAGGCGTGTTTCAAGCAATTTATAGCATCCATGAGTCTTGGTAAAATGGGTAGGCATGACCGTGCCAGGGCAAAACAAAAGATTGACAGTTATTAATCTGCCAATCTCATTAAAATTTCAAGATATTTACTGACCAGTTTATTTGTATTCGCTGTAAATATTGCTGCAAAAAAATGCGTAATTGGAATTGACGATTGCCGATCTGCCCCGGCTTTTATTTTGCCCCGGCCCGGGTTTGCTTACCCATTTTACCAAGACTCGTATTCCATGCTCGGCATTTTCTCGAGTTTATTTATTTCCATTTTAAATGCCGAATAGGAAATACCAAGTTAAAAATCTTAAGCTGAATGTAATAAACTCATTTGAGCAAAATATGACTCAAATCTAGCAAAATTTTGAGCTCATCTTGCTTGTAATTCTACGATTGACGCTGAAATTATCCTGGTTTGTGCCATTTGTTATTTTTGAATAAAAATGAAAATTATGGGTGCATAGGCCATAGTAAATTAGAGTGATGTGCCTGTCAATACGGTAACATTGATTTTTATAGCTCTTTAACATGTCACGTGACAACATTTTTCATTCCAGTGTATTCATCAATCAAGTGTGAGTAAAGTTATAAAAGTCACGAGTATATGCGAGGTAAACAACAGTCATTTAATTATAATGGAGAAGACAAATTAAATTGTTGAATATTTTTAATTTCAGAAATTGAGCGCATTGAGGTGCAATTTTCTTCTTCACATATATACATGTAGGATTTTTTTTGATAAAATACAATAACTATTATATTTAAAAAAATAATACAATAACTAGTAAGTAGTTGAGGAAGAAAATGTACCTATATGCTCTCATATATTTTGATTGCTTTATTAAGGGGGGGGGGGGGGGCAGAACGAAAATACAGGGAATTAGAAGTTATATAACAGTGTACCCCTACCAAATATTTAGTTCTATTACTTGCGTAGGATTTTCTTATTCTGTGTAATAACAGTATTACATGAAGGTACAATGTCAAAGATTACATGTATGCAAAAATAAGTGTAAAATTCGAATACTTTACAGTATTTATTTTTTTGATATTCTACCGAGGGCCATATGGCACAATATCTTTTGAACGCCCATTGTTGCTCAGGTGAGTGATGTGGCCCCATGGG
Organism: Magallana angulata; assembly: GCF_025612915.1. NCBI lineage: Eukaryota > Metazoa > Mollusca > Bivalvia > Ostreida > Ostreidae > Magallana > Magallana angulata. The sequence goes on from NC_069120.1 coordinate 50,062,925, forward strand.
TCTCTTGTTGTGAAATATCATGATATTGCTTGTCCCATTGTTTGCACTGTTTCGGAGATTGCAACTTTTAAACCTTAGATATGCATGACGTCAGGCATCAATGTACATAGAATATGAGCAGGGCCAATTATATCAGCTACAATAATCAAACAAGTTAGAAATTTTGTTATATTGTCAAAATCACAGCCATAGTGTAATTAAAGCAAATGTCTCACTTTTGTAACATTTACCATTTCTTTATACTACATGGTGTTCATTTGATGACAAACTGGTACCGGGTAGTTGTGACTCACCAAAAGCACAGTTATCAAAAAATTAAATTACAAAAAACATTTTTTATTTCTGGAAGATGACTATACAAAGTTTATTTTCCATATACATGTACCTCAAGGTTAAGACATAATGAAACCTTAAACTGCTTCCCTTTCTATACCTTTATGTGTTCCTTGAGAATAATACATGTATGAGGAACTAGCTGTTCTTTATGTGTAACATTCTGATTGACAATAATGATAAATTTATAGTATTTTTTTATTACTAACTTTTGAGATTTATGTTAATATATATATAAAAAGTAAAATGCTTTCTTTGGTGATTCATGAGAGCTATGAAGCTAGCGATCATTGCAGAGAAATGATTTTTTGCAATCCAAGCTACTTTTAAATCACACCCTTATATTTACGATCAGTGTATATTTCCCCTTATATGAATCTGCGACATTCAATTTTTTTATTAATACACTTTGCTAATTCATGCTCCATGAGCACAGATACAAACGTCTTCTGACATGTGTTTTTAATATATTTTTTTCTGTAAGATTAAATGCAACTTTCAATCTTACATAACCAATTTGATAAGTACTTTTGAAAAATGATAATTAGATTATATTTACTCCTTAAGGTATTCAATGTATAATGAACGGATATTGAACAATTTTGAATCATTTTAAACTAGCTAAATATGTATTACTAGATAACTATGAAAGTGAAATGAACCAAATTCACATGACAGACAACATATAAGGAGCTGGTCATCTCGCACTTTAATTTTTTTAAAGAGTTATCTCCCCTTGATGAAAAAAAAAGAAAATTTTAATTTCGTCAAAATATCTGCGGTGAATGATTCATTTTATTCCATATTTTATTGAAAAGAAAGTTTATGCATATATTAACCAAGAGAGTTTAACGAATTTCAAGTTACTTTTTACAATATCTTAATAAAACATACGTTGCCCATAGACTTCAATGCAAAATTCAAGGTGTAATTAGTTGGACCATAATCAAAATTTTGAAAATTCCTTTGGTGGAGTATTTTTATTTGATAACACCTTCAAAATGATATCATGATTAAGAATATCGGACCATTCATATATAAGGTACAAAATGTGGTCGTTATACATCGAATACCTTAATAAAAAAGATTTTTCTCTACAAAGTTTCTGGCACTATTTTTTTAGTCAGTCTAAAGAATATGTTAATATGGCTGTTCCATGTATTAATGTTTTATATCCAATACTGAGAGCATATACAATGGCTTTACAGCAACATTACACATATATTTCATACAAATAGACATCAGTTTGAATATATATATAAGTATTGAATGCTTATTTTTGGATGTCGTCGGTCCTGTTACACACCAAACAGTGCAGACAAATTATCATTTAATGCTTAAATGAAACACCAGAAGAAAGCATTTTATTGTTTATATACTTTTTCATTTATTATTGCAATTTTACTTAATTTTTTTCCACAAGTTTATTTTCAGACTGTTGATTTTTCTCTTAATTTCTTGTCTGAAACAATAATTGTAGTCATATACTGGTACATGTACTGTAAACACGCAGTACCTTAAATTTTCCTTCACTATAAAAGGTGTGTTATGGCCATGTTTATTCCACAATTCCACCAATTAGTGTCAGATCGTGATAATATAGAATTGCAAGAACATATTAACAGTATGATTTTACATAAGTTTGCATCTGCCAGAAAAAATTAAAAGTGAGATTTTTAAAATCTGCATCAGGGACCTTATTCACAAGGCCTCCGTAACATTACCGCACCCGTAAACGTTGCGGAAACGTTGCAGAATGTTAAATTTGGTATTCACGAAACTACCGTAAATTCCGCACCCGTTAACGTTGCGGAAAAACTCCGTAAAACATGCGTCTATTTTACGGAAGGTCATGACTGTCCGTAAACCTTCTGGAAGTGGGGCACTTGTTTTGATAGTATTTTATTTATTTATTTATTTTTATTTTGTCAATCGCATTTTTGATGTGATATAAAAAAAACATACGGTAACGTTTAATATATTTGGACATATTTTAAAAACAGCCAGCTGCCTCATCTTTGAAACAATCCTTATCATTTAAATGACATATTAATGAACAATATAGAAAACATTGAGTTTTCAAATTTCACAAGTCTAGAGTTTCCTTCACAATAATATGGGATTTGTATGTCTTCATTTTCCAAAGTTTGCTAATTTAACGTCATTTATTACTGTTACGTTATTTGTGACGTCATTTTAATGCAATGGCGTTTCAGATAATGTTCCAGCCTTCAAATAACAGAGTATCCATTAGAAAAGATAGGGTATTTCGAGATCGGTCACATCCGTTAGATATCTACGATGACGCTGAATTGATTCGACTGTACCGAATGCCAAGACACTGCATACTCGATTTAATAGATATCCTATCAACTGACTTAGAGCCTCCAACGATGAGATCTCACAGCATCCCTGCATCACTACAGATATTTGCAGCGCTCCGCTACTATGCGACAGGCTCATTTCAACAGGTATATATATGAACAATACTGATCGTTATTTTTCTAGATACAATCGTCATGCATGTACTAATAACATTTTGCCAATAAACTAAAAAGAGTACCTTTATACAGGCATGTTAACGAAACTTTGCTAAGATAAGACTTAAGTGTGTTCCTAAGCTTCGACTTTGGGAAAAAAGTTAGGAACATCCAAATATCAATTTAGGCTTAAGTTAAGATATCCTAACCAACAAAAATCATTCGACTTATTTTTCACATCAATTCATACATATAGAATTTGAGAGACTTGTGCAGGATAAAACAGTAAACATTTTGCCAAAAAAAATAATATAGCTTATTCAACAATACTGATTTTTGAAAGATTATTTCTCAGTATGAAGCGTTAAAAATTAAGAATGATTACGCATAGCTAGATGTAGATTTACTATTTGACAAAGGACATTTGAAACATTTTTGGTCAATGCTAGAAAAAATCAAAGTACTGAAGTACTGACGGGAGTTGATTTTATCGATTATCATTTATTTTAAAATCAACATATCTTGCGTGGCAATTAGTTTTTAGTCTGTATTTAAATTACGCACTTTTTTAGCTCACCGAGACGAAGTCAAAGGGAGCTTATGCTATACCCTCGGCGTCGGCGTCTGGACCTGGTTAAAGTTTTTGTTGCAGGTCCTGTATCTAAGCTATTACTTGTCCTATATTCACCAAACTTGCATGGATGATGCATCTGGACCTACTTATGGACTTGAAAGACTTGGATGCTGAATCTGGGTCCTAAATTTCAGATGCTGGAGGAGGTTAAGGTTGTTGGACCAGGTTAAAGTTTTTGTTGCAGGTGCCCTTTGATAGCAATATCTTAGTTACTGCTGGTCCTTACTTCACCAAACTTGCATGGATGATGTGTCTTATGATACAGATGAACCAGACAGGCTTGAGTCCTGAATCTGAGCTATAGGTTTCGGATGCTGGAGGAGGTTAAGGTTTTTGGAGCAGGTTAAAGTTTTTGTTGCAGGTGCCCATTGATAGCAATATCTAAGTTACTACTGGTCCTAACTTCACCAAACTTGTATGGATGATGCATCTTATGATACTGATGCACCTGACAAGCTTAAATGCTGAGTCTGAGGCATAGGTTTCGGATGCTGGAAGAGGTTAAGGTTTTTAGAGCTGGTTAAAGTTTTTGCTGCAGGTGACCTCTGATGATTATATCTTAGTTAGTACTGGTCCTAACTTCACCAAACTTGTATGGATGATGCATCTTATGATACTGATGCACCTGACAAGCTTAAATGCTGAGTCTGAGCCATAGGTTTCGGATGCTGGAAGAGGTTAAGGTTTTTAGAGCTGGTTAAAGTTTTTGTTGTAGGTGCCTTCTGAAGATTATATCTTAGTTACTACTGGTCCTAACTTCACCAAACTTGTATGGATGATGTGTCTTATGATACTGATGCACCTGACAAGCTTGAATGCTGAATCTGAGCCAAGGTTTCGGATGCTGGAAGAGGTTAAGGTTTTTAGAGCTGGTTAAAGTTTTTGTTGCAGGTGCCCTCTGATGATTAAATTTTAGTTATTACTTGTCCTTACTTCACCAGACTTCCATGGCTGGTGCGTCTTATGATACTGATGCACCTGACAGGCTTGAATGCTGAATCTGAGCCATAGGTTTCGGATGCTGGAGGAGGTTAAGGTTTTAAGAGCTGGTTAAATAAAGTTTATGAAACAGGTGCCCTCTGATGATGATATCTTAGTTATTACTTGTCCTTACTTCACCAGACTTCCATGGATGGTGCGTCTTATGATACTGATGCACCTGACAGGCTTGAATGCTGAGTCTGAGCCATAGGTTTCGGATGCTGGATAAAGTTAAGTTTTTTGGAGCAGGTCACATGTTTAATAGATGATAGTACCCGGTAACATTTTAAACTCGCATAGTTGATTTCACTGTAATATGAATGAATTGCAGAGGTAGCTTCAGATGCAGAGCTTGATCTCCATTATCAAGGATGCTAAAAAATAAATCTTAGTTATTACAGGTCCTAACTTCACCAAACTTGAATGGATAGTGTGTCTTATGATACAGATGTACCTGACAGGCATGGATGCTGAATCTGAGCCATAAGTTGTGGATGCTGCAGGAAGTTAAGGTTTTAATTGCTAGTGCCCTCTGATGATGATATCTTAGTTATTACTGGTCCAAACTTCACCAAACTTGCATGGATGATGCGTCTTATGATACCAATGCACCTGATGGGCTTGAATGCTGAATCTGAGCCATAGGTTTCGGATGCTGGATGGAACAGTCACATGTTTTATTAAATAGATGATAGCTTGAATAGTTGATTTAACTTTATTATAAATTAAACGCAGAGGTTGCTTCAGATGCAGAGCCTGATCTCCATTATCAAGGATGCTAAAGAAATCTCCTACCTCACTCAAACCTGCTTGATAGATAGATGTGTTTGTTGATAAATGATATAACATGATTCCTATGATATAGTATTGTATGATATGAAACAATATTGTTTGATATGATACAATATGATATCATATGTTATATTATAAAAAAAATACAATAAGATATGATATTGTATCAATTTTTTTGACATTTTATGATATGATATTGTGATGTATAGTATTGTATATCATGATACAATATTGTATTATATTATATTGTATTTTTAATTTATTATTTTATCACATGATACAATTACATAAGATATTGCAAAATATTATATTGTATCCTATGATACCATATAGTGTATTCTATAATATTGTATCATACAATATTGTATAATATGATATTGGTTTCTGTAATATTGAATTATATCATATGAAATTGTATTATATGATATTGTAATATTATATAATATTGTATCATACAATATTGTATAATATCATATTGGTTTATAATATGATATATTATCACATCACATGAAATTGTATTGTATATTATATAATATCTTATCATATTGTATGATATGCTATTGGTTTATATGATATATTAACATATCACATGAAATTGTATTATATGATATTGTAATATATATTATTGTGTCATATGATACAATATGTATAATATAATAATGTATTTTATGATATTTTACTTTATCACTAATATTGTATCATTTGATAAGATACAATGTTGGAATCAAATTATATTGTATATAATATCATATTATGTATCAAATATGTTATAGTGTCATACAATACAATATCATACTATATTATACAATATAATATCATGTTTCAATGTTATGATGTATTATGTAATATGATATTGTAATATAATACTATATTGTATTATATTTTATGATATTGTATTATGTGATCAAACACAATAAGGTATAACACAATACAATGTCATATCATACGTTACAATATATCTCATTATTGTTTATTACGGTATTTAATTGTATTTTATGATATATATTATGAATATGACATGATGCAATATTTAATTTTATATCATTGTATTGATTAACATATGAACATATGATTATTATTAAAAAAATTATCAGATGATATTTTGTCAAAACAGAATCCAAGAATATCCAGGATCATAAAGTATGATTTTCATATAAAATGATAAAGGTGGTTTTATGAAGGTGATGTCTCATAAGGGTGATGCTCCGTCTCGATGAGCTTAGTAATCTATGATTACCTATGTTTATAATATGAATTTTAATTAGACTTTTCAGACAAGAATTTCGAGAAACCCCATATAAATCATGTTGTGTAATATTTAAAGATAGATTTTAAACTATGTATAAGTAATGGAAACAATTCTAAAAATTGCATGGATCCAAGCACTATTGATATTGAACTCCAGTCTCGTTCAACCAGACGCTCAGCTGTCTCCGTCAATCTCTTTAACAAGCAAGAGAGACTCTCTGTTTGTCGGAGATTTACAGAGAGAGCCAAGCGTTTGGTTGAACGAGACTATATTTAACTCTGGCGTAGGAATACATGAGACTACAAAAATATCTAAATTGTTCGTATTATATAAAATCTGATTATTTTCAAAGTGTTTATATAATAGATAAGTATCCTTGAAAAACAATGCTTCAGCATACATTACATCTCTAGAACTATGAATTAACTTAAGTTTCCGTAAGAAATAGAGGAAATCATACTCGGTAGATGTAGATGTACGAAAATGAATCAAAATATGGTTCAACATATGTATTAGGCACTGTGTCATATTATTGTATAGAGATTTAATTTCCGCGCTTGCGCGGGATACCATCCAGTATTCCTAAATCATGATCAAAGTTGACAACTCATGTAGGCACTGTCATTGTTTTTTGAAAGTAGGAGGTCAGACTTATCAAAAATCTTGAAAAACCGATAAAAACAATCAGTAAATCTTCATAATATGCTGGGAAAAGGACTTCTAATGTTATGAGAATATTGAATCTAGTTTGAGGTACTGTTCAGCTTTCCCAACTATTTCAAATTAATTCCTTTGTCTAGCTGTAACATAACAATAAAATAAAACTTTGATTGTGCTTTAACAGGTTATCGGAGATATCATTGGATTGAGTCAACCATCCGTATCAAGAATTATTCAGAAAACTTCAAACATTTTATCTAAACGCGCCAATGACTGCATCAAGTTCCCCACAACCCCCGCAGCCCAGTTAGCGGTCAAACAAGGCTTCTCCTCAGAGTTCAACATGCCAAACACCTTAGGATGCGTGGATGGGACGTTAATTGCAATAAAGCTGCCAACAGAGAGAGAAGATGCATACGTGTGCAGGAAGGGATACCATTCCATCAACGTCCAGGGTGTGTGGGACCACCGAAAAATACTTACCAACATTATTGTTCAATGGCCAGGCAGCACACACGATGCCTACATTTGGGGTAATAGCAGGCTGAGAGAATGGTTGGAAGGCCAAACTTACATTGGGCATCTGCTGGGGGATCAGGTGTACCCTTTAAAGCAATACCTGATGACACCGTTAAGGAATTCCCACACGCTTTCAATGCTGCCCATAAAAAGGCCCGACAGAGGATTGAGGACACATTTGGGTGGTGGAAGAGCAGATGGATGTGCATACACAGATACGGTAACCTTTTCAAACATTAAGTTGCAATGATGCAAATGTATATGAAATTTTATTATATAACTTTATTTCTATTACAGAGGGTTCCACTTAATCTGATTGCGGTTAATGTGATAATTCGGTTAATCTGATATAAAATCAAAACACCGATCCATTTGCTATATAAGCCTTTGTAATTTCTACTGATAATCTGATTGAAAAAAATGTCATTTTCGGTTAATCTGATACGATTTCTGTCGGCCGATCAAATATCAGTTAACGTTTTCACACCTCTTCCACCATGTACACTTCGTGTATAACCTCTCACTGTGTAAACAGCTTGGCACATGCCTAAAACTTGCAAATATGGGTGCTTCAGGGGATTAGTCACAGCTCAACGCACACAGATGGTCAGGTGGTCGATAGATGAAAGATACCGACATCGATAGTTCAGCCCACCCTCTAACACCTTTATATTCCTTTGTTTAATTAGTTGACACCCCTTTTGTGTACACAGTAACTCTTTACAGGGCATTAGTTTCACTTCAACACACACGGGTGTCTCACTTCTTCGTAAGATGAAAGCTACCGACATCGATAGTTGTTCCGGATGACCGCACACAGGACTGACCTTACCTGTGTACACATTTTACTGTTTTTTCATGTACCAATTGCCTGAGTTAATTTCATGCTAGGCTTGCACCATTAAGAATTATTTAAACATGTAATTTCTGAATCAAAAGTGCTTGGGAACATGTGACATCGAGGAAATTCTGATTACTCTCAATTTTACATCGGGGTAGAAAACTTAATGAATAAAATTCAAATAATTTGTTATCATGCATAATTAATTATTTAAGAGCATTCTATATACCAGAAAAAGAATTAAAATAAATTGTCCAGGTGAAAAGAGGGAATGTTCAGACAAATAGCCATTTCCTCTTACTACTTCCTGTCAAAATGGCCGCCACATTGAAACCATCGTAATGAACAGTGATGAAGGGAAACATTTTCTTTTGAGCATTTACAAACAAAATATGGGCTAAAATGCTATTTCATTGCTAATGCAAGGTAAATTATTTCATTTCAAACTATTGACAAACAGATTATATCTTTTTGTTGATAAATTATGTATTGAAACAAGTTGTATTTTATTCTTTACCAAAATTAAAGAGCACAAAAACGCTAAATTGGTTAATATAATAATCGGTTAATCTGATAATTTTTCTCTGACAAATTGACTATCAGATTAAGCGGAACCCTCTGTACTAAGTCGATCTTTACGTAACCCCCTCTCTCTCTCTCTCTCTCTCTCTCTCTCTCTCTCTCCTTATTCACATCCATAACAACTTTGTAGGCAGTCCATTGACTGTAGCACTTCCCACAGCCGTAGACGTGATTACCTCCACTGCAGGAGGAGCAGGGAGTCCCAGTTGAAGTTCTACAGGAGGGCGATGATATTGATGAAAGGGTGGACAACGTCGTGCAGGATCAAAGTGGGCAGCAAATTAGAGCCATGATCATCAGAGATAGGTTTTAGGTAAAACAATTCTAAGAAATATCTCTCATGTTGGCATGTATAACTGTATTCGTACTAGTTATTCTCTGTCTCTGTCTCTGTCTCTCTCTCTCTCTTGATTTGATATTTTTGTTATACCTTTTCATTTTAAAAATCCTTTACCCTTTCTTTTGTAGATTTTTTAAGAAAATTGAAAACGAGTGCAATGAAAACAGTGTTAGTTTAAATAACAACAATTACACAGTTATAATTGCGTGAAGATCTGTCGAAATGTATTTTATTTACAATGTACGTCTTTTATGCTTTTTTGTTCTAATAAATAATAACATTCAATTTCAAAAATGTGTGATCTTTTTCCATTAGACTCAAGAATGAAACTTAATATATTCAATACAAGTAACATCAGTGTAGCGTTAAAACAATTTGAAGAAGATATGACTTAATATTCTATGGAAAATATCCCTTAAATTTGCATAAATGCTCCGTGGAAGAGCTCATGGCCCATTTGTAGGGTATGGCGTTCCTCTGGTTGTTTGTATGCGGTCTGGCACCCCTTGTCCGCTCCTCCATCTTCAACCGCCGGCGCTCGATGTGTAACCTCTCCCGTTCTTTGCCAAGTCTGTCTTTCTCAACATCCAACCACTCTCTTGGAATTTTTATGAGTTCTCTTTGCAGCAACAGGCTATAGGAAAAAACTTTATTAGGCGTATTTGGTGGAATTATAATGTTATATTATACGAATAAATTAAATTCATCCTAAACTCATATTTAAGGAATCAGAAAAAGTTTTTAAAACATTAGCCTAGTGTCCGTTATTTTCTAGATAATAGAATATATAGCGGTTCTAATTCACCTCCCATGTTCCTCATTATGAAATGGGGGTCGTCTTTTTATTTTCTTTGTAACCGTTAGGGGATCTGACGATGTGCACTCAGTGAAACTTCCTCCCTTGGGTGTGTTTAATGTTACCCCTTGACTACCCTGTCCATCTTTTGAGGGACTCTCTCCAGAGATGGCTTTGCTGGGTGTGTGTAATGCTACCGTAACGCCTTGTCCATCCTGTGAAGAACTCTCTCCAGAGAAGGCTTTGCTGGGTGTCTGAATAGAATTTTTGATTGAAAAAGTAATGTTCGCACACCGCCAACAATGTTTCCACTGTCTTGTATCTGCGCCGGTAGTGACATGTTTGGATAACGTGAAAATGGCGTATCCATTGCAAAAACAATGAGTGTTGTGTCCTTTTTTCTATCGACAACGGGGTAAATACTAATTAATATATCGTAATAGTCATTCATATTTTTCTGAAGGTTTTGCAGTTGAAAAGAGGTGTGCGTTATTTTCGTTCATCGTTTATAAAAACGACTTATTTGTAGAAAAATCAATCGTTAACGTGTCATTTTAACGCTAAAACCAAGAACTATTTCTAGATTACGTAGATAATATAACACCTACTAAAAATCTGAAGCAGCCAAAATTAATTTAAAACATTGCATTAACCAAATAAAACCAAACCGATGTCTTTTTAATACATTGATATGATAAAAATAGCAATAACTTCATGCACCTGCTAAAGAAGTAGTACGGTTTGGATAAATAAATTATTCCGGTTTGGATGCTAAAATATAAATTGTGCAAATGGTACGGTTTGAATAATTTATAAAGTTATAGGATTTTTGATATTTTAGACATAAAGAGAGCACTTTACATTTTATCGGTGTGCAACCGAAGATACATCTTTTTAAAAAATAGTGGGTCATTCAAATTATACACAGCATGCAAAAGATGTATTTTAAGTCAGGTGAAAAGAACTTAATATACAAACGATGAATTTTTCTTTCCTGTCCGACATTTTCATAAACGTTATGAAACCAAAATACTTCCACATGTTCGAAGGGAACTAAAACTGGATGACTAAGTTTATTTCTTTAGACAAGCATGTTTTTTTCCTCTGATAAAATGGTATATTTAGTGTTAATTACAGTATAATTGATCAGAAATTGATTATTTAACGAATAAGGAATCATTCTTTGATCGAATATCATGAGTTGATTATTTTGGTCAGGGCGTGGTCAAACCCAATAAAGCTCGAAACAAAATTACACCTCACAATATCGAAAGAATGATTCCTTATTACTTAATATATTAATTTAATTCACAGCAATTGTACTTTTAAATATTTTAATAAGCAAACGTCATTTGAATTTATTGGACTGAATATGAACAAATTGATACTTAGTGTTATCAAATGAAAAAATATTGAAAAATGTAAATATAGTTATAAGAATACTTTCTTTAATTTTAAATTATAAAGAAAATATGAGTTGAAACATGGGGAACACAATAAAATGTAAAAAAAAAAATAAAAATAAAAAATGTTTTTCACCTTTAACCTGAAAAGCAATATATCATATACACACCTTAACAGACAACTATCTACTACATGTACTTTTATGGCAAGCGACTATATGATGTGTTTTTTAGTTATTCTGAAATGATATTTATAATCGTGAAGTAAGTTGAACGGAGAACGTGCTTGGTAATAATATTATGAAAGTGAGCCTCGTTTACATTCAATACCAAGCCTGTACATCGCTAGACAAAGAAAGTTCTACAATTATTTCACTCCCAGTGATTATACTGATTTATTACTACTTAGTAATGAATACCCGTTTTTTGCATATGTGATACAGATGACATCACAAAACTCGTATCGGCCTCCAGGGCTGATACAGGTTATCAGCCCTAGGGCTGATACGGATCCGTATCACACCCCTTGCGGAACTCCTCTGCCTTCTTTCGTTTCGACATTTGTGCATGTTTACAAACGGAAAATAAACATTTGCTGCAGTTGACATTTCAAAGTGCAGTTTAAAACTACAAATGATAGTAACTGTTTAGGAGCAGTTAACGAGGCCGGGTCTAATTTGTTCTGCCCTAGATTTTTGGATGAAATTTTTTACATGAATTTCTACTGATATATAATTATTATTTTAAGATTAAAAAATAAGACATTTACCACACCGTTTGTTTAGGGGGTCATCTCAAAGTTTGTTAATCTTTAACATAGGCCCCTATGGGATTTTGCATGAAATGTATCAATTTTGCATATTTTTTACATTTTTTTAAAACTTCTGCCCTAGGGATTTCTTTTTCTGTTCTACATATTAAAGTTATTGCTAAAAGGCATCAAATGGTCAAATGAAAAAAACCTTTTACCTCCTGGTTTGTTCCAGGGGTCTTCTCAAAGTTGATTTTTGTATGCCCAATTTCCCAGATTCGTCAGATAATGGCTATTTTTTATTTGACAAAGGCGGAAAAGGTGATATATATAGTATTATTAAAACATTAAGACATATTTAAGTAATAAAAAGATTTATAACATCACATATTAAGGGTCATTAATATAAAATACATGGTTACTGTCTTGAAATATATGAATAAAGCTATATTTACGCGGGTTATGAAAACGTGACAGAGGGCTAGGCTTGCTGAATCCTCTTCATGTTTTCGACCCGAGCCCAAATATACTTATACTTCGAGACATTTATGTTTATTCCACAGTATAACATTAATTTTACGCATCAAACGAGCTATTTTCAACAAACTTCGCTGAATATCTGCAGTTGAAACTATCACGCCATGGCGTCAACCAAGCATAAAGATGACGTCACAATCCAAATGAAACGCTGCGCGAAAGCGTGCGTACTCGTTCTGTACTCGGCCTCGTTAATTTGAAAACCTGCATGGGGAAATTCTGGTTCTGTAGCTACATGTTTAGTAAAACAATAATAAGATCTCATATTTTTATTTAATAGATGTACACAATACTTTCAAATGATATTAAAATCATTTTGTTTAAGTTGCTTTTTTTTTTTTAACTCTTATTACTAAGTATGTAATAAATATAATAATAGATACCCTTTTTCCATATCACAGCCTGTATCAGCCCTCGAGCTGATACTGGCTGTGATATGGAAAAGGGTATGTATTATTCTCTATATAATACAAAGTACCATAGATGTCTGCCAAGTCATATATTTACTCTGTTGTTAGAAATAGTTGGTCCAAAAAATTAAGTGATGACGAGACCTAAGTAAACATCGCCATTTTATATGTACATTATTTTATTCAATCATAATTCTCACCAGAAAATCAAAACAATAAATATGTATCTATGTATATCAAGAGGTTTTGGTGACTCATGCGGGAAATGAAGGTGGTGTTACTGCAGAAAAAGTACAAAACCCGCGTTAGTATTTAAAATGAAAGTATAATGATAAAAATTTCATAGTTAAAAATTTGCCAAAGCAAAGTTGTTAGGCTGTTGCAAAACTAAAAAAGTTGTTTGGGAACGTTTCAATTTTTAATTTAGAAAAATAGACAAGTATAATGTTGGATAAGTTAAATATTCTGTATCAAAAGAGAATTTTTTTTTCATTTTCATGAAACCCATATCAGGATATCAATAATTAAAAAAATCCACGTTATCACGGTTTGTTCTGTGCAGTGTATCGATATATTATATCGTTTCAATTTTAAAAGAAAAAAAAATATTTGTATCATTAGATGATTTTACAGACTTTAAACTTTTTAAAGTTGGTATAATTCTGTATTTGACTGATCTCTATTGATTTTTTGACGTTTTCACGTTTAAAGCCGATAAGGATATAGAAGCATAACAATTGAAACTGTCTTAAACACATGTTTTTGTGTCGGTAAAGATTTTGGTAAGGCTGAATCTTTCGAAATTAATATTGATGGAATGATTATACAATAGATTTAACATATCTGTAAAGCACTCTGTATGCAATTTTTATAAGCCAATTGCAAGTTATTTGAAGCGTGTGTAAAATTCAAATTCAAATTACGGTATATTAAGTTTTGTTGGCTTACATGCACAAGTCTTTAACATGTATATATGTTTATTTTTTTAAACAATGTGACTTCATATGTCTATCACATGACGATATCCATTATATTGAAAGCATGCTTTTCAGTGAGGGCATGTATATCGCATAGTAGCGATGCTATATCCCCTTCACGAGGGGATAATTAAAGGAACTGTTTACACTCACAATTTAATTACATCCAAACCGTATCAGATGCGTATCCAAACCGTTCCCATTTCGAAAAACAAGGTCATCCAAACCTGTTCCGTTGTTCACAATTAATCAACATGAACTGCTTATTTACATAATTTTAACATAAAATTCGTAGAACTTTAAAGATTTTATACATTCTTAAATAGATCTGACGATCTTTTTCATGTAAAAGTAGACAATGTAAGCCTTAAATAACACGAAAACTTATCAAGAAGCAAACAGAACGACCATTTTCACTCTATCCAAACACGTCACTACCGATGCGGATACACAACAGTGGTTTCAGGGTCACAAAACTGGCAAAAATTAAACGTGACTTTTTCCCTGTACAGGTGAATCTTGATAATTCAAACCTCATGGGACCATGATTAAACTTTGAGAGATCTAGAGTTCGAGCCATCTTGTGTCACCTTTGTATAATATTTTATAGAGTACCTCATAACAATTCTGTATAATTATACAGTACCCCTAATAAGACATACAATGGCAATAAACAAATAAATATAAAATACTCAAACGTGTTTCATAATAAACTGCATGATTCAAATATTCGATAATATGAAAACTTTAAAAGTACATGTAGCCTAGTAGCAAATACAGGAATCATTTACGACATTAATTTTTTTTTAAGGAACACTATAAAGACCCGATGTGTTCATTTACACTCTAAGCAACTATAATCTGCAAAACTGTTTAAGCTTTTACATGTGAGAGTTGAGAAAGTGACCAGATTCTAGCCGAGAATAAGTTTCATTATCTCACAGCATCCCAAGAGGCATGGAATTATAAGTAACACAAACGAGGTAATTGAACGCTGTTAACTTACAAGGGGAATCATTGTGTCAACATAGGAGCTGAATCCGAAGATTCGCTCCTCTCCCATTACTGACACAATGTCCTCTTCCATTGTGCTAAGCAGCATAATATCTAACTTCCCACTCCCCGTCTTACACCGCTCTTTGTGTACGGCAGATGCCCTCTTCTTGGTCCCCCTCTTCACATCGTCCCATTTCTTTTTTAATTCGTCAACCGTTCTTGTCGAGAAAGATACGGTGTTGACGGCCTCCATCACTTCGAACCACGCTTGCTTCTTCTTCGAGTTATTGATCACATCGCTGAATTTTGAATTTATGATGTCCGATCTTTCCTTAACTCCCTGAACAAGCAGTTCAATTTCTTTCTCGCTGAATTGCGGCTTTTTATCCTCCATGATCGCAGCGTTGTCGTTTTAGTGACGTCATTTTTACGTCATGACGTCACAATTTGAACCCTCATGCAAAATACTGAGGTTTTATTTAAAAAATCATTACTTTATATTTTATGATATTTATACTTTTGTTAAACTTTTAATCATAGTATGTTAAACTCGAGTTTAAAAAAATAGGAGTTTGAATCTGTTAATTATAATATAACAACAACAAAGTATTCAATATGACATAAAATATTGACAATATGTTTTCATATTCTGTAATGAATCCCCCCCCCCCCCCCCCCCCCCCCCCCCGTTTATTATCAAGTAAAACAAATCTTGTAATCATTTATAAAACTTTGACAAAATATTACATAAATTTGCCATATAATTTATGCAAAAAAGCACTAACCATTTAATATTTCTAGTATCAATACCTTCACTACTTTATTTCTCATGGGTCATACACGCACACGTGAATGTTTTAATGAATAACCCAACATACTTAGCAATTAAGATTAAAAAAAAAAATACTAGAAGGCTTTTCACAATTCTTCAATGCAGGTGCCCGTCGAGTGCGCAAAACTTCCGCAAAATTTCCATAATTTCGCTTTGTTTGCGGGAGCTTTGTGAATAAGCCGTAATTTTTCCGTAAAGTTTCCGCAAGCCTCCCGTAAACTCAGCGCGACTGCGGAATTTACGGAGGCTTTGTGAATAAGGTCCCAGGTGTTTCTCCCAAATTTAGGGGATATTTATTCATTTTTTGTGTTTAATTCTAAAACATAAGGAAGGTGGGGAGGGGAAACTGTGATGCAAGTTAAATCTACTTGTATCACATGACAAATATATCTACCATATACTTTAGGAATGTACGTACTGTACGTAGAATCATCATTGTTTGTGGGGGACCAATGCTTGTGACTTTCATGGGTGACCCTTGCCCACAAATTTACGTCCCTATGAATGTATATATACATTATGCAAGCATTTGTTTAATATTTATCAAAATTATCCTGAACTTTCTACCAATGAAATTACATCCCCACGAACCAGGAAACGTTGACCCCCATGAATAAATATGATTCGACGGAAGATAAACTTTTTTGAAATTTAACATGCTTTTTCAATTACATATATTTTGGTTTTTTTTTTTACATAAATTATTCAAATCATATTTGCACACCCAGAATGATGTATTGTTTTTATGAATTAAATGACTGTATGATATTCCATAAGAAAAGAATGATTTGAAATTACATCTTGTTGAAATCATTTGGTTGTAGAAGATTTGAAGAATGAAGTGAAAGAGAGAGATCAAGCCCTGGAAAGCGTTCAGAAGAAAACCATGTCTCTTCAGCAGATGGTACAGCAACACCAGCAAGCCATACAGCAGAAGAATCAAGCCTTACAGCAGAAGGATCAAGCCTTACAGCAGAAGGACAGAATGTTGGACTATAAGGACAGACTGCTGCTGCAGATGAGAGAGAGGATTAGAGAGCTGGAGCAGGGTGAGCTACAGAAACGTACGTGTGAGATGGAGAGGGAGAACCAATATCTGTACCAGCGCTTGATGTGTAAGATCTGTAGGGTGAAGGAGGTCCAGGTGTTACTCTCTCCCTGTAACCACCTGGTCTGCTGTCAGAACTGTGTGCCAAGTCTTCCCCAAGAAAGGTGCCCAATTTGTGCAGGAATAATTCAGGATACAATCGAGATGTTCTTTGCTTGAGTCATATCTTATTTTTTGAATAGCATTACATATGTCAGAGAGTGTTGGCAGCAGCTATCTGTCATTACCCTTGACTCATTTTTGAATACTGTCCATAATATGATTGGACTTTTTGTAGGAGATTTAACGTATATTCAGGCAACTCTCAGTGTTGATTGCATATTTAAATTATGCAGAATTTGATGTATAATCATTATAATGTTCATATTATAGTTTCTCAATGGCAGTTACTTGAACAGATATTATTAACATACAAGAAATCACCCCTCAATAGGTCAACATGGTCAAATGAGAACCAGAGACTGGCATCTTAGAGCTTAGAGGAGCTCACTTTTGGTCTGTCTCACCTTTCCTGTGTGTATATTCCATCCATTTCACCCCTGCGAATGTTATTGTGATTTAAATTTTAGACCACGTGGCTTTATTTGACCCTTTCAGTTTCGCAGTAAAAATCGTGCCTCGTGTTTATAGTCTTTTCATAGAATCTAGGTACTTGTAGTCAAAATAAAATCTAGAGGTTTATTGATTTTAAACTTTGTCTTAATTAATTGGTGGATAAAATGTATTCTATAAATAAATGTGACAATACAAAAAATAGTTTTTTTTCTGCTGTTGCAACAATTAACATGCTTAGTAGAGATCCCTCTAAGGATTAATTTTCAATCCGCGCCTAACCTAGTAACAACATCAATATTAAAACAGATTATACTATTTTATGCAGAATGTTCCTAGAAAATGGCTCGATATACTAAGTTTTTTATGCAAAACAGACACCCATTTTTTAAAAAAAAAACATTGTATTGCACGCCACAAGCATTAAACATGGCTATGATTTTATTAAGCAACCCAATGTTTATATTTTCAACCACTCTACACGTGGTTGAACACGAATGATAACTCTGTTCTGAATATCATCGTTTCATTTAAATAACCTCTAGATGGTGAAATATGACATACATCTGAAATGATTTTCATGTTTTAACATAACTCAAAGTAGAATATGATATGAAAAACGACCAGTATTTACATATTCTGAGAATATTATCTGAACACTTATACTTCCGCTCGAAATTTCACAGGAACTAAACAAATCTCGGTGAAGTCTCGTGAACTTTCATTCGAGCACCTCTGGATTTATTACATACTTAGCAAAGATAAAGAAAACATTCCGAACACATTCGCAGGGGTGCATTTAAGTAATACTGAAATCAAAAGTGAGTTTGTCTCAGTTTTATTGCCAGGGGCCAGCTTTTTGATCTGCACAGACTGAGCCAAAGATATACATGTATAGACTTCAGTGCTCCACACATATATTTGCATATATATGCATGAACATGTACATGTAATATGATAATTGTTCTATTTATACATTTGATGTATGAAGATTCAGTGACTAGAGTACAATTTTTGTAAAAATGTTTTAAATCTGTTGAGCATTTTTTGGATAATAAATTTTTTGGTGTTTATACATGTATATCCACCTTTCCTTTTTAAAATTAACTCTTGTGGGCAGCATGTGCAATAAAATATTTTTAATTGGTTTTACAGAAAATTTTAAAGTACATTTTATCCCATTTGTGTAATATTTTAATAACACATGTTTTATACAATCATAGCACATTGATGTTGGAGGGTGCATAGTTTATTGTACTGAGAATGAAGTCCAGTGTTGTACCGGTTATCAATACATGTATTATCAATAATATAGTCAGTGCAATATAATCTTGCATTGGCACATATCAACAAGCTACATACAATGAGTTTTATTGTATAACTATTGGTTTTTTTTCGACTTATATAAATCTATTGTGTTTTATCTTTTTCATTGAAATCCAACAAAAAGCCAACATAACTCAAAAACTTGATTAATTATATATCCTTTTTACAGCATTTCGTACTGAGAAATTATAGAATTAAGACTACAGTAGTATAAAATTCTTTAATTGCTTCAAATATTACAAAAAAAAAAGTTGTAGTAGAGAGAAAAATTTCCATGTTATCAGCCGTATATACATGCATGTATAGATGACTGATAACATGGAAATTTTTCTCTCTACTACAACTTTTTTTTTTGTAATATTTGAAGCAATTAAAGAATTTTATTTGATGTGTTTATTTGTTTAACGAATTAAATTATTACATAAACAAGATTTGTTGGAGAGAGAGAGAGATTTTGTGTTCATTCCAAGATGTGTTAGTACATGTGGTGACTGTGAATATATAATGTTATTTTTTATGTATAAAAAATTTTGTTTATACATATAAAACAATAATTTTCATGTGTATATTTTCATTCTTCATGTAATGTGTGGTCTACATGTATTTAGGTTTAAACAGTCATTTGCTGGATATTATTTTATAGTCAACATGTAGGATTTGTTTTATACTTTATATGCAAACAAGCTTGGTCACCCTGTAGTAGTTATTTTTAGACCAGGCAGTGGGTCCCTAATTATTGCAGATACCTAAATTCCATGTCCAAATTAGGTAATGCATTGCATAATGGGCAGCTACATCTCTGGTGGTCAGCCACCACGTGATTCTCTTATCTTAGCAGTATTAAGTTTCAGTAACTACTTGTAGCATCATTCCTTTGTCCGGACTCTAGCTAAGCAGACGCATTGTGTTTTTAATTATCCCACCCACCATCCCCATGCTTCACCTTTTGTATGCTTTAGATGAGACATTTGTATTTTAATTTGTTCTCAATGCAGTCGTTGGGGCTCTCACAATTAATTGTAAAAAATTTTTAAAAAAAAAATTTTTCTTTTCTTTTTTTTAAACTGGCCTGGGCCTGGTTACCCCCAATTCAGATAAATTTCTATGCATTATGTAATTAGTTATATCTACCCGCTGGTGTCAACCCGGGTCCCTGCATTTAAACCTGATGGTGTCAACCCAGGTTCCATCCCTTAAATCCCGATGGTGTCAACCCGGGAACCATTCCTTAAATCCCGATGGTGTCAACCCGGGAAATACTCTTTAAATCCCGATGGTGTCAACCCGGGAACTATTATTTACCCGACGGTGTCAACCCGGGTTTCTTAAGTTACAGCTAATAATTTCCTGATGGTGTCAACCCAGGAGTTTTTCAGTTTTATATGTGAGTAGCCCCCGAGAAGGCCAAATATGTTGTATTTTGTGTGATTTTTTAATCTATGCTTTGTCAGTAGATTTATTTGTTGTGCTTTTGTTGGTGTTTAATAATTGTAAAGTATTTTCATGTGTAGGTTTAATAAATTGTTCAACATACTTTGATTTGCTCTTGATATATGTATAAATCACATGTAAATTACATTGTATGTCTTTGTGGTTGTGTTTAATACAGTAAATGTATTAAGAATTTTTTTCTTTGTGTGTCCCAAATTCCAAGAAATATCTAATGCAAAATCATATGTTCTTAATAAGGAAGCAATTTTAACCAAAGACCACTTGTACAGTTTACTGACTTGGTTACCCGGTATGTATCCTAAATATGAGTTAAAGGCTTTGTAATTCCCAAATAGTGCATTGTATTGAAAAGCATAGTAAATATTTTTTTAGGAAAATGTTGCATACCATTATTATATATGTTACAGCTTTATTTATACTTACTACATTGCCAATTTTGTAACTTGGAGGACACTGCACTTAAGTATTTAATGCGCAGTCTCTGATCTGGTCATTACTTACAAAAAAAATCTTAAGGCAGAGGAAAATAGTTTTTATTTTACTTTTTACAGATATAAAATGTTATTAAAAGTCTCAGTTATGGGCCATTTCTATGCCACAATACAATTTTTTTTAGAAAGTAATCATATTTCTTGAAATATTTCTATGCATGTGTTCATGAGAACTACCATGTCATATGATATTGTTAATTGTTAAAGGTGAAGTGCATATATATGGTAGTGTTTTCATATTATTCTGAAATTGTTACAAATAGTATCTTGCCAGTAAACAGCTGTAAACCAATTGCCTGTAACCTTTACAAGTTTGTTTTTCAAGTACTAAGTGTATTTGGATAGCCATGTCTTGTGCTGTAGTGTCGATTTTATTTTAATTATTTTACGTACCACACATATGTGCACTGTGTATGTTCTGTGAAACAGGGAATTTTAATATTGTTTAAGAGTTATCCAAACACATGACTTATTTTTAATAGTTTTATGAACTTTAGAAGATTAAACTGCAATCTAATTTATTGATCTGTACATCAAAACCCATGTCATTTTTGTATTTTTAATTGTATATATTTTAAGATACATGATTCTATTTTGTCAATTTCTCCACTGTCTTCCTCTATTCTACTCTGAATTCATAAAGTTCTCTCAGAGGCCGTTGTATATTATATTGATATGAATTTTTAGCATATCCAGTATAATATTAATTTGTACAGTGCATACATTTGTATATATCATTTACAATAAATTGTACCAATGTATAAGTCGTGTTGTTTTGATAATGACGAAAACCTGTTGTTGTGCTTAAACAGAATAAAAAACAATGTTTTTGAAGGGACACATTCAAGATAATATACACGTACATTTGTATTCTGTATAGCAATGTTATAGTTCCATTAATTCTAAGGCATATATTGATCTTTTAATTTTTCTCTAACCATTTTCTCAATCCTTCCTATACAACGAGCAGATACATCAATGTCCATTAGATTTGTTAACATTTTAGTACATTTTTTACTCTCAAGAACCACTAGGCATTTTTACCTATACTTGACACAATTTAGGTATTCTTGCGTAAAATTGCGCTATAAAAGTTGACCAAAGTGTAAAGGGGCATAATCCTTTTATGAATGTAAGATGAAATTCCTAAATAGTTGCCGTGGAAAGAGAAAAGTAGGGGGTCAATTCCACTGATTATAGAATTAAGGTACTTTGCATTGAAAGCCAAAATTTATGTACTGTTACACTCTAGCTGGATTCACGTCCCCATTACAAAAATTTAATAGCTCGATTTTCAGTGGCAACATATGAAGTAAGGAGTCGGCCCATTGATAAATAAATTTAAGGCACTGCATGGCGCTTCAGTTACAATTTATTTGTTTCTTTTAAAACATATAAAACATATAAAACGTTGCATGAGATACAGCATTGTACAATGGTACAGATATAATTCTAAAAATAATAACAAGAGGCCTGTCTCTTTGTACACTCCGATATCTAGGGTACTGTATTTCAAATTAAGAGAGGGAATGTCATAAATCATCAAGCTTGGCTATTGAAACTTGAAAAAAAAATTCCCCCATTTTTCTATTCTAAATTGACCATCTTAATTGTACTAATCGTATTTTTTTGGATATGAATAATTTAAAGTCACCTTTATTAATGATTTCAGAAGTTTCCATGGAAACGGCTTATAATACCAAAATGAACTCATTTTCTATGATTTTCATGTATATTTTATTGGCATTTTCTACTGTTAAACACATTTCAATTTATAAGTAGATTAATGTTACATAAACAAAGTTTCTAAACTAACATACTTTAGAAAAAATAGTTTTGGTTATTGGGTTGCTATGGTAACCAATATTTGAGACATTTTTGAAAATTACCAAATTCTAAAATAGCCCTCTAACATAAAATTGAATATTTCAACTCTGCAACAAAATAGGCAAATAATGTATATGTATGTTGCATACAAATGACCAAGAGCATCTTTATCAAAATCATAAATAAAATAGAGAAGCCTTTTTATAAAAATATCTGGAAAATTATGTTAAAAAATCACATTTTTGCTTAATTTTCATTTTTTCAAATTTTGAATGAAAGAGCTAAATTCATTTGCAGAATGAGCTATTTAGAGGATTAGTCATAATAGAAAGAAAATAATATGCATTAAAAAAGACAATATAGCTGAAAAAGTCCTTAGCAACCAGTTTTACACCATAGCAACCCCCCCCCCTTTCAATAAAAATGCAAAAAATTGTTTTTTGTTGCATTCAAACTTTTTACAACAAAAAGAAACATGAAAAATGATTTAATTGAAAAATAATTTCTCCCTAGCAACCATCTATACAGTTGTATGCCTTAGCAACCAAATCAGTTCCTTAACAACTATATTAAGAGCATGTCTACGAGAAAACCATGCAAATATGGAAAAAAGCTGCGGCAGCAAGTCTCAAGAATGAACAGAATGTTATCATAGGTTTAAAGGATACCCATCTAGAGTCAGATATATGATGTTTGTTTTTGCACTGGATGTTTCTATTTATAGTAACGGCCAGTATTGCATTCTGGTTAATTATCCTCTAAAATCTAGAAAAGTTAAGAGAAAAATTGTCAAATTCAGTAATTAATTACAAAATGTATAAACAATGTTTGAAAAAAAATAAGACTATATTCTTAAAGAGGAAGTTCAAACCTTTAATCGTTGCATATTTTTTTTCATATATCTATTTACACCATGAAGTCCCAAGGGTGTAAATGTTGGCAGGATGCCAAGAAATGATAATTATACATTTTTGTCAATTTTTCAGAAAGAATTTCTCAGAAAATGGCACATTATTTTTTGAAATTTTGTGTTAATAAGAAACTGTTTGATGTAATGTTACAAATATATAAAATCCATCTTTGGACTCTCAAGGACTAAAAAGTAATAAATTAACAAAAACATACCATTTTCAAATAAAATAAAAAATTTTTGGTTTTTGAAATTTTATGTTACAAGTGATTTTAATCCACTGAAGTCAATATTTGTAATTAAACATGAAAAAAACCCCACCCTATTTTGCTTTTAATTAAAAAAAAATTAGTGGATATCATTGTTTCTCATAGAATTCTTATTCATTACATTTGCATTTCATTACTACTGTTAGAATTGTCTCCCCTGTTGCGCTCTTCGGTAGAGAAGGTAAACTAGTCAGAATGTTGACAAAGCTATACAAGTTCAAGTTCAGGCTACATGTGTAAGTATTGAGAAATGCTGTGAGTGTTGTTAATATATGTTATGATATTGAATGATTTTAATTGCACAAAAATTGCCCCATCTTGTTAGTGTTATTCACTATATCACATACATATTGAAGTTTGATGGAGACTTGTATCTAGTCTATAAACTGCTATTTTCTGTCCCAATTAAGCAGCACATTTGGACGAATTTTAATCAAAATATACAAACTTGTGATAGAAGTACAATTAAAATAGATGAAGGGGAAATTTTCCAAGATAATCTCATTCACAGATTATCATATTTTACTCGAAAAAATCCACAAAAACGAGAACTGATTTCTTACAAAGATTTAATTTATAATGGGGTAAGACCTGAGCATAGCCTGGTCACGCTAAGATTATTCTTTCTATGTTGAAATAATTCGGAATTCACAAGGAATGCCTCGTGCAATTTTTCATCGTTATCATCGGAGTCTGTTGAAATAGACATCACATTTCTACATGTACGTGTACATTTCACTGGCCATCTAAAAATTACCCTTTAGATGTTAAGGTTAGACTTCATGGAATCTTGAAATGACGGGGAGGGAGCCAGGGTTTTTTAAGTTCTTGAGAATGTAACACAGTAAGTACATCTGAAATTAATAGAGAGGTCTACTCCCTACCTCTTTATTAGCAATTGATCTCCTCTTGGAAAAAATTAAAGTTTGTACCTTTTCTTAAAATTAAAATATAGTTGTAAAGGAAAAAATGAGGTGTTAGGTTACCCTTTCCCCAGGGGATCTCAACCTGCGAAAACCACATATGAATATAAACATAAACTACCGGTATAAAAAAGTTATCCCAAATATTAAAATAGACATCATAACTTGTTTTTGTGGGATTGATGTTATTTAATTATAACCCATCATAAGAAGACCTGGTCCCAGAGTTATGAAGCAGTCTAATAAAAAAGTCAAAATTTTTACACTCTCTTATTGTCTTGTGATTAAAAAAATTGAAAAAATGAAATGCTAATAAAATGTGTCTCTATATTATATTACGCTGATATTCTGCTGCTATTTACTAATTTTAAGCGTAATTCAGGCTTGATATTGGGTCCCTCTACCCCTCAAACAATAAAAGTTCAATCCTTTATACTGTCGGACAAAAATAATTACTAAATCTACCTTATTCTATGATATTTTAATGTGATGGACATTCATTGGCAATTGATACCACACCACTTCCACATTTTTAAAAAAATTCTGTTAAATTCAACAAAGATATGTTTAATCATTTTTTTTCATGGAGGTGATCCTTTTGTTTTTTGTTTTTGTTTGTTTGCTTGTTTTGGGGGTTTTTTTTGTTTGGTTTTTGGTTGTTTTTTATTTGTTTTTTTTTTTTGGGGGGGGGGGGGGCTTTGAAATTTGGTCCTACTTCCTGAATTAAAAAATCACTAGTTCAAGTATAAAAAATGAAACGATCAATACATAATACATGCACAGAGAGAGAGAGAGAGAGAGAGAGAGAGAGAGAGAGAGAGAGAGAGAGAGAGAGAGAGAGAGAGAGAGAGAGAGAGAGAAAGAGAGAGGGAGGGAGGAGAGATTGTCAATCTGTGGTAAAAAATATGTAAAATTACACACCAAAAGAGCCCGGCTTTGACTATTTAAGTACTTTGAATTTTGTAGTTTTGCCCCTGTAATTATTCATTTGTGTATCTAATGGGCACTCTGCTTGTCTTAATGTCATAGGCGTCGGAAACCGGGGGGAGGGGGGGGCTAGGGGGGACTTAGCACCCCTCCCCACTTTTTTTTGCAACGTTAGACCTAAACATTATGAACATAGCATCATAGAGGGTTCAGCCCCCCCACACACTTTTTCTAGCAGTAAAGATAAGTGTTCCTACATTTACCTTGAAAGATTGAGAAGTTGGAGTCACAGGCATACTAGTCCCCCCCCCCCCCCCCTTCCCGAATTAGGAATTTCATGATTTGGGGAAAAACATTTTGGTAGGTAAGATTTTTTTTTAAGTATAGGTATTCCCAATATTTCTACGAATTAGTCTAGCCCCCCCACTTTCAATTTGCTTCCGACGCCAGTGAATGTGTAGCACTGGCAAATAAGTCCAATTCAGCTTACATGTATATTCAAATTCCCATTTTCCCATGATTCTCGTGTTTTAATGGCATTGATTTAAAAAAAACCTGAAATGTGTTGAAGCAATCCTTCAGTTCAGTAAAATATTGTTTGGCTCACAAATATGTCTGGTTTTTTCCTCATAATATACATGTTACAATGTAAAGCTTATGCCAAACTACAGATTCTGGAGAGTTTTAAAAGTAGAAAAATGTCCAACTTTAAGACAATATATTTGCAATATTATTGAGAGTCCAAAGACAGATTTTTGATATATTGTAAAGATAAATATCCTCTTATAACTAAAAACAGATTTAGTGAATTTAAAGTGCCATTTTCTGACTTTTAAGCATTTAAAAAATGTATATTTTCACAATTTTACAAAAAGTTGGAAACATGCCAGATTCGTGACCTATCTGCACTTAACAGAAAGAATATATGGGAATTCTGACAAAATGAATTACACAAGTGTACCTTGTTAGTGTTAACTCTAAATGACTTTTTGAATTCATATTTAAACTAAACTCAGAATTCTTAACAGTAATTTGGTAAATTATACAAAATTTTATTCTTAAAAGGGTCAAAATGCTATTTTTAGTAACAGTGCTGCAGAACCAAGTTTAGACTGACCACATCAAAAAAAATTTTGTGGCAAATTAATTCATATAGATGCACACTGTTACACACAAAATATGAAGTTGATCAGAGAACCTTGCTCCCACCACCTTTTGCATGGTTTTCTCGTAGACATGCTCTTAAGATCAATTCTATGTAAGAATCAAAATTCGGTGGCCACGCATAGTCACGGATTTTCTTCATACTTAACAATTTGATACACTTTCATGAGTAAAAAAGCCTTACACCATTTGTTTGTTGCTATGTGGTCCCGTTGCCATGGTAACCGAGAGTAAAGATGTAAAAATGGCATTTTAATGCTTATTTGAGAGCAAGTTGTGAGTAATGGGCAGATCTTGGGGATTCCGGGGTAGAATATATTATTAAAAATAGTGTCATTTTTCAAAAAAAAGAAAAACACTCGTGGAGAAACGCATATTTTTAGAGCGTTTCCATGGTTACTAAACCGAAATTTTAAAATGTTTTTTCCATTTAATTTGAATAAAAACTGCAAATCTTCGATTTTTTGGTAAACACTATTATGATTGTGCAATTAGAAATTTAAATATGAAAATTGAGAACCGTTGCTATGGTAACAAGCTTTAAAAAAGTGAAGAAGGGTTGATTCTGTTTTGTGAAAGATGTGCGTCAATGTTGTCACGACAAGAATTAAATGAACATATCTGAGATGATGGTTTGGTGTTAAAGTTAGTGTTACAAGTAATTCTTGAATACTGGGAAAAAGAGCACTCCATCTATAACATCATGAAAACACTTAAACCACATCAAAGAAGATATTGCATATCATTGATTTGTTGACAAGTGTGAAAACAAATTTAGAATATCTGGATAATATGGTAGAGTATATATCTTGTTTAAAAAGAGATTCAAGGTGTTTTCCATATATATATATATATATATATATATATATATATATATATATATATATATATATATATATATATATATATATATATATATTATTATTCATTTATTTCATTGATCATGGTTGTTTTAACAATTTAGAATAAAAAAAATGTGATGCTTTACTACATTATAAAACTACATTGCATTCCTTGATGGAGTATTTTTTTTTTTTTTTACAGATTTCCCCGTTTCTATACTGATTTTTCAAGTGACTTAAGCATTAGCCGAGGGGTCATGGTTTGAACAACTTAAAATCAAAACTGTATTCAAATAGTTAACTTTGAAAAACCTCCTTGGGACCTAGTAATTAGAATCGTCACTTATTGTATTGTTATATTACATATTCTATAACATTGCAGTTTTAAATATTTTTTATTTGAATTCCTACATCAAATTTTGAGCCCCTTCAGAGCTAGGTCCAAAAATTTTCTAGAGATCATATTTTTTATTTGAATTCCTACATCAAATGTTGAGCCCCTTCAGAGCTAGGTCCAAAAATTTTCTAGATATCATGGTTTAATACCAGTAACCATATTCCATACATGGAGTAATCGTAATCGGTGCTTGCATATAAGAAGAAGCTAGTAGTATCATAAATTATAATACTGGAGTTCTTAAGTTCTAAAATCAAAATAAAATAATATACTTTTCTATAATATTTCATTTAACAGTTCAGACGCCATTGTGGCCCCACTGCGTGTATCGCTGGGAATCATGATTTGAACAAACGTGAATTTACAAAACCTGTGGATGCTTCCAGACATGCAGACTGATTCTTGAAAAGAAGATTCTTACACGTAGTTTAAAAAGCGTCAATCTTTTTCTAATCACATTTAATTTTCTCCCTTTGAAAAAGGGTGTGGCCCATTATTTTCATAAACGTACTAAGTTCCTTTTTCTCACGGATGCATTGTGCTAAATTCAATTGAATTTGGCCAGGTGGTTTTGGATAAGAAGTCCAAAATGTAGAATGTTTACAGGCTGTCGCCGGGAAAAGGGAACTAACCTACACCTATAGGTATAGTAACATTCTTTGACTTTGGTTTTGTTTACATTCAACGTATTAAAGTTTCCAATTTCTACTGTATTACAATTTACATGCACATGTATATTGCTTGCTGTAAATCATAAGTTTACTCTTACAATAAAACACTGTCATCTGCAGAAAAAAATTAAGTGATATCCGTAAATTATATCATAAAAGAGTCAATAAGATCTCCTTTAAACAAATTAACTGCGAAATTAAAAGATAAATGTTTGTATAAAGAAGGCGCAATATATAATACATTTTAGACAAATGACGACAACTTTATAAATGCAGTAAACTTTAACAGACGCATGATCAGTGGCACGGTGACTAAAAATAGATGTTTTACTTTTTAATTATGACAACGGAAATAAAAAAAGATACATGAAATTTCATCATATGGAAGGTTTAACGCATCATAAGTCATCACCTATTAATTCAAAGGTCATTAAAACTCATCCGGAAATTGCACATGTAAACAAACCGAGTTACATACATCCTTACATTCTTTATTTGCACAAGACATACATCTTATGGCATAGGTTATTACATATAATTAAAAGCAATATTGAAATAATGGTATGGTACATGTACATGTACATGTAAAGTACATTGACAAGGTATATAAAATAAAATTTTACTAACAGGCGAAAAAAACAGAGAATTTTTCTTAATTATCATGAATATTGAAAGCTAGATGGAGATACTTCCCCAAATTATACAGTTCTTTAAAATTTTGAACACTTAATAATCGTATTAATTTGTATACAGAAGGTTTTTTCCAATAATATTTCTTATAATATATTTTACTCGGATTTCTCTATACTGCTGACATTTCAAAACAAAATGGAATTCATCTTCAATATCTTAACAAAATTTACATAAGCGTCTTTCTTTTGGTACATTAGCGTGTCGTCCACTTTCAATTGCAAGTCTATGAGATGACAATCTAATTCTTGCAATTTGTTTCTTATATGTAGAAGGTATTGATTTTGTTAAATAATATTGTATTTGTCTTGGACATTGGTTTAGTGTCACGTGATTGTGATTTCTATCTAAAAATAGTTACAATTGAATTGACACACTGATAAAAGAATTTGAATTTAAAGCTATTCGATGTCTGTGGTAAGAAATATGCATTCATAGAGAATGCATCTTAATAAGTATATAGTTCTTGAAGACATCATGTTTCAATGAGAGGTTTCTGGCTCACAATGTATGCCACGCTGCAGTATTTACATTCCCCTGTGCTTGCGTGGCTATGAAGTGGAAGGAAAACTCGATATTTGTGTGTTGACCCAACGCGTAATTCTATTTTTCTCTTTCTAATTTGATTTGTTTACTTTGGAACACCGTAAATTTTCAAAAGTTCATCTTTTCATATGATAAATAAAATATGTGGAAATCATGTAAAAATTCGATATTTGCAATTGCTTAATCATGGCATTTGTCCGTCACCATGCCCCTTTAAAGGAACAGTCAATTCTTAGAGGTATTGAATGGGTTGGAAATGCCTTAATATTCCATGTACTACTAGTATATAAAAAAGTGTAATCTGATTAATATGCATATGACATAATTCTGAATGATATACATTGAACTTTTTTAGTCACAATGTAATATGTTACTTCAAAATGATTTATCTCTATTTCACGAAAATAGCTGCATCTTGTTTTTGGGTTTTTTTTTTTTTTATTTAGTTGAAAAGTTCATAATTTTTTGTGTTTCATGTCACTTATATAATGTTATGAAGGTTGCTAGGATTGCGAAATAATTCATTTGTAATTATTGTGCGACACATGCAGAAAAAAAATCATAGATTACCATTATTGATTACTGGAGTATAAATTGCCTAGTTTGGTAAGCAACATGCTATTTTCAACAGGTTTAATCCATTTTTGTTCCATTTTTTTTTTTAATTTATACATTATACATTAAATTTTTTATTATTTTTATCAATGACAAAAAAATCCCACTGTTCTAAAAATGTACTGTACATATATTTTTATTACTCTCTCAATTCATATAAACATCAAAGTATAAGCATGAAACAATTGTGAAAAATCACCTTGAACAGCGTTGAACACACGTGTTCGACAATTTGACATTTCATATTTTCGCGGAATTTTTCTCCGGCGTTTTCAATAGAGCCGAGATTTCCGAAAGAAAACCGGCCATCTTGTTTGTTTATATTCATCTTCGAGGCAATAGTTACAACAACTTTATTTTATTTTAACGATTTAAAACGGAATTATAACCAAATAAAGGTAAGATTCATTAGAATAATACTTTATCTATATATCCAGCACGTCGTCAAATGCATTTTTGTTGCCGATTTTCCAACAAAATCTCTTAAAGTTAGTACCCCCCTCCCGGTAAAAATCTAGTTTTGAGTTACGATTTGAGGCGATTTTTCTTTATATACAATTGAGTTTATCAAGGAATTTCAAATCAATTAGTAACACGTCAATCAACACATCACTGTTTCTGTGCACAAATACAATAAAGTTAATCTAGGAATGTGTTTATCCTGTGGTAGGCTATTGAAGAAAGATGTATCCGAGGAAATTCGAACACATTTGCTTCATAGTGTCAGATTCATTAATAAATAAAACTGCATCTAATATGTAATTCAAATAGCATTTCAGACAAGCTCTTAAAATGTTTATAACCAAAAAAAACCCGAACGAGTCTCTCCAAATATAATATTTTTATGATATAAGGGTGGATTTGTGATAGAACCTGGACAACTTCAAGTCACTCTGACTTTCACTATACATCTATCACTTGTTCAGGTATAGATGTTGTTCTATAGGCTTTAGATGCTTACATCTTACTCCGACCACATCAAATTAATAAGTCATTGATTATTCTGTAATAAATGGAGGCTATATTATTATTATTTATAGAATATGGGTAAAAAGTACGTATTAATTCTTCAGCGATATTTGTCGAGGCTGAAAATTTTCAGTCACTGCGAATCTCGCTGAGATATAGAAATATAAACTTAAAATATAATCATATATAATTCATACTTTATAATTAATTAAACAAAATAACTTAAACTTTACTTTAATCTTTTATATTTGCATATTCATTATGCCATGTAAATAAATGCAAACAATTTGTACCATTAAAGTTTAGGGCTAAATATGAATTATAAAACTAGGTGACTTACTGAAAAGTGAAAGGAGAACCGCTTTCGATCAGTCTTTTTTCAAAATCTTCAGCATTTTCAGTAATTTTCTTGAATTATTTTGCACATGAAAAATTTAACCTCTCTAATGTCTAACAACAGTCCCATTCTTCAGAGTTCTCAATATCACTTACAATATAATGTATTTTTCAGTACCGGTAACTGTTTGTCAATGACAATCTACCTTTTTTGGTAATTGAAATTAATTTTGAATTATTCATAACTTTTTCCCTGTGGATAAGTTACTTTGTTTTAAAGTTTGATTTAAAAAATATTTATACAAAAAACTCTGCTATCATTCTCACATTATCTAATGGAAGTACATCTCTTCTGTACTGTAATGAAATTACTGTAATTAATTGAAAAATAGAATCATTTGATTGCCATTTGATTGCTATTACAGTTTTTCACAAAATTAGTTCTGTGATGATATTAAAACCTTTGCTATCAAGTATATATTTGACCTATTTCTGTGTTATAGATGACCTCTGACCTTGGTCACTCGACCTCTCTCTACCCGGTGTTGATGGAGTCCCTCTTCATGTCCTCCTCCCTGGCCGTGATTCTGATCGACTGGAACCACAGCTTCCTGGAGAGGTCAATGCTCAGGCTGATACTGAGTTATCTCCCTCGATGGAGATATCGCAACATCAGGCAGGATGTGTACCTGTGTCTGTTTGGAGTGGCTCTTGCCATTATGTATACCAACTCAATGAAAAACATTGCAATCAATATGGAAAACTGTCGCATTGCTGGAGCCTCCATTGTAGTTTTACTCTCATTCTGGCTTCAGAGTAAAGCAAATTCAGATAATGTGTCTGACAAATGCATTGGTACCTCAAAGATAAATGTATCCAACAAGTCAGTGGGAGAGTCCTTGGTTACCAGGGACCAGGAAGTCAGTGTCTCCACCTGCTGTGAGGCGGGAATACCTCAATCCCTGCTGTCTCTGCTCCCCTCATCCTCAGAACCTCAGTCTGAGGTTGACATTGAGGAGGAGATGAGGCAGAGTTATGTTAAAGACTTTCGGGAAAAGTTTGATGAAGAGATTGTTCCTGAGGAGAAACTGGTGACAGCCATCAAGTACCTGAACACACGCAGGGGAGGTAAGTCAAATCCAATCTTATTGACTGAACATTGGTTAGTTTAACAGGGGTGTTCATATTAAAAGGAAATCATTTGAGCATGCAACTGGGTATCTTTTAAGTTGGTTGTACTAAAACTGTCTTTAAAGAAAAAGAAATGTACTACTACAAGTATGTATGTACCGGTATTGTAAGTTGTTTCTGACAGTGTGAGAGACACAGATTACCAATATACATATGTACCTGGTACATTACCCTCAGATCTCCATCTGTTTTACCCACAAATACATGTTCATTAGAATCTTTTTGAATTTAAGTTATTGAAATGTAAAAATAAAATGTAAAAATATAGCTAAACATTACATTTTGAATAAGTGTATTTATTATTTTTCTGTTAATTAAACTTTTTGCTGTGCACCCAGTAATGGTTCTTGAGTGTTTATATATCTTAGGGTCTTTAGTAAAGCAGACATTTATATCTGCATTGCACTTTTCTAAAACTTTAAACCAACTTTATTCGCTATAACTTTATTTTGGAGTTTTCTGAAGATAAATTGGTTAATGCCAACTAATTTTCTCAATCAAGATTTATATTATCTGGAGAAAAAAATTAAAAGAGACATTTGAGAACTGGTTCACGGCGAGAAATTATCATGATGACAAGGTTCTAAATTTCTCACATGTGAATAAAAGTTGGTTTACAATATTTATTGAAGGTATGCACTATAACCTAAATTAATTTAAAGAGATTCTATTATTCAGATTGAAGTGAAACTGATGGCTATTTTTAATGAAAACTTTGCTTCTTTTGAACAACATTTAGATCCATGAATCACAAAAACCAAAGTGTCTATGACTGTACACTTTGATATCTATGACTGTACACTTTGATATCTATGACTGTACACTTTGATATCTTTTTTAAAACTATAATGTGATACATGTAGTACATTTAGCTGTATCCATTATTTATTGCTGTGCTAAAATTCTTTGAATCAATCAAATGTTAAGGATATACCTGAGATTCAGCATCTTGTTGAGGAACCTGATTCTGTATTTTCTTTAAAAAATATTGCTTGTTTATTAGGTATTGCTGCTCACAGAGATTTTGACAAGCTGATGCATGCAGTGGACCACATTGATAAGTTCACATTGAGTTCACGCCTGGATGACTTGGGATTCCCGCAGGATTATTCCTACGATGAGCTGTGCCACATTATGGTAAAGGAGAAGAAGTATAGACCCCAGGAGTTCTGGAGAGTGCTGGAGATATGTCTGGAAACCAGTGGTAAGTGACGACAGGGGAGTTAGGGAATAGAAATGGATTCAACAGCAAATGAATTCATACACACAATAAACTTGGTTGGGTGATTTACATTTTATAAACTGTGAAATGGTTTATAAAAAAAAAACAAAAAAAAACTTTACTTTCAATCAAGTTCAAATGAGAATTAATTATACTTATTTTAATTATTTCTTACAATTCAATTCACTGACATACATCTGCAGAAATTTATTAAAAGAAATTTTCCTTATAAATAATCTGTGGTCTGAGTGAAAAGTTTATATACAAGCCAAAACTTTTTCATTTATTATGAATGAAAGAGCATGTTACAAACAGAAGTTGTGTATTTCATTAATTAAAAGTTGTTACGGTGACGTATGGTATATTGAATGTTTTGTGCAATAGTTGGACACAATTACATAATGAAAACCATAAATCCTTCAAAAGTCTGAAGAATTTTATAATTTAACTGTTTTCAAAATAATGCAATATAGTGTTTCATGAAATATATTTTGAAAACTAAACAGAGTTGTTTGAATTATAAGTCTAAGAGATGTGAATGACAAATGATTATCTCCCTGTACAATGAAAATGATTATGATGAAAAATAGAATTCAGCAGAGAATGTATGAGAAACATCTACATAAGATAAATAAGGAAACAACAAAAAACATTATGTTAACCTTTTTTCATTTGATGTCACTGATTTCTTTCAATTGATTTGATTGTACAGGTACAAGTGTTTTATTCAATTCTTTTCCCAGGTTTCCTGCCTTCTCCTGAGGAGTTTGAGGAAATCCGCAATGAAACGAAAGGTATAGGTAATAACAGTTTGATTTTTATTTGGCCATAAGTACAGAGCTTTTATTTGATCTTAAAAATTGGACATGATTATTTTAAGCTTACCCAGTGATTAATTGTGTTGATTTTATCTTTACGTATCAAGATTAATATTATTTGTTTTAAAATAGATATTATAAAGACATATATAAATTTAAATGTTAACTGTTTCATATGAAAGTCTGAGAGATTACAGATTTATTGTATTAATGTATATCAGAAGTTTTACTTTGTATCTAATAAAATATACTGGATATTTTAATAGAATACTACTTTTTTTTTAAATCAATGCATGTAGTACAATCTATTTAATTTATCTATAGTGAATAATTGACTCAGTGTGACACAATCATGTGATTGTAGTTGAACTGGAGGAAGAGGTGGAAGAGGCTAGACAGGAAGTGGAGGAGGCTAGACAGGAAGCAGAGGAGACGCATCATGCCCTGGAGAGGAGTATGAGGGTGGTGGAGGAAACCACACAGGAAGTGGTGGAGTCCCGCCAGAAGTACAGGTCTCTCAAACAGAGGCTGCAGCAGAGGGATCAGGCCTTACAGCAACACCAGCAAGCATTACAGCAAGAGAGACAAGAAAAGCAACATATTATACAGCAGAAGGACAGAATGTTGGAGCAGAAGGACAGAATGTTGGAGCAGAAGGACAGACTGCTGCAGCAGAAGGACAGACTGCTGCAGCAGGAGAGACAGAGGAACAGAGAGCTGGAGCAGAACCCTGAGGATGAGTTAAAGAGACGTCTACGGGAGATGGAGGAAGAGATCCGTCGACTGTCTGCCAAGTCGAATCGAGCCGTGTGTAAGATCTGTAGGGTGGAGGAGGTTCAGGTGTCATTCTCCCCTTGTAATCACCTGGTCTCTTGTGAGGGGTGTGTGTCCAGTCTCCCTCAGAACAAGTGCCCCATGTGTAGGGAAACAATTCAGGGTACAGTCAGGATGATTTTAGCTTGATTGAGTATCAACTCATTGTTAATATCATTATATATGTCAGAGAGTGTTGGCAGCAGCTACCTGTAATAGTCGTGTATTTTAAAGATATGATTTTACTTTTATCTCTAAAATTTTGAAAGTATCATAAGAAACATTGATTTTTTTTAATCAAGTCAGAGTGCTATGGATAAAATTGACTCCAAAATTACAATTTGTTTTTCTCCTGTAGGTGAGCTTTATGGGGAAGCATTTTTTATTTTTTAGATTTTTATTCTAACAACATCCGGTATGGTGGACATATTTAGCAAACTGTTTGTGTTTTTTTATTAAGAGTTTGTTCGGAGATTTAATCATCCAGAAAAATATTCTTGTTTATGAATGTTTGTTGAAAGACTAGAAAAACATATTTTGTATTAAAGTGTAAAAATTAATCAATTGAATATGTGTAGAATTGAATATAATTAATCAATTGAATATGTGTACAATTGAATATGTTATTGAATCTCCAAATGTATTTTCAGGAATTTTTATATATTAACTAAGATTTAACAAAAAGGAGATGTTTTGTTCAGTGTCTTAAATTTTTAGATTCAATACTTACGGGCAGCATGTGCAATAGAATATTGAGTGATTGTTTTATGTACAATGTATTTACATGTATAAAGATAATGAAAGTGCTGGATTTATGTTTAGATCTAATAAGTTTAGATAATTTCTTAATCATGTGTAAATCATTTTGTTCTTATCATATACATTTTTTAAATATATTTACAAATTTGTGCAAGTACATATAGTCTGGTAAAATTTTACCATAGTTCTCATGTTTTTAATGTAGTGCATAAGCTTCATGGAGTTGAACTTCTGTTTTGTGTTTGTAGCAGCTCAAAAACTAGGAATTAAGTTTTACCGCTACTTGCATGCTGTTGCATAACATGTACCTTTTAGATTTGACAAATAAGATCATGATGTATAAAGATTGTGCTAGTGTTTGTGTGTGTACATCCAAGTATAAAGCTGTGATAATGTATGAATTACATGTGGTTGTGTGAATGATTCAATGAAAGTTTGTGTCTTTGTGTCTCATGTTCAAACATACAGGTATAAAATGTACAGCTATTATATACTCTCAATTTGGCAGCAATTGTACTATAACATCTTGATTCTCAGTCAGAGACCTGCATAACTATATGCAATATTTTTGAAACCAAAAATACATGTTCAAGTGTTTTTGAATTATTTTTGAAAGTGTAACATACAGATAATATTAAATAAGAATCAGGATAATTGTTAGATTTTCTGACAAAACAAAAGGGTATCAAGTGCTTATGTACATATTTTTCAGTTACTGTACAGTAATGTATTAAAGACAGATATATTGTAAAAGGAGTAGCATTTAAAGGAAATGTAAAATGCTGAATATAAATAATTCATTTTAGAAAAACAAAATGTTATTTTGTTTATATTATACGTGTACCATACATACTAATAATACTGCCCTCGAACTTCAGCAGTATTTAAACAAAGCCATCGATGAGCAGAGACATCTATACATGAGCTCAGGGCCTCTGTCATTGATATCAGCAATAATGTGTTCACAGAATAAAAATGAAATCCCATGTCACAAACTACAGCAATGATTGACAAGAATCAAGCTACTTTATATTATATGTACATGTAGATACCCATATTTCTGGTATGAATGTGTGTGACATTGACAAATAAATGGCTAGCTAGTTTAAGTAAGAATGGCAAAGTTGAAAATGTACATAAGTTTATTAGGAGTGTTATTGAATTTGCTACAACAAATAATTGTAAACAAAGCTTTGTTAGATTCTGGGTCACAACATGTTAGTGAACTCAGGTAATACAGGTAGTACATTTAGTAGCTGCATAGTGCTATCTTTAGGTTTATTTTGTGGAAGAATTTGAGTTCATATGAATTGAAACCAATTGTTTATTGTATAGGTGCATTGAACTAAAATGACATGCAAGGTATATGTAGATACCAGTGAATTTCATCTACAATTTGGCAGCAAACAAGATGAAATATATTCTATTATCTATGTACTGTACATTTAAATTAATCTAAGCTTTAGATACCTGTTAATAAATGTACACAATAACAGAGTATGAACATTCATAGATATCAGTGTGTACATGTGTAAAGATCTGTCTTCCTTCTATCTTGTACTCACTCTATTCGTCTATCACTCAATCATAATGTTCATCAACCTTGACACGACTGGTGTGATCAAAGTATTGACTGTATCATAAACCATACACATGTAATCTGTAGAGTGATTATATTAAAATGTCTGCAGATAAATGTGTGTGCATTGTTTCTCATTTAATTGTACCTGGTAAGTTAAAAAAATTTGTTAACATTCAAGTACCTGTCGATAAAGTCACTAATATATAATTCAATTTGAAACATCACGGTCACGTTAACAAGTACCACAGGAAAGACTGTGGATGCATCATTACATGGGGGCGTCAATTTTCGGGGATACAGTGAAAATCAGTTTCAGGGATACGTGATATTTTAACCAATGATTCCATCAATAGTCGGTTATTAGTTATTACATTCCAATGAACATCATTTTAATTTCGTGCATCAACTCGGCAACAAAATCCATGAAAACTGGTATTTAGTGAATATTGATGACACCACAGTACTCGTGATTTTTATTGTACAGGTCCTGTATGAAGAAAGAAAAATATTTTATTTATATATATATTGAAATTTCAAAAGAACTGTTTTATATTTGACCAATATATGATATGTAGTTAAAACTGTCTGCCTCTCTGGTAAAACAATGATAAATCACAAGTTCTGACCGCTTTTAGAAGACGTAATTTTGTGTATTTGCTTTTAATTTTCCCCTAAAGTGGGGAGATGCCTCTATTGTACTTGCCGTGATTCTTCAATGGTCGGCAAAGCCGGTGCGTACACGTACAGACAGGCTACCCTGTCAAATTAAATAAATTACCAACAATGCATGCGTGTAATGATTGACTATAATGTACACGTACACATTCTGTTAAAGGAATTCAAATTCTATTTTACGGCCTTTTAAGGAAGAGGAGTCGGAGATTGATCGTATTACATGTATTCAGATATAAGTTAAACATTTATTGATTTCCCATTTTTATCACAAATTTAAATTATTGTATAAAATATATTTAAACAATAAAATGCTTTCTTTGGTGATTCATTCGGGATATGAAGGCATGCAGCGACATTGCAGAAAAAATACATAACCCGCGTGAGCGGATTATGTAAATTTTTTCTGCAATGATCGTACCTTCATAACCTACGGTTGCATAGGACATATGCTTGAGATATTTTTTTTTTAATTCGTGGCCACAAAATAAAAGTCGTTCCCACGAAATAAAAGTTAATTGTAATTTCATTTGAATATATGTAATTCGTGGGAAGAAAATTTAACTATAAGTTTCCGTAAGAAATAGAGGGAATAATACTTGGTAGATGTAAATATACTAGATTGTTATACTTTCATGTTAAATACTGAAATCTGATTGGTTAAGACGCAGTTAATAATATTTACTATTACCCTCAGCGTTAGCAACGCACTTGGCAACGGGTAACATTAAAAAATGTTACATGCGCGAAAATTATGCGCGTACGGTTCGCTGTAGAATTCACGTTATTCCTATATAAAAGCAGTAAAATTTTCTTAAAATT
The DNA here is from genome assembly GCF_025612915.1 of Magallana angulata. NCBI lineage: Eukaryota > Metazoa > Mollusca > Bivalvia > Ostreida > Ostreidae > Magallana > Magallana angulata. Next base: position 50,102,932 of record NC_069120.1, read on the forward strand.
TTTAAAAAAGACATTCAGTATAACAAAATAAATAGTGCCTGTTTGGGAGGATAACAGTTGAAATTGACACCCCTCGAAAACCATTGTCAACCTCCGCTTCGCGTCGGTTGACAATGGTTTTCTCGGGGTGTCAATTTCAACTGTTACCCTCCCATGATGTGACCTCTGTATAATGGGTGCGCCACATCACCCGGCACTAGTACAGATGCGATCTTATTCAGGAAAGTTTTGAAAAGTTGTGCATTTTTATAAATGTTTATATATAAACCCCTTACACGGTATTTTGTAACATAATTTCCGATTCTTGGAAACAAAACAAAAAAGGGCTTTCTTTTGTGTTTCATGTGGGTATGAAGGTACGGTATAGCTAGTATTCCAGAAAAATAGCATAACTTGCATAAAATTGACTATAATTGATTTTTTAAAGAAATAGAGTAGACAATACATTGTAGATGTTATTATAAATCTGTGTTTTTAGCGACACTGCTTAGTTAATTTTTTTTTTAATTTTCCACATGTTTACTCACAGATGTGAGCACCAGATGCTGATGGGGAGTACCTTTTTCGAAAAAAAAAATCGTTAGGGTTTTTCATATAAGAAATACATGTACACGTACATGTAAATTACGGTGCGTTGTAAACAATTCTCTAAATCAGCAATTTTAAAAGCATTTATTTGAAATAAATACAGTATTTATATTATAAATGGGAACAATTGCCTTTAAATAGGCATTAAAAGTTTTCAAAAAAAATGTATATGTCCCAGAGAAAGGGGGGGGGGGTCCGACCCCCGGAACCCCCCCTCTGGATCCGCCAATGACATTTATTTGTAAAACGATTTTTGCCAGTATAAAAAATTACAGCGCTCATTTTATTTCGTATGGGCTATGCCACTTTTTTATGGAACGCCAAATTAACATATATTCAAATATTTGTACCTATCTTCAAATAATTGTACCTATCTTCAATTCAATTGTACCTATCTTCAATTCAATTGTACCTATCTTCAAATTGAATTAAAGATAGGTACAATTCAATTATACCTATCTTTAATTCATTTGAAGATAGGTACAATTGATTTGAAGATAGGTACAAATGCAATGAATTGAAGATAGGTACAATTGAATTAAAGATAGGTACAATTGAATTGAACCTATCTTCAATTACTAAAATATTGGCAATAATGAATACTCCCTGTATAGTACGTCATTTTCGTTACGTCACAATAAAATCGGGATCGGGATGATAAAATAGACAATATGATTTTGTCAACTTTTCGAAAGATTGAGCCTTAAAACAAACAAAAACTCATAATAATTGTTACTGCGTTAATAAATAGAGTGAATATCAACTGAATTATACATTCTTTGATAAAATTTTGGAAAAAAATAAAGCCAGTTTTTTTATTTAGGTATATAACGTTAGTGACCCTAACTACGTCACTACCCTAACTCCGTCACTTTTGAATGGGGTATTCGGGTATACATGTTTTTGGCTTACTTATTGATATACATGTATATTTTAATAAGTAAATGATGCCTTTTGCAAATATATTGCACACACACACACACACACACTCGTTTCCCTCCATGTTGAATTGTCTTAAAGGGAGCGTTCATTATTTTCAACAATACACAAAACGAATTGAACCTAGGTATAATTGAATTGTACCTATCTTCAAATACTTTGTAGATATGTCTGAATTGAACCTATCTTCAAATCAATTGTACCTATCTTTAAATGAATTTTACCTATCTTCAAATGAATTAGAGATAGGTATAATTCAATTGAACCTATCTTTAATTGAATTGAAGATAGGTATAATTCATTTGTACCTAGGTATAATTCATTTGTACCTAGGTATAATTCATTTGTACCTAGGTATAATTATTTAGAGATAGGTATAATTATTTACACCTATCTTCAATTCAATTGTACCTATCTCTAATTCAATTGTACCTATCTTCAAATGATTTGAAGATAGGTACAATTAATTGAAGATAGGTACAATTATTTGAAGATAGGTACAAATATTTGAATATATGTTAATTTGGCGTTCCATACTTTTTTTGGTGTTTCATGCAGGTATGATGGTAACTAGCATTGCAGGTAAAATGCATATTAGAAACCATTTGTTATAATCTATGCAATCGCTGTTTTAATTATATTATAAATACCTATATGCATGTATTCTATAGCGATATATTAATTGAAAATTGGATTGATTGGCACGCAACATGTTATTTACAATGCCAAGGGTTTGAGAAGCAGTGCGGATCAGAAAACCTTGGCTAGTGAAGATGCAGATTGTTTAGACTTCTAAATTCATAAGATTTTACATCAACCACGATAAAACGGTAGTGAAAAATGTAATAGTTCAGTACCACCACACACGTGTTTGACAATATTTGACAGTTCATATTTTCGCGGAATTTTCCCCCGGCGTTTTCCATGAATCGAGAGTTCCGAAAGGAAGCCGCCATCTTGTTTGTTTACACTCATCTCGAGGGAATATTTATACGAACTTTATTTTATTTTAACGGTTTAAGACAGGATTTTAACCATTTAAAGGTAAGACCCATTAGAATTATACTTAATCTTTACATTCGGATCATCGTCAAGTGCATTATTATTCTGGGTTCCCCACCAAAATCTCTTAAAGTTAGTACCCCCCTCCCGGGAAAAATCTAGTTTTGACAAAATAATAAAGGCAATTTTTCTTTAAATGATTGAGTGTATCAAGAGTATTTAAATTAGATATTAACATATGAATCAAAAAATCAATGGCACTTTGCACAAACATAATAAAAAATATATAGAAGTGTGTTTTTTATACTCAGTTGGGGTATAGAAGAAAGAGAATCAGAGGAAATTCGGACATCAAAGCATCATATTTGTCATATTCATTTCTAATTAAACAGCTCTAATAAAACTGCATCTCATATGTCATATCAATATCCTTGTAGGCGAGCTCTTATAATGATTATAACTAAAAACGAACGAGTTTCTCCAAAAGTACTACTTTTTATAACATAGTATATATGTACATGTAGGATAGTAGATTTGTGATACACCTTAACAAGTGACTTACACCACACATCACTTACACTACAGCATACTAGCATCAATACGTCTGATGCTTTGCTTATATTTATTATCTTACTTAGACTACATTAGATCTATAATGTGTTTATTCTGTAGATATTGGTGTCTATGATAAGTAATTAGAATATTCTGAGTGTAAAAAAATATGTGTTCTTTAAGGAATGAATATCTACGTATGTTATACAATATTACATAACTTGGGGCAGTTTAAGCTTTATAAACCCTGTTATTTAGTTAAAATATGTTAATTTGTACAAAATTTAAACGTAACGTCAAGCGGATTAATATGTTTCGCACGCACGTTGTATTGTGACATAGGCAAGTTATGGTATACGATATATATGAATTTGTTTAGCCAATCAAATGAGGGTTACAATCAAAATTAAAATATAAAAAGATTAAAAAAAATAAACATTTAGTATTTATACTTTGGAATAAATTAAATGACAAAATCTGTGTACACACTCTTCATTGATTGTCTGGAAATATTCTGCTGATAAAAAAATCTCATTTCCTACTACATCCCATATTTCTCAGCAGTTTTCAATGTTACTTAAAGTATGATGTATTTTACAGTAACTGCTTACATGAGCCTCTACCTTTTTTTTTAAATAATTGAAATCAAATCAGAATTATTCATAATCTGAATAATTCATAAATTTAAAACTGTTGATAAGTCTTAAATATTACACCTTAGTACTAAAATGCATGTTGTAATAGAAATTAAATTGAAGTAAAATGTAATCAAAATTAATACATATTGTAAACATTTTCATTTAATTTAGATATTAAAGTAAATTTCATCTATTTTGACTCAGAGATTTTATTCACTGTACATTGAATATAAGCCTCACCAATATTATTTCTTGTTCGTCGTACCCCAAGTGCTTGAATTTAAATTAAACTTTACAAATAATGTACTTAATAATTTCCCACATCCAGAAAATTCTGTGCTGTTTTCTGTTTTTATTCCGCTCTAGTTTTCACATTTTAGATAGTTTTGATTTATTTATCAGAAACAAGTAGAAAAAATATAATTGTCCACACAAATTTTATTTATGAACCGCCCAAAATTTTGGCTACAAAAATCAATACTTTTGTTATTTAATCGCTCGCCCGATCATACCTTTTTTCACTGGATGTCCGACAAACAAGAAATTAAATTGGTTCGGCCCTATGAAACTATAATACCCATGAATATATATATATATATATATATATATATATATATATATATATATATATATATATATATATATATATATATATATATATATATATATATATATATATATATATATATAAAGATTGATATTAAAAAAATATGAAAAGCTAAAATCAGATTCAGTCTGGCATAATTTTAATGTTATTTCCTCAAAGTACATCTCCTCAGTACTTGGTATTGAGAGTATAGAATCACTTGATTACCATGAATGGCATTATCATTACAATATTACAATATATGTTCTATGATGCTAACACTACCTAGTTATGATATACTCAGACCATGCTAACTAATTGTTTGTGTTACAGATGACCTCTGATGTGAGTCACCTAACTTCAGTATTCCCCCTACTGGTGGACTCCATCTTCATGTCCTCCTCCCTGGCCGTGATTCTGATCGACTGGAACCACAGCTTCCTGGAGAGGTCACTGCTCAGGCTGATACTGAGTTATCTCCCTCGATGGAGATATCGCAACATCAGGCAGGATGTGTACATATGTCTGGTCATTTTGGCTCTTGCCATTATCTACATGAAGAAGTTGTCTTTTGACATGGAAGTTTGTAGGATTATTTTCGTTGCTGTTGCTGTCCAGCTGTCATTCTGGCTCCAGAGTAAAACAAGATTAGAAAATGTGTCTGACAAATGCATTGGTACCTCTAAGATAAAGGTATCCAACAAGTCAGTGGGAGAGTCCTTGGTTACCAGGGACCAGGAAGTCAGTGTCTCCACCTGCTGTGAGGAGGGGATACCTCAATCCCTGCTGTCTCTGCTTCCCTCCTCCTCAGAACCTCAGTCTGAGGTTGACATTGAGGAGGAGATGAGGCAGGAGTACGTTAAAGACTTTCGGGAAAAGTTTGATGAAGAGATTGTTCCCGAGGAGAAACTGGTGACAGCCATCAAGTATTTGAACACACGCAGGGGAGGTAAGTCAAATCCAATCTTATTGACTGAACATTAGTTAGATTAACAGAAGTGTTCATATTAAAAGGAAATCATTTAGGCATGCAACTGGGTAACTAAAAGTTTGTTGTACTTAAACTGTCTTTAAAGAAAAAGAAATGTACTACACTGTACTACATGTATGTATGTATTGTAACAGGGGTTGAAATATATGGTAGCCCGACGCCCTGGGCTAGTCAGTTTAAAACTCGGGCATGCTCATTTTTACCAACTGATAGTCCATCGGGCTAGCAAATCAGAACTCAGAACTGTATAATGATATGAACTGTATTATGATATGAAAAAAGTTTGAACATGAAATGTGTTGTCTCTGAGAAGAACTCATTTCAAAATGAAATAAACAGCAGTAATTGTGTTATACATGTATTTTTATTTTGCATCTTAAAATGGTTGGGCTAGCTGATTTGAACTTTGGGCTTGTAATTTTTTACTGACCAGTAGCCCCTGGGCTAGTGAGTTTTCCTGGAATATTTCAACCCCTGTTGTAAGTTGTTTCTGACAGTGTGAGAGACACAGATCACCAATATACATATGTACCTGGTACATTACCCTCAGATCTTCGTCTGTTTTACCTACAAATACATGTTCATTAGAATCTTTTTGAATTTAAGTTATTGAGGTGTAAAAATATAGCTAAACATTACATTTTGAATAAGTTTATTTATTATTTTTCTGTTAATTATACTTTTTGCTGTGCTCCCAGTAATGGTTCTTGAGTGTTTATATATCTTAGGGTTTTTAGTAAAGCAGACTTTTATATCTACATTGCACTTTTCTGATACTGTAAACCAACTTCATTTGCTATGACTTTTTTTCGCAGTTTTACGAAGAAAATTGGTTAATGCCAACTAAATTTCTCAATCAAGATTTATATTATCTTGAGAAAAAAATGAAGAGAGACATTTGAGAACTGGTTAACATCGAGAAATTATCACATGTGAATAAAAGTTGGTTTACAATATTTATTGAAGGTACGCACTACAACCTGAATTAAAGAGATTCTATTATTCAGCTTGAAGTGAAACCGATGGCTATTTTTAATGAAATTTAAACTTTGCTTGTATTGAATAACATTTAGATCCATGAATCACAAAAACCAAAGTGTCTATGACTGTACACTTTGATATCTTGTTTTAAAACTATAATGTGATACATGTAGTACATTTAGCTGTATCCATTATTTATTGCTGTGCTGAAATTCTTTTAATCAATCAAATGTTAAGGATATACCTGTGATTCAGCATCTGGTTGAGGAACCTGATTCCGTATTTTCTTTAAAATTATTGCTTGTTTATCAGGTATTGCTGCTCACAGAGATTTTGACAAGCTGATGCATGCAGTGGACCACATTGATAAGTTCACAATGAGTTCACGCCTGGATGACTCGGGATTCCCGCAGGATTATTCCTACGATGAGTTGCGCCACATCATGGTAGAGGAGAAGAAGTATAGACCCCAGGAGTTCTGGAGAGTGCTGGAGATATGTCTGGAGACCAGTGGTAAGTGACGACAAGTCAAAGTTAGGAAATAGAAATGGATTCAACAGCAAATGAATTCATACAACAATAAACTTGGTTGGGTGATTTACATTTTATAAACTGTGAAATGGTTTATAAAAAAAAGAAAACTTTACTTTCAATCAAGTTCAAATGAGAATAAATTATACTTATTTCAATTATTCCTTACAAATTAATTCACTGACATACATCTGCAGAAACTTAAAAGAAATTTTCCCCAAAAATAATCTGTGGTCTGAGTGAAAAGTTTATTTACAAGCAAAAACTTGTTCATTTATTATGAATGAAATGGTGTGTTACAAACAGAAGTTGTGTATTTCATTAATAAATTAAAAGTTTTTATGGTGACATACGCTATATTGAACGTTTTTGTGCAACAGTTGGACACAATTAAATAATGAATCCCATGAATCCTTCAAAAATCAGAAATTTTTTATAATTTAACTGTAAAATAATGCAATACTGCATGAAATATATTTTGAAAACTAATCAGAGTTGCTGGAATTATAAGTCTAAGAGATGTGAATGATAAATAATTATCTCCCTGTACAATGAAAAATATTATGATGAAGTAGTATTCAGCAGAGAATGTCTGAGAAACATCTACATAAGATGAATAACAAAAAACATTATGTTAACCTTTTTTTTCATTTGATGTCACTGATTTCTTTCAATTAATTTGATTGTACATGTACAAGTCTTTTATTCAATTCTTTTCCCAGGTTTCCTGCCTTCTCCTGAGGAGTTTGAGGAAATCCGCAATGAAACGAAAGGTATAGGTAATAACAGTTTGATTTTTATTGGGCTATATGTACAGAGCTTTTATTTGATCTTAAAAATTGTAATTGATTATTTTAAGCATACCCAGTGATTAATTGTGTTGTTTTTATCTTTATGTATCAAAATTAATATTATTTGTTTTAAAATAGATATTATAAAGACATACATAAATTTAAATGTTTACTGTTTTATATGAAACTCGGAGAGGTTACAGATTTATTGTATTAATGTATATCAGAAGTTTTACTTTGTATATGATAAAATATACTGGATATATCAATAGAATATTATTTTTAATAAAAAATCAATACATGTACCAGTAGTACAATCTATTTAATTAATCTATAGTGAATAATTGACTCAGTGTGACACAACCATGTGATTGTAGTTGAACTGGAGGAAGAAGTGGAGGAGGTTAGACAGGAAGTGGAGGAGACCCATCAGGCCCTGGAGAGGAGTATGAGGGTGGTGGAGGAAACCACACAGGAAGTGGTGGAGGCTAGACAGGAAGTGGTGGAGTCCCGCCAGAAGTACAGGTCTCTCAAACAGAGGCTGCGACAGAGGGATCAGGCCTTACAGCAGAAGGATAGAATGCTGGAGCAGAAGGACAGAATGTTGGAGCAGAAGGACAGAATGTTGGAGCAGAAGGACAGAATAATTCAGCAGGAGAGACAGAGGGTGAGAGAGCTGGAGCAGAACCCTGAGGGTGAGTTCCAGAAACGTCTACGAGAGCTGGAAGAGGAAAACCGACGACTGTCTGCCAAGTCGAATCGTGCTGTGTGTAAGATCTGTAGAGTGGAGGAGGTTCAGGTGGTATTCTCCCCTTGTAACCACCTGGTCTCTTGTGAGGGGTGTGTGCCCAGTCTCCCTCAGAACAAGTGCCCCATGTGTAGGGAAACAATTCAGGGTACAGTCAAGATGATTTTAGCTTGATTGAGTATCAACTTATTGTTAATACCATTATATATTTCAGAGAGTGTTGGCAGCATAGAAATGTATTTTAAAGACTATGATTTTACTTTTATCTCTGAATTTTTGAGAGTATCCTAACAGAGGTAATTTTAAAAAGCATTGGTTTTGATCATGTCCAAGTGCTTTAGATAAAATTGACTCCAAAATTATTATTTGTTTTCCTCCTGTAGATGAGTTTTATGGGGAAGCATTTTTCAAAAAGATTTTTATTCTCACATCTGGTATGGTTGACATATGTAGCAAACTGTTTGTGTTTGTTACTTAAGAGTTTGTCAGGAGATTTAATTATCCAGAATTATTCATTCTTGTTTATGAATGTTTGTTAAAAAAAACTAGAAAAACATATTTTGAATTATAGTGCAAAAAATTAACCCTTCAAATACTGAATATGTACACTGATTTTGTTAACGAATCTCCAAATGTATTTTTAGGAATTTTTATGTATTAACTGTGTTTTAAGTAAAAAGAGATGTTTTGGTCAGTGTCTTAAATTTCTAGATTCAATACTTACGGGCAGCATGTGCAATAGAATATTGAGTGATTGTTTTATGTACAACGTTTATACATGTATAAAGAAAATGAAAGTGCTGGAATTATGTTTAGATCTAATAAGTTTAAATAATTTCTTAATCATGTGTAAATCATTTTGTTCTTATCATATACATTTTTTAAATATATTTACAAATTTGTGCAAGTACATATAGTCTGGTAAAATTTTATCATAGTTCTTATGTTTTTAATTAATGTAGTGCATAAGCTTCATGGAGTTGAATTTCTGTTTTGTGTTTGTAGCAGCTCAAAAACTGGGAATTAAGTTTTACCGCTACTTGCATGCCGTTGCATAACATGTACCTTTTAGATTTGACATTTAAGATCATGATGTATAAAGATTGTGCTAGTGTTTGTGTGTGTACATCCAAGTACAAGGCTGTGATAATGTATGAGTTAGACGTGGTTGTGTGAATGATTCAATGAAAGTTTGTGTCTTTGTGTCTCATGTTCAAAAATACAGGTATAAAATGTACAGCTATTATATACTCTCAATTTGGCAGCAGTTGTATTGTAACATCTTGATTCTCAGTCAGAGACTTGCATAATTATATGCAATATTTTTAAAACCAAAAATATATGTTCATGTGTTCTTGAATAATTTTTGAAAGTGTAACATATACATAATAAGAATCAGGATAATTGTTAGTTTTTTTGACAAAACGTAAGGGTATGGAGTGCTTATGTATATTTGTCAGTTACAATACGGTAATGTATTAAAGAAAGATATATTGTAAAAGGGGTAGCATTTAAAGGAAATGTAAAATGCTGATTATAAATAATACATTTTAGAAAAACAAAATGCTACTTTGTTTATATAAAATTATACAGATACCATACATACTAATAATACTGCCCTAAAACTTAAGCAGTATTTAAACAAACCCATTGATGAGCAGAGACATCTATACATGAGCTTGGCGCCTATATCATTGATATCAGCAATTATAATGTGTTCACAGAATAAAAATGAAATCCCATGTCACAAATCACAGCATTGATTGACAAGAATCAAATTATTTTATATTATATGTAGATACCCGTATTTCTGGTATGAATGTGTGTGACATTGACAAATAAATGGCTAGCTAGTTTAAGTAAGAATGGCATAGTTGAAAATGTACATAAGTTTATTAGGAGTGCTATTGAATTTGCTACAACTAATAATTGTAAAGAAAGCTTTGTTAGATTCTGGGTCACAACATTTTTAGTGAACTCAGGTAATACAGGTAGTACATTTAGTAGCTGCATAGTGCTATCTTTAGGTTTTATTTTGTGGAAGATTTTGAGTTCATATGAATTGAAATCAGTTGTTTATTGTATAGGTGCATTGAACTAAATTGACATGCAAGGCACATGTAGATACCAGTGAATTTCATCTAAAAATTTGGCAGCAAACAAGATGAAATATATTCTATTATATATGTACTGTACATTTAAATTGATCTTAGCTTTAGATACCTGTTAATAAATGTTCACAATAACAGAGTATTAACATTCATAGATATCAGTTTGTACCTGTATAAAGATCTATCTTCCTTCTGTCTTGTACTCACTCTATTCTTCTTTCACTCATAATGTTCATCAAACTTGACATGACTGGTGTGATCAAAGAATTGACTGTATCATAAACCATACACATGTAATTTGTAGAGTGATTATATTAAAATGTCTGCAGATAAATGTGTGTGCATTGTTTCTCATTTAATTGTAAGACATCACGGTCACGTTAACAAGTACCACAGGAAAAACTGTGGATGCATTATTACATGGGGGCGTCAATTTTCGGGGAAACAGTGAAAATCATTTTCAGGGATACATGTACGTGATATTTTAACCAATGATTCTATCAATAGTCGGTTATTAGTTATTACATTCCAATGAACATCAATTTAATTTCGTGCATCAACTCGGCAACAAAATCCATGAAAACTGGTATTTAGTGAATATTGATGACACCACATTACTCGTGATTTTTATTGTACAGGCCCTGTATGAAGAAAGAAAAATATTTTTTTTATATATATTAAAATTTCAAAAGAACTGTTTTATATTTGACCAATATATGATATGTAGTTAAAACTGTCTGCCTCTCTGGTAAAACAATGATAAATCACAAGTTCTGACCGCTTTTAGAAGATGTAATTTTGTGTATTTGCTTTTAATTTTTCCCGAAAGTGGGGAGATGCCTATATTGTACTTGCCGTGATTCTTCATTGGTCGGCAAAGCCGGTGCGTACACGTACAGTCAGGCTACACTGTCAATTTAAATAAATTACCAACAATGCATGCGTGTAATTATTGACTATAATGTACATGTACATGTACATACTGTTAAAGGAATTCAAATTCTATTTTACGACCTTTTAAGGAAGAGGAGTCGGAGAGTGATCGTATTACATGTGTTCAGATATAAGTTAAGCGTTTATTGATTTCCCATTTTTATCACAAATTTTAATTATTGTATAAAATATATTTAAACAATAAAATGCTTCCTTTGTTGATTCATTCGGGATATGAAGGCAGTGACATTGCAGAAAAAACACATAACCCGCGCAAGCGGGTTATGAATATTTTTTCTACAAACACCGCTACCTTCATAACGTACGGTTGTATAGAACATATGCTTGAGATATTTTTTTTAATTCGTGGCCACGAAATAAAAGTCGTTCCCACGAAATAAAAGTCAATTGTAATTTCATTTGAATATATATAATTCGTGGGAACAAAATTTAACTATAAGTTTCCGTAAGAAATAGAGGGAATAATACTTGGTAGATGTAAATAAGAATGAAACCCGGCTACATACACACTGATATAACAAGCCAAGATGTATTGCAATATCAAACACAAACCCCAACTGTTGCGTATATTACCCTTTGTGGACTTAGTTATAATTAAAAATTTCAAGGATGCGTAAATTTATTACTAATGATCCTATCAATACACGTGTACAATTTGTTTTCAGATATTGTACGTCAAGGAACAATAATTTCGTGGATCAACTTAACAAGGTTCATATAGTAAATGTCTAATGTCTTGATGACAGAATGAGGATGCTTTGTTATATGCCTTCTATCATATAAATTATAATAACATACATGTATATACCGGTATATATATACTCTCTCTCCTATTCCCTCATTACACTGTCTCTTTCACTTACTACAATTCCTTATATCCCAATTTTTTGAAACATTTAGATTTCACGAAAAATATCACTTTTTTAAAAGAATTTTGTTTCATGTTTTGTTTTAGAGCGAAAGCGATTACATTAAAGCGATATACATGAACATTTATTTGTAAAACCATTTTCGCCAGTATCAAAAATTAAGGCGCTTCTCTTTTTTTCGTATGGGCTATGCCACTTTCTTTGGTGTTTCATGCAGGTATGATGGTAACTAGCATTGCAGATAAAATGCATATTAGAAACCATTTATTATAATCTATGCAATCGCTATTTTAATTATATCATAAATACCTACATGCATGTATTTTATATCGATATATTAATTTAAAATTGGCTTGATTGGTACGCAACATGTTATTTACAATGCGTTTTAGAGAAGCAGTGCGGATCAGAAAACCTTGGCTATAGCGAAGATGCAGATTGTTTAGACTTCTAATTTCATAAGATTTTACATCAACCACGATAAAACAATAGTGAAAAATGTAATAGTTCAGTACCACCACACACGTGTTTGACAATTTGACAGTTCATATTTTCGCGGAATTTTTCCCCGGCGTTTTCGATGAATCGAGAGTTCCGAAAGGAAGCCGCCATCTTGTTTGTTTACACTCATCTCGAGGGAATATTTATACGAACTTTATTTTATTTTAACGATTTAAGACTGGATTTTAACCATTTAAAGGTAAGACTCATTAGAATTATACTTAATCTTTACATTCGGATCATCGTCAAGTGCATCATTATTCTCGGTTCCCCACCAAAATCTCTTAAAGTTAGTACCCCCCTCCCGGGAAAAATCTAGTTTTGACAAAATAATAAAGGCAATTTTTCTTAAATGATTGATTGTATCATGAGTATTTAAATTGGATATTAACATATGAATCAAAAAATCAATGGCACTTTGCACAAACATTATAAAAAATATATAGAAGTGTGGTTTTTATACTCAGTGGGGGAATAGAAGTAAGAGAATCAGAGGAAATTCGGACATCTTAGCATCATAATTGTCATACTCATTTCTAATTAAACTGCTCTAATAAAACTGAATCTCATATGTAATATCAATATCCTTGTAGGCGATATAATGATTATAACTAAAAACGAACGAGTTTCTCCAAATGTACTACTTTTAATAACATAGTATATGTATACATGTAGGATGGTAGATTTGTGTTAGTACCTTAACAAGTGACTTACACCACACATCACTTACACTACAGCATACTAGCATCAATACGTCTGATGCTTTGCTTATATTTATTATCTTACTTAGACTACATTAGATCTATAATGTGTTTATTCTGTAGATATTGGTGTCTATGATAAGTAATTAGAATATTCTAAGTGTAAAAAAATATGTGTTCTTTAAGGAATGAATATAATTTCTACCTATGTTATACAATATTACATAACTTGGGGCAGTTTACGCTTTATAAACCCCGTTATTTAGTTAAAATATGTTAATTTGTACAAAATTTAAACGTAACGTCAATCGGATTAATATGTTTCGCATGCACGTTGTATTGTGATATAGGAAAGTTATGGTATACGATATATATGAATTTGTTTAGCCAATCAAATGAGGGTTACAATCAGAATTAAATTATAAAAAGATTGAAAAAAATAAACATTTAGTATTTATACTTTGGAATAAATTAAATGACAAAATCTGTGTACACACTCTTCATTGATTGTCTAGAAATATTCTGCTGATAAAAAATCTCATTTCCTACTACATCCCATATTTCTCAGCAGTTTTCAATGTTACTTAAAGTATGATGTATTTTACAGTAACTGCTTACATGAGCCGCTACCTTTTTTAAAAAAATAATTGAAATCAAATCAGAATTATTCATAATCTGAATAATTCATAACTTTAAAACTGTTGATAAGTCTTAAATATTACACCTAAGTACTAAAATGCATTTTGTAATAGAAATTAAATTGAAGTAAAATATAATCAAAATTAATACATATTGTAAACATTTTCATTTAATTTAGATATTAAAGGAAATTTCATCTATTTTGACTCGGAGATTTTATTCACTGTACATTAAATCTAGGCCTCGCCAATATTATTTCTTGTTCGTCGTACCCCAAGTGCTCGAATTTAAATTAAACTATACAAATAATGTAATTATTAATTTCCCACATCCAGAAAATTCTGCACTGTTTTCTGTTTTTATTCCACTCTAGTTTTCGCATTTTAGATAGTTTTGATTTATTAATCAGAAACAAGTAGAAAAAATATAACCGTCCACACAAATTTATTTATGGAACGCCCAAAAATTTATATTAAAAAAATATGAAAAGCTTAAATCAGATTCAGTCTGGTATAATTTTAATGTTTTTTCCTCAAAGTACATCTCCTCAGTACTTGGTATTGAGAGTATAGAATCACTCAATTACCATGAATGGCATAATCATTTTTACAATATATGTTCTATGATGCTAACACTACCTAGTTATGATATACTCCGACCGTGCTAACCAACGTTTGTGTTACAGATGACCTCTGATGTGAGTCACCTAACTTCAGTATTCCCCCTACTGGTGGAGTCCCTCTTCATGTCCTCCTCCCTGGCCGTGATTCTGATCGACTGGAACCACAGCTTCCTGGAGAGGTCACTACTCAGGCTGATACTGAGTTATCTCCCTCGATGGAGATATCGCAACATCAGGCAGGATGTGTACATATGTCTGGTCATTTTGGCTCTTGGCATTATATACATGAAGAAGTTGTCTTTTGACATGGAAGTTTGAAGGATTATTTTCGTTGCTGTTGCTGTTCTTCTGTCCTTCTGGCTCCAGAGTAAAACAAGAGTAGAAAATGTATCTGACAAATGCATTGAAACCTCAAAGATAAAGGTATCCAACAAGTCAGTGGGAGAGTCCTTGGTTACCAGGGACCAGGAAGTCAGTGTCTCCACCTGCTGTGAGGAGGGGATACCTCAATCCCTGCTGTCTCTGCTCCCCTCCTCCTCAGAACCTCAGTCTGAGGTTGACATTGAGGAGGAGATGAGGCAGAAGTATGTTGAAGACTTTCAGGAAAAGTTTGATGAAGAGATTGTTCCCGAGGAGAAACTGGTGACAGCCATCAAGTACCTGAACACACGCAGGGGAGGTAAGTCAAATCCAATCTTATTGACTGAACATTGGTTAGATTAACAGGGGTGTTCATATTAAAAGGAAATCATTTAAGCATGCAACTGGGTAACTTATAAGTTGGTTGTACTAAAACTGTCTTTAAAGAAAAAGAAATGTACTAGTACATGTATGTATGTATTGTAAGTTGTTTCTGACAGTGTCACCATGAGAGACACAGATTAACAATATATATATGTACCTGGTACATTGCCCTCAGAGCTGGGTCTGTTTTACCCACAGATACATGTTCATTAGAATCTTTTTGAATTTAAGTTATTGAGATGTAAAAATATAGCTAAACATTACATTTTGAATAAGTGTATTTATTATTTTTTTGTTAATTAAACTTTTTGCTGTGCACCCAGTAATGGTTCTTGAGTGTTTATACATGTATATCTTAGGGTTTTTTATAAAGCCGACATTGTCTACATTGCACTTTTCTAATACTGTGAACCAGCTTCCTTCGCTATAACTTTATTTTGGAGTTTTCCGAAGATAAATTGGGTAATGCCAACTAATTTTCTCAATCAAGATTTATATTATATCTGGAGAAAAAAATTAAAAGAGACATTTGAGAACTGGTTCACGGCAAGAAATTATCATGAAGACAAGGTTCTAAATTTCTCACATCTGAATAAAAGTTGGTTTACAATATTTGCAACCTAAATTAAAGAGATTCTATTATTCAGCTTGAAGTGAAACCAATGGCTATTTGAAATGAAAACTTTGCTTGTTTTGAACAACATTTAGATCCATGAATCACAAAAACCAAAGTGTCTATGATTGTACACTTTGATATCTTTTTTTAAAACTATAATGTGATACATGTATTACATTTAGCTGTATCCATTATTTATCGGTGTGCTGAAATTCTTTTAATCAATCAAATAATAAGAATATACCGGTACCTGTGATTCAGCATCTTGTTGAGGAACCTGATTCTGTATTTTCTTTAAAAATATTCTTTGTTTATCAGGTATTGCTGCTCGCAGAGATTTTGACAAGCTGATGCATGCAGTGGACCACATTGATAAGTTCACTTTGAGTTCACGCCTGGATGACTCGGGATTTCCGCAGGATTATTCCTACGATGAGTTGCGCCACATCATGGTAGAGGAGAAGAAGTATCCACCCAAGGAGTTCTGGAGAGTACTGGAGATATGTCTGGAAACCAGTGGTAAGTGACGACAAGTCAAAGTTAGGAAATAGAAATGGATTCAACAGCAAATGAATTCATACAACAATTAACTTGGTTGGGCAATTTACATTTTATAAGCTTAGAAATGGTTTATAAAAAAAAGAAAACTTTACTTTCATTCAAGTTCAAATGAGAATAAATTATACTTATTTCAATTATTCTTTACAAATTAATTCACTGACATACATCTGCAGAAACTTAAAAGAAATTTTCCTCATAAATAATCTGTGATCTGAGTGAAAAGTTTATATACAAGGAAAAATTTGTTCATTTATTATGAATGAAATAGCGTGTTACAAACAGAAGTTGTGTATTTCATTAATTAAAAGTTTTTAAGGTGATGTACAGTATATTGAATGTTTTTGTGCAACAGTTGCACACAATTACATAATGAATCCCATGAATCCTTCAAAAGTCTGAAGATTTTTATAATTTAACTGTTTTCAAAATAATGCAAACCTGCATGAAATATATTTTGAAAACTAATCAGAGTTGTTGGAATTATCTAAGAGATGTTAATGATAAATAATTATCTTCCTGTACAATGAAAAATGATTATGATGAAAAATAGTATTCAGCAGAGAATGTCTGAGAAATCTACAATAAGAGAACAAAAAAAAATTATATTAACTTTTTTTTCATTTGATGTCACTAATTTCTTTCAGTTATTTTGATTGTACTACAAGTGTTTTATTCAATTCTTTTCCCAGGTTTCCTGCCATCTCCTGAGGAGTTTGAGGAAATCCGCAATGAAACGAAAGGTATAGGTAAAAAAATTGTAGTTGATTATTTTAAGCATACCCAGTGATTAATTGTGTTGATTTTATCTTTACATATCAAAATTAATATAATTTGTTTTAAAATAGATATTATAAAGACATATATAAATTTAAATGTTTACTGTTTTATATGAAACTCTAAGAGATGACAGATTTGTTGTATAAATGTATATCAGAAGTTTTACTTTGTATATGATAAAATATACTTGATATATCAATAGAATACTATTTTTTTAAAAATCAATACATTTAGTACAATCTATTTAATTTATCTCTAGTGAATTATTTACTGAGTGTGTCACAATCATGTGATTGTAGTTGAACTGGAGGAAGAAGTGGAGGAGGCTAGACAGGAAGTGGAGGAGGCTAAACAGGAAGTGGAGGTGACCCATCAGGCCCTGGAGAGGAGTATGAGGGTGGTGGAGGAAACCACACAGGAAGTGGTGGAGTCCCGCCAGAAATACAGGTCTCTCAAACAGAGGCTGCAGCAGAGAGATCAAGCCTTACAGCAGAAAGATCAGGCCTTACAGCAACACCAGCAAGCCTTACAGCAAAACCAGCAAGCCTTACAGCAACACCAGCAAGCCTTACAGCAAAACCAGCAAGCCTTACAGCAACACCAGCAAGCCTTACAGCAACACCAGCAAGCCTTACAGCAACACCAGCAAGCCTTACAGCAGAAAGACAGAATGCTGGAGCAGAAGGACAGAATAATTCAACAAGAGAGACAGAGGGTGAGAGAACTGGAGCAGAACCCTGAGGGTGAGTTCCAGAGACGTCTACGAGAGATGGAGGAAGAGATCCGTCGACTGTCCGCCAAGTCAAATCGAGCGGTGTGTAAGATCTGTAGGGTGGAGGAGGTTCAGGTGGTATTCTCTCCTTGTAACCATTCAGTCTCATGTGAGGGGTGTGTGTCCAGTCTCAAGGAAAAGTGCCCCATGTGTAGGGAAATAATTCAGGGTACAGTCACAATGATTTTAGCTTAAGTGTCAACTCATTGTTCATATTATTACATACGTCAGAGATTGTTGGCAGCAGCTACCTGTCATAGTAGTGCATTTTGTAGACTATGGTTTGTCTTTAATGTATTTCGAATTATGAATTTTCGAAAGTACAATAAGAGAGGTAATTTAAAAAATATTGATTTTTAACAAGTCAAAGTGCTATGGATATAGATGAGCTATGCGGGGAAACATTTTTTCAAAAATTTTTATTCTCACAACATTCGGTATAGTTGATGTATGTAGCAAACTTTTTGTGTTTGTTATGTAAGAGTGTGTTAGAAGATTTAATCATCCAGAAAAATATTCTTGTTTATGAATGTTTGATAAAAAACTTGAAAAACATATTCTGTATTATAGTGCAAAAAATTAACTCTTCAAACACTGACTATGTACACAAATTTGTTAACGAATCTCCAAATGTATTTTCAGGAATTTTTATATATTAACTAAGATTTAACAAAAGGAGATGTTTTGTTCAGTGTCTTAAATTTCTAGATTCAATACTTACGGGCAGCATGTGCAATAAAATATTGAGTGATTGTTTTCTGTACAATGTTTTTACATGTATAAAGGAAATGAAAGTGCTGTATTTATGTTTAGATCTAATAAGTTTAAATAATTTCTTAATTATGTGTAAATCATTTTGTTCTTATCATATACATTTTTTAAATATATTTACAAATTTGTGCAAGTACATATAGTCTGGTAAAATTTTACCATAGTTCTTATGTTTTTAATGAAGTGCATAAGCTTCATGGAGTTGAATTTCTGTTTTGTGTTTGTAGTGGCTAAAAAAACCAGGAATTAAGTTTTACCGCTACTTGTATGCTGTTGCATAACTTGTACCTTTTAGATTTGACATTTAAGATCATGATGTATAAAGATTGTGCTAGTGTTTGTGTGTGTACATCCAAGTATAAGGCTGTGATAATGTATGAGTTAGACGTGGTTGTGTGAATGATTCAATGAAAGTTTGTGTCTTTGTGTCTCATGTTCAAACATACAGGTATAAAATGTACAGCTATTATATACTCTCAATTTGGCAGCAATTGTACTATAACATCTTGATTCTCAGTCAGAGACTTGCATAATTATATGCAATATTTTTGAAACCCCCCAAAAATATTAAAATAATTATATGCAATGTTTTTGAAACCCCCAAAAAATGTTCAAGTGTTTTTGAATTATTTTTGAAAGTGTAACATATACATAATAAGAATCAGGATAATTCATGTTAGATTTTTTGGCAAACAAAAGGGTATCGAGTGCTTATGTATATTTGTCAGTTACTGTACTATAATGTATTAAAGACAGATGTATTGTAAAAGGAGTAGCATTTAAAGGAAATGTAAAATACTGAATATAAATAATTCATTTCAGAAAAACAAAATGCTAATTTGTTTATATTATACATGTACCATACATACTAATAATACTGCCCTCAAACTTCAGCAGTATTTAAACAAAGCCATTGATGAGCAGAGACATCTATACATGAGCTCAGGGCCTCTGTCATTGATATCAGCAATAATGTGTTCACAGTACAAAAGTGAAATCCCATGTCACAAACTACAGCATTGATTGACAAGAATCAAGCTATTTTATATTATATGTAGATACCCGTATTTCTGGTATGAATGTGTGTGACATTGACAAATAAATGGCTAGCTAGTTTAAGTAAGAATGGCATAGTTAAAAATGTACATAAGCTTATTAGGAGTGCTATTGAATTTGCTACAACTAATAATTGTAAACAAAGCTTTGTTTGATTCTGGGTCACAACATGTTAGTGAACTCAGGTAATACAGGTAGTACATTTAGTAGCTGCATAGTGCTATCTTTAGGTTTCATTTTGTGGAAGATTTTGAGTTCATATGAATTGAAATCAATCGTTTATTGTACAGTAAAACACGCTTATAACGAAGTGCCAGGGACATGCGATTTTACTTCGTCATAAGCGTATTTCGTTATATCCGTCAAGTTTACAATAGGGGAATCACTTCGCTGTAAGCGTCAATTCATTATAAGCGTGTTCGCTATAACCGTGTTTTACTGTATAGGTGTATTTGAACTAAAATGACATGCAAAGTACACGTAGATACCAGTGAAATTCATCTACAATTTGGCAGCAAACAAGATGAAATCTATTCTATTATATATGTACTGTACATTAAAATTCATCTTAGCTTTAGATACCTGCTAATAAATGTACACAATAACAGAGTATTAACATTCATAGATATCAGTTTGTACCTGTATAAAGATCTGTCTTCCTTCTATCTTGTACTCACTGTTCTTCTATCACTCATTCATCAATCTTGACATGACTGGTGTGATCAAAGGATTGACTGTATCATAAACCATACACATGTAATCTGTAGAGTGATTATATTAAAATGTAAGCATATGAAATGAGTGTGTGTTGTTTCTCTTTTATCGATAATGGAAAGTTGAAAAGTTTGTCAACATGCAAATACATGTATCTGTTGACGGTGACACAGAATTGGATTCCAATTGATATAATTTAATTCTGGTTGCAACGCGTTTTCCGATTGGCTAAAAAATTATTTTATATCGTATAAAGAATGTTGCCTACGTCATAGTAAGACTAACGTAAAAAACAAATCAATACACCTGACGTTACGTTTGAATTTTGTACAATTTTTCGTCATTTTAAAGGTCAAATGACCGTTTTTACATTCATTGAAGAGTAAAAAAATTAAATTATAAGCAATGAATTCAATATTTATTAGTTTTATACGATATAAAATGGTTTGAAACAGTTTACGCTTTTTTATAAACCGATTTGCGGTTTATAAAGCGTAAACTGCCCCAAACCATTTTATATCGTATAAAACAAATAAATATTGAATTCATTCCTTAAACATTATGATAATTTTTACTAGTACCTGTATCACAGAACACACTGTACTCAGTTTTTATTGGTGAGGAGCCATGTTTTGTAATTAAAATGCACCAGTGTTTCTTTGTCTCGATACGATATTTAAATCTTGATAGAAAAAATCAAAATGCTCCTTAAATAATATGTAGCCTGCCAGTATTATTTTTGCTATTTAGAACAAAAGAAAACATTAAGTATACATTTGTTCATATAATTTTTATTGCATAGGTCCAACACAAGAGTAGGAACAAAGGAAATAGATGTTGCTGAATTATAAGATAGTTGTTCATTTGACCATTTCACGACAGGTAGTTCAAACATCTTCAGTAATTGTCTCTTTGGTAATGCAATAATAAATCACAAGGTCTTTTAAAAGGGTATACATGTTTTGCATTGCTTACTTGTTGATATAAAGTATATGTTTGTAATAATGCTTCTACATGTGTTGCATGTATTATCAATATTAAACAATATACCAAATTAGTAAAGACATCAAATGGACCTCTTTTGCTAAGTTTCCACACATGATAATTCCTTATTGATATATCTACTATGTTCACATTTAATATTGGTAAATACACACAAACAACTTGAGATAAAACTCATCACTCTCGCTTCTCACATACTGGTCCAGCATAACAAAATTTCTTCGTTTTTTCAATCTTTCTTTTCAACAATAATTCATATCTACATTCAAATTGGTAATTTAGATTAAAAATC
The DNA here is from genome assembly GCF_025612915.1 of Magallana angulata. Lineage (NCBI taxonomy): Eukaryota > Metazoa > Mollusca > Bivalvia > Ostreida > Ostreidae > Magallana > Magallana angulata. The sequence goes on from NC_069120.1 coordinate 50,124,981, forward strand.
ATCTTCAGTACATTAAATACATGTATCACATGCATTTCCATGGAAACAGTCTAGAAACTTTGAACACCCTACTAATAAGCAAAAGCTAAACTTTTGTGGTCTACCTTTAGATATACCGGTAGATGTATCTCAATTCATTTTCACTACAATTCATTTTTATAACAATTCATATTCAGTAATTTTAAAAATATTATTGAGGACGTTGATGTACAATATACAATTGAATAATAAGCGAAATACAAACTCACTTAATTGTGCATTATCATTTTGCACTATAAATCACTAAAATCAAACACATTTATTAATATCATTAAATTCACGTAAATCAAATGTACATTTAAATAAGATGTATACATTTTATTCACATGTACAAAATAATTACTATTATATAGATATATATATATTAATCTACATGACATGCATTTTCCATGCATACAAAGAAACGAAATGTTGTTTTCACCTGTGTGTGTAGATGCCAATTCAAATTCTCTTAATCATGATACATGGACAATTCATTCAACTTTCTGTACATAAAACAATGACACCTATTTGCAAATAAAATACTCGCTGGAAGCAAACCAATAAACACACACAATGACCGGTGATGACTATAATACAATCACTGACACAGATCCTCAGCAGAAGCCTTATATATTTATATACATGTATATCTATCTTTATACACATGATCTAGAAGTATACCAATATTAGAGCCCACAATGGCTAGCTAAAAGTACAAACGTATATATGTACACACACCTACATGCAAGACCTATTTTACATTATATGCTAATCTAACATACATGATTATGAATATATACATGTACATTGTATATGTACAATAATATGCACATTTTAATTTACCATCTTCATCATTGAATTGTCCTTCGAAACAATATATTCAATAAAACAATTGATTTTAAAATGATTAAAATGAAAGACAAAGTAAACATAAAACGCCTGGGCCGTCATCAGCTGCGCTTCACTGGTGTAGAGTAGACGGAAATAAAACTGTCCGTACTTCCCGCGGCAAGCTTCACCTGTAAAACAATAATTGTTAAAACAATATTTGTTAAATGTGCTTGTTTATCTAGAGCACTTGTTTACATATGGATTGAATCTTGCATCATGCTGACATTTCTAATAATCTTCAGTATACTTGTGTGAATGTTATTGATTTGCTGAATCTATGTCATCAAAATAAATTAAATACATATAACATATTCATCTTTAGAAAGTTTCATGAATCAACTAAATTCAATAACTCTGGAAAAATAATTAAACAGTTCCTCATAGAAAAAAACACTGTCAAACAAAAAATTATGAAAAGACCATGAAAACAACACCAGGAAATACATTAGATGAGAGGAGTTATGTACCTTGTATGGATGGAATGCCAGACAGCTGGCAGCGCCAATCCTCTGTCCCAGGAATCCCTCGTGGTACTTGATGGTGCTCAGGTTGTCCCCCGACGTGTTGTATACACCGATGAACTGGTTAGGGGAACCACTGCAACAACAGAAAACATTCTTCTGAACAACTTGATTAACTAGAGGTACTGTGAGCAAGCTCACAATTGATACCCCCCGCTAAGATAAAAATCATAATGCGTGTATTTTTCCAATTATAGAAAATATTGGATGAATCAATTTCACCGTCCATTTTCTATAAATAACAACTGCTCCCTTTTTTTTTTTTCAACTGTTGGTCATAAGCTATATTTGTGTGAAGTAAGAACATTCAATGCTTCTCCATAAGAAAGATAATGACCGGACACGAATTTTGCACTTTTTCTGCCAGTGACCTTGACCTTGCCCAAATGACCTTGGGTCAAGGTCATGACACACCCTTTGGTCCTAAGCAATATTTGTGTGAAGTTAGAACATTCAATGCTTCTCCATAAGAAAGATAATGACCGGACACAAATTTTGCACTATCTCCCAACGACCTTGACCTTGCCCAAATGACCTTGGATCAAGGTCATGACACACATTTAGGTCATAAGCAATCTTTGTGTGAATTAAGAACTTCCAATGTTTCTCCATAACAAAGATATGGACCGGACACAAATTTTGCACTTTTTCTGCCAGTGACCTTGACCATGCCAAAATGACCTTGGGTGAAGGTCATGACACACCCTTAGTCATAAGCAATCTTTGTGTGAAGTAAGAACTTCCAATAACTCTCCATGAGAAAGATATGGACAGGACACGAATTATGTATTTTTTCTGCCAGTGACCTTGACCGAATGACCTTGGATCAAGGTCATGACACACCCTTAGGTCATAAGCAATCTTTGTGTGAAGTTAGAACTTCCAATAATTCTCCATAAGAAAGATATGGACCGGACTCAAATTTTGTATTTTTTCTGCCAGTGACCTTGACCTTGCCCGAATGACCTTGGGTCAAGGTCATGACACACCCTTAGGTCATAAGCAATCTTTGTGTGAAGTAAGAACTTCCAATGTTTCTCCATAAGAAAGATATGGACTGGACACGATTGCACAGACAGACGGACGGACAGACGGACAAGGTGATTCCTATATACCCCCCCAAACTTTGTTTGCGGGGGGTATAATAAAAATAGATACTCTCAATGTTCTGAGATTTATCAGGCTGAGAATCTGATAACTTGAACAGGAATGTGACGTGAGTTTACAAACAACACAGCTGCCTGTAAATCATCTAAAGTTTAACTATTACGCTTTCTTCTGCCTGAGAAAATAATTAACATTAAATGGAATGATGTCTGTGAATGTTGACACTCACCAAGCTAACACATCAGCGTGTTTGTGAATCTCCAGTGCTGTGATTCCCTGGGTAAGGTTCAGTGTTCTCACCGACTCTGTGAACCTCGGGTCCCAAAACCTCACATCTCCAGCATTACTGAAAATAGCAAAGATTGTCAGTGGTTAAGGAACAAGTTGATCAAAGAGTACCGGTAATGAATCATGCATAGGCAATTTCGCCACATATGATTCCATTTGTATTGCCTTTCATATGAGAATCATATGATAATCATATGTGTATCATGATCTCATATGAAACAAATCATATGATCTACATATGATTCACATATGTGAATCATATGTGGCGATGTTGCCTGTGTATAAGATGTGAGGCGTCTATCTTGGACTCACCTTGCACTAACAATTTTGCCCTCAGAACCCTTCTGGAGGTGAACTTTGACAACCCATCTATTATGCTCCCTGAGAGTCATAACTCGACTGAAAAGGAGAACAGTGGCCTCAGTGCTACATGTAATACATTATGTGTACTGTATACAGGGAAATACTTGCCCCCTTTTATTTTTGCCCCTTTTGCCCTCGTTGTCAATGGGCTAATATAAGACTTGGCAAATTTAAAATTGTGTCTGGGCAAATTCAAGATCAGGTGAAACTGTTTGCAGGTGTATAGGGCAAAAATTACATGGGGTGAAAATACCCCGTATACAGTAATATATTTCTTTTTTAAAATAAGTTTTCTTAAACAAGATTTATCCCAACTGTTTGCTATTATCTATTTATTAAAACAAAACATAAGAATGAGAACTTTGCTGACCATTCTGATGGAGCTAGTCGTCTGTCAAACAGCCGTACAGATCCATCACCACAACCTGCAATCAGCAGAGACCGGCCGAACGAGTCCGAGGCCAGACTGGTCACACAGCTCTCTGCTCCGGTTGGTATGTCCTACAGGTAAACATACATTAAACTACAGGTACACATACAGTGGACAGTAAACAATTGGTAACAAACCACAGAAAACTCGAAGTAAACAGCACATACATGTACACTGTACACCACAAAAATGTTTTCAAACAACCGAAAAGGTTTAAACATACTGCCAAACTTTATAAAGATTGAAAAATTTGTTGATTTCTTTTCCTTCATCCTCACTCTCTTTTGTGGAGACTTTATTCAAACCTCTTGTTTTAACATCTACAACTAGATTCTCATCTAATTCCCTCTATTACCATCAGGTTCCTTATGAACTTACCTGTACTTTGGTTTCCCTTTGAGAATCCCAGATCCGTATGATTCGGACATCCCCTGAGGCCAGTAACATTCCAGATTCCTGCTCCCAATCCAGCACAAGTCCAGCTCCTACAAAATACAGAGTTCCATTCATTGTCTGTTAATGTACATGTGTAAATGCATGTATCCTTTAAGTTATTCGAATCAAATACGTCATGGGATCAATTTCTAGTTTTAAACAGTTTTAATACCACTGGGATTTTTATCAATGTTCTATTACATGTATTATATGAATTTGCTTTAACACCTGTGATTGGGTCAACTACCCTAACCATACGCAGTCATTTACCCAATACAGAAACTTACGTCTGACAGTAGGAATGAGGTCAGATATGGCTTGAAATGCCGTCACCAGTTCCTTCCCATCATACCCCTCTGATAGGTAGTTCCTCCATATCCGGACCGAACCATCATCTGTCAAACAATGACACATCTGTTAATGTCAAATACATACATATATATTCAGATACATGTAAAATAAAATATAGGGCTGGGTCAAAATACCAGTGGTCAAAACATGTAAAGCTCAAAACAGGAAAGCATTCTACAGAATGAATAACAGAGTACTGGAAGTACATGATGTTTATCTCAAACTATAACATACCAGTTTTATGAGGTAAATTTGCGAATCATTTTGAGGATTAGTGAATTTGTTGATCCTAATGTCACACAATAACAGGGACTCATTGTGAGGGTTGATGAAGTCCATGGCTGATATCTCTATACATGTACTCACCTGTTCCACACAACAACAGGGACTCATTGTGAGGGTTGATGAAGTCCATGGCTGCAGTGTCTCTATACATGTACTCACCTGTTCCACACAACAACAGGGACTCATTGTGAGGGTTGATGAAGTCCATGGCTGCAGTGTCTCTATACATGTACTCACCTGTTCCACACAACAACAGGGACTCATTTTGAGGGTTGATGAAGTCCATGGCTGCAGTGTCTCTATACATGTACTCACCTGTTCCACACAATAACAGGGACTCATTGTGAGGGTTGATGAAGTCCATGGCTGCAGTGTCTCTATACATGTACTCACCTGTTCCACACAACAACAGGGACTCATTGTGAGGGTTGATGAAGTCCATGGCTGCAGTGTCTCTATACATGTACTCACCTGTTCCACACAACAACAGGGACTCATCGTGAGGGTTGATGAAGTCCATGGCTGATGTCTCTATACATGTACTCACCTGTTCCACACAACAACAGGGACTCATCGTGAGGGTTGATGAAGTCCATGGCTGATGTCTCTATACATGTACTCACCTGTTCCACACAATAACAGGGACTCATTGTGAGGGTTGATGAAGTCCATGGCTGATGTCTCTATACATGTACTCACCTGTTCCACACAACAACAGGAACTCATTGTGAGGGTTGATGAAGTCCATGGCTGATATCTCTATACATGTACTCACCTGTTCCACACAACAACAGGGACTCATTGTGAGGGTTGATGAAGTCCATGGCTGATGTCTCTATACATGTACTCACCTGTTCCACACAATAACAGGGACTCATTGTGAGGGTTGATGAAGTCCATGGCTGATGTCTCAATACATCTACTCACCTGTTCCACACAATAACAGGGACTCATTGTGAGGGTTGATGAAGTCCATGGCTGATGTCTCTATACATGTACTCACCTGTTCCACACAATAACAGGGACTCATCGTGAGGGTTGATGAAGTCCATGGCTGATGTCTCTATACATGTACTCACCTGTTCCACACAACAACAGGAACTCATCGTGAGGGTTGATGAAGTCCATGGCTGATATCTCTATACATGTACTCATCTGTTCCACACAACAACAGGGACTCATCGTGAGGGTTGATGAAGTCCATGGCTGATGTCTCTATACATGTACTCACCTGTTCCACACAATAACAGGGACTCATTGTGAGGGTTGATGAAGTCCATGGCTGATGTCTCTATACATGTACTCACCTGTTCCACACAACAACAGGAACTCATCGTGAGGGTTGATGAAGTCCATGGCTGATATCTCTATACATGTACTCACCTGTTCCACACAACAACAGGGACTCATTGTGAGGGTTGATGAAGTCCATGGCTGATGTCTCTATACATGTACTCACCTGTTCCACACAACAACAGGACTCATTGTGAGGGTTGATGAAGTCCATGGCTGATGTCTCTATACATGTACTCACCTGTTCCACACAACAACAGAGACTCATCGTGAGGGTTGATGAAGTCCATGGCTGATGTCTCTATACATGTACTCACCTGTTCCACACAACAACAGGAACTCATTGTGAGGGTTGATGAAGTCCATGGCTGATGTCTCTATACATGTACTCACCTGTTCCACACAATAACAGGGACTCATCATGAGGGTTGATGAAGTCCATGGCTGATGTCTCTATACATGTACTCACCTGTTCCACACAACAACAGAGACTCATTGTGAGGGTTGATGAAATCCATGGCTGATGTCTCTATACATGTACTCACCTGTTCCACACAACAACAGAGACTCATCGTGAGGGTTGATGAAGTCCATGGCTGATGTCTCTATACATGTACTCACCTGTTCCACACAACAACAGAGACTCATCGTGAGGGTTGATGAAGTCCATGGCTGATATCTTAGTGTTCTTCAGGTTCTCATTGTAAATGTAGTTAATCTTTGTTCCCTGTTCCCAATCCCAAAAACTAAAAACAAACACAATGAACCTTTTGATATTTCATTAAATAGAGAAATATACAGTTAGCAAGTCCAAATTAAAAATTTACATGTACAATAGTAGAGCCTTGCGAGACTAACCATATTCCGTCCTTGTCTGCGACGGCTACATGGCCCTCGTACGGATGGAACTTGATGACCGAGGGGATTCCCTGGTTTTTGTTGACAAACACCTCCACATCTAGCCTGTTAAAGCCTGAAACATTCAAATGAACATTCATGGTACAGGCTATCCACTTAAACACTATTACAAACTACAAAGATATTATCAAGTACCAGTGCTTGAAAATTTGTTGGTTTGTTAAGGTGGCTTTTCTGACAAGTTTTCCTTTGTTACACAATGACTTTAATTTGTATTTGGAATACAAATAATTCATTATTGACTCTTTTAATCAAAATCAGAAAATTCTCCGTATCTTTTAAATATTTTCCTTCTGTCCATCACATGAAAAATTGGTGGTGTTTATGTGCATGTGTTTCTTTACTACACAATGCCTCTCGTTTGATTGGGGTGCACACTGCACAGGTATTTACATCGCTTCCTAGCTGAGAATCCTCACACTCTTGACAGTATATGACCTTCCACATACCTGCCCTGATTTGTTCCTCTCTGGCCTCCTGTCTGACATTGTTGTTCCGGAGGAACCGGAACTCTCGTCTGTGGTGGGAGGAGCTCTCTGGATCCTGCTCCTCAGACAGCCGCATCAACGGCTGGGCAAAATGGCGGCAGCTCCAATCAAAGAACTCGGTCGTCACAGAGGTAGACTTGAGACTTTTGGGTTCTTCCTCCTTCTCTTCGTGAATCTGAGAAATTGTTTATTTTGAACATATTTAATATTGTACTAGTATATTATGATATAAATGTATAATATATAAAATATTCAAAATTGCATATCATATATAAAGTTTTGAACACACAAATCTGACAATTTCTAAGGTGCTTATCCGAAATTATTTGAAAATATCTTTGCAATGCAAGAACACAGGAAAATATAATTGAAAAAAGTTACAGTAATAATTTTCTCATACCAATGATGAAGAGTTCCTCTCGGAGAGCAGTTTCTTGCCCCTGACATGAGGACTAGTGTAGGAGTTGACCTTTCCTGACAGATGGGGGGAGGAATAATCTCGCCTCATTTGACTACCAGGAGTAGAATGGTCCTCTGGGAAGTGATTTTGTGGAGGAGTTCTAAAATAAACAGAATTAATTCTAATAAATTTTACAAAATAATTTTAATTATGAATATGCAATACAGATAAACAAACTAAATAATCTAAGACTGTATTTATAACGGCTCAACTTACCCATGTATAGGGGCGGTATTGGAAGGACTAGAGGGGGCAGAGTAGCAGGTCTTGGGGTTCTGTATCACATGGGTGGGGCGAGCACTCAGTGAGGCCTGTAAAAGAAGTCATATGTGTTTATACAAACACCTACTGTGGTACTCCATATCACATCATGTACATGTATTAAACATAAGTTGTATTTATGTACCTTTATGTGAGTATGGATGAGAATAAATGAATTAAGTACATGCAACTCTAAACATATACGTGTAGATTTTTTATTTTTTGCCATGTGTGCACGTGTTATATGTCACATGGGTGATATCTCCCACACAATGAGGAAAGTATAATAAATTTCATGATAAGAAAAGAGAAATGAGCAAATATACAATGAAAATATAATTGTTGTCTCCTTAGGCTCTAGCCAGGAGCTTTACCAACTATATCCACAGTCCATATAAAACAGTTGACTTAGGCTACCTTGAGTTTGAGAGTATTGACTTAGGCTACCTTGAGTTTGAGAGTATTGACTTAGGCTACCTTGAGTTTGAGAGTATTGACTTAGGCTACCTTGAGTTTGAGAGTATTGACGATCTGTTTGGCCATGTCCGCCACCTCTCTGTGTGGCCCCATTGCCAGCTGGACCAGGACCTTCCACACCGTCATGTACACACTGCTGAAGGTGGTGCCTGCCAGGGTGGAGCTGGAGTAGGTCCGCCTCACAGTGGTGCTTTCTCCAGAGTAGCTGTCACTAGAGCTGATGAAAGACCCACCCATGTTGGCGGTGGAGTTAGAGGACTGGAGAGCTGAAGGAAAAAGGATTGTTGTCTATCATGAAGATATTATTTTTCATCTATTGAGAGCATTTTTAATCACCTACAGAAAGCAATGTAACTTCTAATGAGAGTAATATATCATCTTATGAAAGCATTATATCATCAAATGAAATCTGAAGATTGAATTTTAGAGCAATTATGAAATACATCTACAATATATACATGAAATACAAAGCTTTAAAATTCATACAAATTTACTGTATTACCGTAGTTGTGTTAGAATTCTGATTATCAAAAAGTGTGCAGAAAGAAATCAGTGTAATTTAATCTGTAGAGTGATTGAAGGAAAAAGTATATGATGGATGTGTTATGATATCCCTACACCACGTGACAAGAAAGCTCGAATACAATGTATCTCACTACTAATTGGGTCTGTGGCTAGCCACACATAAATATGAAGATATTGTGTACAATTTATTCTTAGTAACACCTATACATGTGCTACAGAGAAGGCACCAAAGAAAGTTATAATATATACAAAGTCTAAAGGCTTCTATACAATGTATGCTGAGTATGTGGATAAAACACAAACAAAAACAAAATACAAACAAGAAAACTGCTAAGAAAAACATATCCTCATGATAGGAAACTGGTATCGTATGTGTTGTAATCCAATTCAAGTTAAGTCATTTGTTTATTGTGTTCTATTGTTAACTCTTGAATAAAACCTTGAATTGCATTTACACAAAAATATCAGAAATCTCAAGAGATAAATTCAAGACTATCTTTGGAATGATTAAGATTTGACTTATAAAAAAATCAAAAAGTTTGCAAAGATTGTCTAGGCAAAAAAATAAATGTTTGCTTCTTAAGCACCGCTGCCTCGAAAGGAAAATGCTGCTGCAAGATTTTTTTTTTTTGCCAATAAGAAACAAGGAATAAATAAGTTTTTCAAATTTTAGTATAAAATATAAATATTGAGTTATTCCCCTTTGCAAATTTTTACAATAAAAATAAAATGCTTGCCTGTTAAATATTTGGCTTGAGAACCAATAAATTAATTTTTTAGGGGGCCTACAGTTCTTAAGTAGGAATTAAGGGTTTCTTTCAATTTTGCCAACAAGCTTACACAGTCACACACCCAATACACATAATCTGTGATACTATATTAAGTCAAGAGGGGAATATTATCTACAGATATCATTCACCATAAAAAAAAATGTAACTGATAATTTTTGCTGCAGATAACATGATTTATGTTAGAATACATAGATCTCCCTACCACCGACATAATAAATGAAATGTCTTAATTGACAACTAAAACATTTTTTCTAGTTATTAAGAAAAGGGCTTCTTCTGAAAACATTAAGACTTTGAACTCAAGTAAAATAATTTTTCAATCTGATATCCTCCCAAATATAATACTAGCAGTCTTTGGTTAATGATATCAAAAATCATAAAAAAATTAAATAGATCCTGCCAATAAAGGTAAAGAAAAATTATTGTTTATTTCCTCAAGCATTACTATATAATCATTGAAGGATAAAAACATTAATTTTCTTAATGAATTTTGAGGAAACTTGAGTTGACAGAAATGAGATATTAACTCTTGAAAACTTAAATAAAATAAAAAAAAAATTGCAATATATTTCAAAATCATAAGCTTACAAACAATACATTAATTTTTAATGGCCAAATAAAATGTTGTAATCAGTTTCCAGAAGAAACCCTCTCCCATACAAAAAGAGACAACAGACAGAAGGCACAGAGGACAGGACGTGGTTACCAGTGGTGCCAGATACAAGATTCCACCCACCAGGGACCTCCCCGGTCACAGTGGCGCTCTTCTCCTTCTGTTTCTCCTCCTCCATCCACTGCACCACCACGTTAGTGAACTGCGACTCAAACTGCTGGACCAGGGAAGATAGCGCCACGACTACTTCCTGTAATAGAAATATCTCAACATGGTTAATGAACTGCGACTCAAACAGCTTTACCAGGGTAGAAAGTGCCACAACTACTTCCTGTAATACATATGTAGAACTATCGCAACAAGGTTAGTTAACGGTGACTCAAACTGTTGAAGCAAGGAAGATAGCGCCACAACCTTCCAGTAATGGAAATATCACAAAAAGGTTAATGAATTGCAACTCAAACTGCTGAACCTGGGAATAAAGCGCTACGACTACTTCCTGTAATAGAAATATTGTACTGTATATACTCGCCTATAAGTATTGTTCGCCTATAAGTCGGTTGCCATTTTTTAGGTTTATTTACAAGATTTTGCCATTGACCCTCTTATAAGTCGGGTAATTTTTTCTGGATAATCAGTCTACAGATTGTCAATCAAATAAGCACATTTTATCAAGCATGACTATATTCTAGATAAAAAAATATTGGTGTTTGACCCCTCTGTTATCATTTCTAGATGCAATGCATTTTAAAAGTGTTGTGTTCAGTTAAGACATCTATACTGGATGAATAACTTTCGGTTTTGGACGCCATTTTTTTATTGACACACTAATGAAAACTTTAAAAATATTTAAAATACTATTGAAAATAAAATGATACTGGTACTGTACCAGTTATCGGCTAAGACCAGTTATTGGCTAAACTGAGGGTTCGGGTTTATAGCACGCGAATATTCCGAGATTTTTTAATTCAGTCGTCTGTTTCGAATAAAGAAAAGTATGTTTGTTTGAAAACTTTCCTCAATATGTTTTAAACATGAGCTTTAACGATCATTGTTTACCGTTGATTTACATCTTTGCACTTTCGGCTGTGGGGGAAGTGACGTAATAAGTTAAAAAAGAATATGACCTCTTTGTGATACGTAATTATATCCCTTCTTTGATTTGACATATAATATCAATACATATAACATTTATAAACAAAAGGAACTCAATAAATTCCGAGAGATCCACTGCGCAGTTGAACGCGTGATTGTATAATCATGCATTGATTAGCGTACGATTGTGTGTATTACCGTATGATGATAAAAGAATAATTTTTTTTGTTTTATTTATGTATAATAACCCCTAAGACCAATAGGCTGACCCCGCAAGGGACATAATTCAATCAACACTTTGCAGAATATAAAATCAACATGTACAAGGATTTTACTATGTTCTTACCACGAAGCCAATAACTGGTACAGTAAATCATAAAACCTCCGCAAATTCGGGGCGTGTTAAAAAGCACAGAAACAATATGTTTTGGGTTCTAAATGATAATATAATCTAACCGATGGATAAATAAGGAGTTCACAATTTAAAGTATTAAAAGTTTTATTCCAATATATCAAGAAATAAGGAAACACGAAAAGAAAACGTTAAATTATAGCCGATAACTGGTACAGTGCCAGTAGTGATTTTGATCCCCTGTTGACTGATTAAGATGGTATAGCCCCTTTTAAAAGTGGTGTGTTAGCTTGTGTTGTTTTAGGTGACATGCCACCTACAGCCACCAATATAGCTATTATCACCTCAGGTGTATTTAATTATGAATGATTATAAAACGATCTTTATTTTTTTTAAACAAATAAATATGAAATACTATCAAATAAACCTTGTTCATATTTTAAGAAATACAGTTGAAACTTTCAATGTATTTATTAAGTGTTTATCTTTTTAGTAAAATTAAAACGTCAAGTATAGGGATTGCAAGTCAAAAGTTGGAAGCAAAATTGCACCAAAAAACGAAGTTTTACTCAATGGAAAAATTATCTGATTGTATGTCATGCCTATAAGTCGGACCCCTACTTTATATTCAAATTTCTACTCCCAAAATACCGACTTATAAGCGAGTATATACGGTAAGTTAGTGAACGTGGGACTGATCAAAGATTAGTGAACATGGACTCAAACTGCTGGAGCAAGGAAAATAACGCCACCACCACTTCCTAAAATAAAAATGTCACCACCTCATTACAGACCAAGGATTCAAGTTGCTGGACCAGGGAAGACACATCCTTCTGCAATTTGACAGCCCTGGTGTTCCTGTATGTATGGATTAAACCACAAAATTTGTCAGAAGAACCCTGCTGAGAAGTATACCTACTTTTCTGACCAATGGACTGCCATCGTTCCCCACAGAGGCCAGCATCATCCCCACCCCCAGATCGATGTTGTTGGCCTGGTCACTGCGGTCCGTCACACTGATGAACGTCCCAAGGGCAAACACTACACTCGCCCTCACCTGTTATAATGAAGCAGGTAATTATTGGAAACAGATACAAACCTTTTATTGTGTTTTAAGACTGAGGAATCAGTTATTTCATAGAACAATTATTTAGGTTTCCTGTTTTTCATTAATTAACAGGTATGTAATTAGTTGTCAGAGTTTACTTGCATTTTCAATAAATTTTTAAACTAAGTTTTATGATTTAGAAAAAAACGCCGAATGGATTTAAAGATTCCACAGTATTTGACAAATATTGATGTTTGTAGCAGCAGACAGCAGTATCCAATCAAACTTACCTCTGGGGATGGGTCATTAAGCAATACTGACAATTTCTCATGAGCCCTGTCCCTCACTCCACACCAGCGGGCATTGTCAAAGTTTGACCAAACCTATAAATATCATCAAATCTGAATAAAGAGATTTCTCAACATTTCAGAAGACCCAAAGACACCATTTCTTTAATATGAATGCATACAAACAAAACTCAAAATGCTTAACATGTTAAGATAAGAATGAAAATAATTTAAATGACCAGTTTTTAGTTGCCAATAAGCATTCTGAACAATAATATCCTTACATAGAAAGGCCTTTTTTCATATAATAAAGTATAGGATTGAAACTGCAAGGATTAATAAATCTTCTCCTTAAATAAATGTATAGACCTTTCCGAGACAGAGGGCCAGCCACTGTCTGAGGGAGGGACTGGGGTCAGACAACTGCTCCAGACAGGTGGCGATCACATTGCCCTGTAACGCAGCATCCTGTAATCATATTAATCCAATGTAATTAATTACTAATGTGTTAATAAAATGCAATGCCAATATATAAAACTGATAACTATTTAATTAGATAATAACATCGTCTTTTTAGTAATATTTTGGGAAACAAATCTAATTTTTTAAGGTTGTCAATACAGCGTTTTTTCTGAGCGAGTCAATCACTTACCTGCCCGTTTTTGTAGTCGTTGACAATCATGGCCAGAACAAAGGCTGCCATGGTTCTGTGCTCTGCCTGTGCAATCCACAAACAATAAAATGATTACTCAGTACCCTCACAAAATCAGAGGATTAACAAGTACAGTATACATGTACATCAATGAAAACTTACATATACATTTTACTTGCGTATTTCTGTCATATGTTTGATTTGAAGAAGATAAAATAATAAGAAATACATTTACAGGCATGTAAGGATCAGCTAACACAGAGAGGAAGTACTTGTGTCCATTGTCTTTCACTAAGTCTGTCTGACAGGACTGAAAAGAAATACACAAATAAATATACACAACTTTATATACATGTTCTGGTATAGTGCTTAAATATAGTTTGTGTCACAGAATACAGATTCAAAACCAAAATTAAAGATAAATTTGAAGTCAAATTATCATGACTTGCTTAACTTAAAACTCACACTGTCAACAGACAAAATCTTGGCCCAGATAAACACAAGTAAGGGGCGCAACTCTCTTGCTGAACTCTGGAGAAGTTTCAGGACGTAAGGAAAAATTCCAACGGATAAAGCCTGCAGATGTCAAATTGGAAAACACATACCGGTATGTTGACACACATAGAAGGCAGTATCTTTAATACATGCATGACTTAATGAAATCTACATGTCCATTTTGATAGAAAATATCAGAATCCTACATGTCAAATTTATAATTTTAACCATATTAATAAGATGTACATGGTATTTGACTTACAAGGCTAACTGCCCAGGGACCCAAATCCAAAAATCTGCCCAGAAGATCTAAAGCTCTCAGCCTGTGCACCTGACTTAGTAACACCTGAAACGGAGAAGAAGGTAAACTATATAATTTTACACTGATAATCCTAAAATGCTATAATGGATGATAAAACAGGTAAAGAATCCTGCTAGTTGTCATAAAACCTTACCTGTAGGACTATAGGTAGCTGTTCGGGCGGGTTTCGTTTCTCTGACCCATAGGACAGCCACACCTGAAAGGCGGTCAGCTGTTCAGTGAAGAAGGGGCTGTGGTGGAACTGAGCGTTCTCGTCCTCCAGCAGGGTAGGTAATTGTTGCAGGCAAATATCCAGGGCCAAGTCCCAGGCCTGCCTATCAAACGTATTGTCAAGAGTTCATAAGCAATGCTATGTAAATCTACCGGTAAGGTGGAATTGATTGTGCAATAGAATATTTTTGCAAATGTCAAATTTCCAAAGATTCACAAAAATTATCACCACACAAATGTCAAATTTCTAAAAAATTCACAAAAATTATCACCACACATACATCAAATTTCTAAAGATTCTCAAAAATTATCACCACAAGAAAGATACGTCATAAAACTGAATTAGATTAATCTTGAAAACTGAAAAGTTATCCTCTGTATAAACTGATGAAATAATAATAATGAAGTACAGACTTACCACATGGGGTGCTGGTACGTGGGAGGGAGGCGGGGACTTGACATTGGCGTACAGTTATACGACCTCATTATTCTCTCAGCCAATAGAAAGTTACGAAACAGACTGGCAACTAACAAGTCCTGTCTAAATAACTTCTGAAACAGCTCTATAAAGGGGAATTTTAAGAAGATTAAGTGCATGAAATTTATGTTTACAAAAACATCAAATTGATGCACAAATGCAAAATATAAAAGCTCATTTAACAAAGGTCTCAGACTAATCTATATGATTAAGTACCATCCTTACCTCTTGGCAGGGTGTTCCATGCTATGGTGTCTGTGATGGCAGTAAAAATCCAGTTCAGTTCGCCTAGCATTGTTCTTCTATCATTCAACTGACCTGGAACCCTGCAAAATTAAATTTCTTTTTCATTAAACACAACCTAGGTTTAATTTTCATATATTGATAATATGGTTGAATTACATGTATAAAAAAAAATAATTTCAGCTGATATGTGACATAGCCATCTCTATGATTGACCTAAATACTTACTTATCAACCAGATCCAAGGTAATATTTGGTACTAATCGCCCAGTATTTTGGAGAACATACCTACAATAAAATAATTCAACATTTAAATGAAGTCTATAGATCTCGTATAAACAGGATCAAGTTTATTCCAAGCTGTTAACCAGCCTGGGCTTTCAACTATTGAACACTTTGTTTAAACAGTACATGAAAAATGCATAATTCCAATAACTGAGCAGTATTGTAAAGGCTGATTTGAGAAACCATTTTTAAGGTGCCTCACTACACCTTGAAATAGTTTCTCAAATCAGCAGAAAATTACTTGATTATGAGAGAAAGCATGATGGATAAAAAGTATCTATATCAAATAGGCGAAAAAATGTGCAATTTTAGATAAAAATTGGATTTTCAAAAATTTCATTCAGTAAACATAAACAAAAGCCCCAGGTGGATTCAAACTCATGACCTGCGGTTCACAAGCCTGATACTTTAACCACTGAGCTAAGACAATATACATCTGAATCTATTGATACAAACAGTTTAACAAAACATTTAAAACGCCCTCTTCTGACGTAGTGTCTTAAAAAGTACAAGTCTAGGTGTAGTGAGGTACCTTAAGGTTTATGTTAATGAGACATCACATATCCGGGTTTTCACATTTCAATTATTGAATACATTGTACATGTATAAACAGTATATAGTAAGTTCTATCACTGAGCACTGTCAAGAAGGCTTGTTTACGAACTTTACGAACCATTTTAGAGCTATTCTGATTGGTGTAGTGAGGCAGGAAGTGAAGAGATCGGCAGGCAGCTCTGAATTCATGGGAAGTAACTCAGATACTCCACATGCGGCGAGCTGGATACAATTTCTGACGGAGGAGACAGCTGGGGTGGGGCTACCGAACCTTGGGGTGGATCCATTCAGCCCAGACTAAAGATACAGAGATATGCATATACCGGTACATGAATTTCCTGTATTCGTCAAATACTGAAAATATAGCTTTCCCTCCAACATATTTCACATTTCAAGTACAAAATCAAAAGAATACAGCATTTCTGTAATTTCTTTTCCATGGAGAAGAATATAAGGATATATATATTCATCACGAATCATCTACACCTTTAAATATGTCTTCATCAAAAGCTGTTCATGCTTGTTTTTCCTTTTTCTTGTTTACCTCAAGTTCTGACTCCCTTTGTTGCGAGAACTGTCTGAAGAGCTCTATGATGATCCCGGCATTGGAGCAGTCATACACATAGATGGAGGGGCTGCCCATCCAAGTCTGCAGGTCGTACACAGACAGCGGGATGTACTGGGTGTAGCTCTGATAAATATAACCAGAGAATCCATTGAAACAACTCATTCAAAAGATTTTCAGTTGACAAAGAGATAGTTTTGTCCTTTAATCTCGTAAGAATTTTGTTCACTAGATTTTGAAATTAAAAGACAAAGTTTTCTTAATGTGCCTTTTTATGCCATACCTTATTGAACACCCATATTTCTCCATTAACTGTAGGTTTTGGTACACCATGGCCATTGTAATGGAATAAAACTCTTTCCTCCTGTGATAAAAAACAACTCCGTATTACCAATAACAACAGAATATTTCAAATTTATCAATTTTCCACTGATAACTATTCCAAGATTCAAAACTAAAATTTAAATTAAGCAATCAATGTCTGAATAAAGTTCTTAAAAACTGGATCAACATTTACTTTGGCATTCCGTCTGAGTGATGAGCATAGTTTTTTCACTTCATCCACAGTTGGGTCCAGGCTTTGCTTGTACCTAGCCCTGGGCTGCCATCTTTCATACTGTTTTTGTAGATTAGCCCCAATGGCCTCCAGAGCTTTCTGGGAGCTGAGGGGATCGATCCAACATTCCAACCGTGCACATGGGGAGGTCTTCACAACATCAGGAGGGTCAACTCCAACATTTAAACATAACACCAGGGCCACACTCACTGTTTTCATCTGTATTAAATTCAAAATACATTCTATAAACATTGAAACAGATTTCTTTACTTGTCTACATGCCCAGTTTCAGTTTCATATAAGAGGTACATAAGCATGATTAGCATGACACTGACAGATAAATTAATTGCAAATTACAGGTTATAATTTTTAAGAGATGTGGCATACATGAGGGAGGATAACAGAGCTAAATAAACTCAATAATCTCATGAAAACATGTGCTTTATACTGCATACCCTCTCTTTCATTCTCCATGTTTGAGCCACTTTCTTTGACCCCTGTATTTTCTCACGGTGTCTCAATTCATTAAAAGCAATCAACAAGTCCCAATCGCTTGCCTCCTCCTCTTCCTCGTGAATCTCGTTGATAAATGGCACTTCTAATTCACTCGACATTTTAAGCAATAAAAGTTTTACACGTTTTTCTGTCCAGGGACACAATAATTTATTTGTTTACAGTGGTACCTCGACATATTCTGCTTTTTTACAAAAAACAGAGACATCATTTTGTGTCAAATAGAAACACTGAGAAAAAGGTAAATTTGTATCTTCAATAATTTCTCTGTAACTTCGTTTTTGGTGACACAAAACGCAATTAAACCCAGTTAAGTCATACCATCATAACCATGTGAGATAACTTGTAATACAAGATCTCACTAATGAGCGAAATTGTGTAAATGAACGCGATGTGCAAATATAGAAGAAACGAATGAATTGCATGAAATCCACCTGAAGTATTACAACATTTCCTTGATTAGATGACCAAAATTCAGCGATAAATGATCGAGGTTCGTTAACTCTAAAGTAAAATGTTTATTTAATTAGATCGGGTTCGGGCGTGATATTTCAATTGATTTACACAAGAGGACCCAAATGAAACCATTTATCGGAAATTGGGTGATAATTTTATGAAAGCATCTACATTATTTTCATTTTTAGCTTTACAATCATAATTTAGTTTATAATTAGAATATTAATGTACTTACGTGTTGGTTGAAATTTCCATAAATGAATAAAAAAGGAACTTTAACCAGGGACGTATATATGAACTATGTTATACATGTTTCTGCTTTAACATAAAAGTTAGAATTGTCTTTTTTTGATGGTGGTACATTTGTCGCTGGGGAGGGGAAAACAATTTCAAGAAATAGATGTTCAAACTAGAGACGAGCTCGTTGCAAGCAACGATTAGGTCTTCCGTCGTAGCTGCGTCATACTTGTGACGTAATATAAAAATTGATACCTGACCATGGTGCAATATTAGATGTATAAACACTGTGTAAAAGAAACAAAGTACATGTATATAAGCAAATACAGATCTTTAAAAGTTGTCTGAAGTTTGATTCGCCGCATGTTGTTTTTTTGCATGTGCATTTTATTTTGAGAAACTTATCGAATCATCATAATTGACTCAATATACACAAAATATGGACGACGATTATAATCACACAGTGGGTATGCCCGGTATGAACGTAAAAAGACTAAACATTTTACTCGCATTTTTTATCGAAAGCAAGGGCCAATGAATCTTTTAGAATGTATGCGGAGATCCTGGAAATTTTACAGGGGGTTCTGAAGAATAATTTTGTTTTTTGAGGGGAGGGGAGGGGGCATGCGCAGATAAGAAAAATTTTCCTGGGGTGGGGGTTGAGTGTCTGACGGCTATTTGAGTTTGCCTGGGGATGTCCGAGGCATATTTTTGTAATTTTATATTGTACATGTAATGGAAAGAAATTTTGCGGGGGTTGGGGTGGGGTCTGGAACCTTCACCCTACTCTTCTTGATTCGCGCATGGGGAAGGCCGATGCCGGTAATTTGACGGTAATTTTAACCATTTTTATTTAATTAATCATTTTCAAAATTATCGGAATTCCAATATTACCTTTAAACGCAGTTATAACTTAAAATACGAACCATTTAGTCTTGGTGAGTATTCGGCCAACATGCGTCCGCGTACGAAAGAAACGGCAATATTCAAGAAATTTGGATGGACGATCTGGGTCCTAGGTCGTCCATCCGATTCTTTTTCAGACTAAGAGCTACAGAACTGCACTTAGAGAATATCAAACTGATTATGTTTATTTATTTTGTCTCAAAGAATCAGTTTTTTAAAATAAAGTTTTATCTTAAAAAAAAGAAATCGGGCACAATTTTCAATGTTAGCATTTTACAATTTAAAGGTCTAATCAAATTTTGAATGAAGTTTCAAGATACTACTCTTCGTTGTTTAATACGAAATATTGCGTGGAAAAAAGATTTACATCGCATATATATTATAGAACTAATTTCTTCTCTTTTTTATTTACATCAAAATAAATCCAAGAAAAAATCTAAATATTTTTTTTTCCTTTATATGTGTTAATGAAAACGTTGATCAGCAAGGGCCGGTTCTATGTCGTGCAAGCACCTACTTAATAGATTGTTACACGGATCTACCACGATGACAAATATCGAAAAGGCAATATTGTGGGTGAAGGATGAAAGTGTAGTTTGTTTTTTAGGTTTATTTTTGATAATTTATTTATCTGGATCAATTTGGTCTGTTGGTTTGTTTTGTTTATTGAAAAGGGGAATAAAGAAAATGAGTAATTTCCGATATGAAGTCAAGCATATATTTTCATATTATCATTGACTTAAAACATGTTGGAAAAAAGAAATATTACATCAAGCAGTTAGTTATTATGCGCAGATTATGCATTCCTCTATGGTTTTCACAATTGCATGTATCAGTTACTACACGTATTTGCTTACGGAGAAATAAATCTCCAAAGAGATGATATAGTTATTAGTTAAGTTCCAGATTGTCTTCTGCACATGCAAGCACGTGTGTAATCCTGATTTAAAAATAGGTATAATGTCCGGGGAGGGGGGGGGGGGGTCATCGCAACAAAACTGTGTATAAGCGTACTAGAGTGTACATTGTTAATTAATAATTGATGTTGAATTGTTATTAACAAACAAAATCATAAATTTATAATAACAAACACTAAAATGCCAGGGAGTTCTGCTGGACGCGATTTCATTTGTCTTCAATTAATAGGGTGTAGGGATGCCCGCCTACTTAATACATATGCTCACGCGTCAACAGATTAAAAATGACTGTATTTTGGATTTATAAATCGCTCTAAAACATTCGATCTGATATATCGTTGTTAACAATTCAAAATTTGAACGATTAAATTTGTTTTTATACCTAGTACCCCGACCCTCACGGAAAAATCCATTCAGATCAATGGAAATTTCATTTACAAGACTCCGCGCCAGAATCAGGATGTCTCATTCATTAATTTTTTCGTAGTTATAGTGGACGAGTCCAAAATAGGAATTTTGAGACACATCATACAATGTGAACATATGCCATGAATGCAGTTTACTTTGAGTCCTTTTTATCATGTTTATCATGGCTTGAAAATGACGGAAGGCCCTTGAATGTTGTTATCTTTATGCAGGCACGTAGCATCCTTTTTGAAAGTGGGGGGGGGGGGGGGGGGGGGCAGACTCATCAAAAAAATCTTGACAAGCAAAAAAAAAAAAAAAAAAACTCCCAATTTCAATCCTAATTTCCTTATTTTTATATAAATTTTTTACATCCTTGATAATTCAATTTTTTATAAGCAAATTTTAAAAAAATTAGTTGCTGTGAGAAAAAGTGGGGGGGGGGGGGGACCCACAAGCTTGAATTAATAATTGCCTGAGGATGCATCTTTAATGTGTCAACATTTATATTCATAATTGATGAAAACGTTATATGGGATGTAATAAGCACAATGAGCAAGAGTGTTCAATTAAAAGGGCATTTCACATTGCACGTGTGTAATCCTGATTTAAAAATAGATTGCCATATTTGAAAGGTCAAAAAAAAAAAGAGGGAGGTGTCATCGCAAGATGATACACATTGTCTAAGTAGTACAATGTAAGTAATAGTTGGTGTTGGATTATCATCATTAACAAAGAATCATCAGTTTGGATTAATTAAAACAAATATAAATTCATATAATTGGAATATTTACTGGAGGGGCTACGTACAAGTAATTCGCCGAAGTGGGATACGTGTGACCCGATTTTCGATCAATTGGGCGATTTCATTCATCTGGAAAAGGGTTTCACTCGCGTGTACAAATGTAAATGTACATCTAACAATTGCTAGTCAATTAAGTGTGTATGTTAATTCGATAGATTTCTTCTAAAACATTCAATCCAAAGTATAATATATGTAGTTATTAGTTGACACCCTCCCAGTGGATCTATGCCGATGGATCTATCTGAGATCTCAGCTGTTGCGTGAATGGTAAAGAAAGACTTCGCGCCATAATACGTCTCATTCATAATTTTGGCTCGCCGATTAGTGGGCGAGTCCAAGTTAGGCCAGAGCACATGATGTGTAGATGGTCTTACCCACTCTATTTTCTTAACTGGTCATATAATAAATAGAGATATCATGGATCTTTCACTTTTGTCGGAGCATGTAATAAATGGAACCAAAAAATAAAGTAATTCTAATTGAATTAAATTGAAGTTAAAATGTAAATACCCCCTCCCACCTACGGATTAGGATTTTCAAAATTCCCCATTTTTTAAATTCCTTGTCAAGATTTTTTTTTGATGAAGCTGCCCACCTACCCCCCCCCCCCCCCCCACACTTTCAAATAACGATGCTACATGTACGTGTTTGAATATCCTTTCCTATATGGTTAGAAATAACAAAATGTCTTTGATTTTGCATCTAATATATAACAAATTCAATTTTCAATTTGGCTGTTTGAGATTATTCGATACATGTACATTCCTATAATGATTTAAAATAATGAAATGATTTAATTTCCAGTGATATACAGGTACATGCACTCGATCGAAGAAAAAGATTGAAATTGCTTCTAAACTCTGCACGTTCAGTTTAATAATTTATGATCCGCAGCGAAAATTAAATTTCATTTCTTATAAGATAGTCTAATTGATACATGCATGCTTCCATTGAATAAATTTGGGTAGTCAGGCAAGCTTTTTGGAAAGCTATTGCTATGAAAAATTTCGGATGGTACTCAATTTTTCCAGAAGGAGAGCTACATATATGCAGCTAAGGTAACTAATAATGCTTCCGATGAAATACTTTGTTTAGTAATGCAAGGTTTTAAGAGAGCAATACTTATTTGTTTAAAAAATAACACCCTAATACTTCGCATTTCATTCGCTGTTTGTAGAACAAGCAGAACCACCCTATCGTATGTACATTGTTCGAATTTAATAGCCCTTGCATTGGATTGCTTTGCATGTACAAAATATCTTTTAAAAATTCAACACTGAAAGTGTTTATCTATATGGCTATTAATCTATATGTACATGTACACATGGCGTACACATGTGATTCAAAATACCCCAAACGGAAAAATTAACTTATTGAGTCTACATTTTATAGAATTTGCAAAAAATACATTGCGTGTCTGAATGTTTGTTAATGTGTCAATCTATCAATATACAGTTTGTTAATTATTTTCGATTGCTAAGGCTACATCGTTTTTGATGAACATTGAACAACATTTTTTCCATGCCATTATTTCCACGGAAGATAGCGAGTACAATAAAGCACAATTTATTTAATTATCTCTTTAATATTGTGTACTAGTATGTAATAAATTATTTATAAATTGCTGCCGAAGGTTGTTTGGTATTTTCGTTTGTAGATGCATTGCAAGTAAGAAACGTGAAACGCAGGGCAAGTCATAATTAATACATGTATCCCTAATAACCGTTACTTAAAAATAGCGGCTTTGGATTCAAATATTATCGTATACGAATATTAAGTTCACTTTTTAAAATCATCTCCACGATGATAATATTATATCCATCGGAAATCAGTATTTTGTTTTGCTTTAAAAGAAATGTTCTATCGGGAGCAATCCCGCGTTCGTTTAAATTGCCAGCGTACATTTGTCATGTCAGTAATACACATTGTGCTTTATATGACGGCCGTGTATACGTACTGTAGAAAAGTTGAGTTTAATTACCATGCATTCGAACCATTTAATTAACACATCTCCCAGTACTGAAACAATTCAAAATGTCTCTGTTACAGTAACACAGTGGGGCGTTAAACGTGTACGTCCAGCTCTACAAGCATATGCACTGTCGTCAAGGCGACGGCCTGAATACAGCTAGCGACTCTTCTATCGATCGGTTACCTGAGTCTCGTAATGCATCTAAATATAGAAAGGGGCACAGTTATGAAACAAACAACAAAAATAAGGTCAAAGACGTTCATCTTTATGAAATGAATATGTACATATGAATAAAAACATTTGGGAATTTTATGTAGAATTATTTTTGCGCGCTGCATGTATCAGTTAGTGCATTACAAAAAGCCCTTTCATAACCTCCTAAACGTGCGCACCCCCACAAAAATGGACCGAACTGACAACAATTGTTTCTGCAAATACTGGCTATAAATTACGAAAACATTAAATTGAATACCACGGAAAGATTCAAAATTAATTTCTTTACAACTTTGCTTCAATAATGCATTAGAAATTTTTATTCCTTTACAAGTTATTGACAAGAAACTTTTGACGCATCTAACTCCTTAATTATAGGGGCCAGCCCCTTTTTCTGTATACCGAATGAAAGGTCTTGGTAAGACCAAGATATTTTAAAATACATGTTATAACAAATTTTTATCAGGTAGGAAACTAACACGGAAAATACGCGAATTTTTTGGAATTTTTTTCTTGCCTTTGTTTCAACATCTATACCACCCCTTTTATTTGCATTTAAATAATAAATAAAATATATCTCGCACAAATTCAATGTATTAGCTTCCAAACCAGCCCATCTTTGAGACTCTGCCAGCCATCGTTATAGCTAAACCCCCCTGGACAAAAGAAGTCGTTAAATTTTACTAAAAGGGGAATAACTCAAAACCGAATGGGGATTTTCCTCAACTAAAATATGCAACGACAACATCACGCGGCATGTTATCAGTCCTGAAAATTTCAAAACAATCGGTGAACAAACGAGCGAGATATTAAGGATCAAAGTTGGCGTCTAGAAGAAAAAAAAAATAATAAGAAATTTGAAATTTTTTCAGAATAATAGTAAGGTCTTCCGTTGGAAACGGAAGACCTTAATAACAAATAACAAAGTTCATATATCCCTAATCAGACTTGTTTTCTTCTAAGCTGAGCAGGCTTCTGATAATAAAAAAAAGACCTTTACCGTTCGCCACTTTCATATAAAACTTGTCGTATTTTCATCATTTCTCCAAAATTTGGTTAAAGGAGAGACATAAATAAACAGTGTTATTTATGTCTCTGGTTAAAGGGTTTTCGAGTTTGTTCTATAAGACCATGTCCATTTAGGTTGATAAATAGAAAATAATGAAAATAGTGAGGATTGTTTTAAAAATGTTATTATCGAAAACCAATTTATGAAAAAAGTCCACACATATATCGTAACATCAAATCGTTTGCATTAGACTCGATCTCTTTATAAATATCATTGTGATGAGAGAGAGAGAGAGAGAGAGAGAGAGAGATTTTGTATTGTCGGCGTAGAACAGATATCTTGAAGAAAATGGACGCTTAAATGCGTTAATGGCCCCCATTGTATCACAATTGAAAGAGGAGGAGCCTAATTTTCAACACAAAAATGAACTCACTAACGATTCTCGATTATAATATATAACAGTAATAAACCTGATTAAGCAATTTATTAATAACATACATGTACTTCATAACCCGCTGTATGACACCTGATGGATTCGTTATATCACCCTTTGGATTCACATCCTGTCTATTCCCCCTGCGTTACAATGGTTTTTGAATCAGTTAAGATTTCAAATGTGTTGCGCCCTTACTCGCATTTTTGTCTTGCAATATTAATCAAATGTAAGTTTTTTTCTGATAATTGACGCCGAATACCACACCAGTTATTGTATTCCAGTCAGCAAAATTATTTTCAAAGAAGAAGAAAAAATTGTGTTTTAAAGCAGCGCTCAGAGAGATAGATTAATGGATGGTCGCTTTTTCTAACCCTTCATTGCGTTTGAGTGTATATTTCCTTAATTAATACAGACATAGAATAACTTCAAATTTCAATTATTTTCTCAGTGCGTCAATCTCACTGTTATTTTTGTCTTTTGAATATAAAGATCATGTGTCTGACACCTTCACTTGTCGTGGACTTGCTTCGAAGTGGAATAAAAAATTAAACGAAAAAAAATAAGCATTCAAGCATCTTTATTGAAAAAGAATTCAGCAGCTGTTTGTTTGGTTTTTTTAATCGGAGTTTGATAATTTTTATCCGTTTAATTAAATGTTTTCTACCAAGCTCTTTGTTACCTCTACCATTAAAAATAAATGGAAAGCAATTTTGCAAAAGCAAAGGAGAAATCATTATAAAGGGAGTGTAAATAACACTTCAATGGTGTATAATACTTTTATTTGGCTCGGTGAATTCTGCAATTTATCGAAACCTACAAATATTATTAAATAAAAGCGGCATTTTAAAATAAAAGTTCCTGTTAATAACTATTTAGATAGAATAAATATCTGCTATCTTCAGTACAGTTTTAAAACATATTTTTTAACAAATAAAATAATATCGAAGATAGATTCTATTATTAGATTGTCTTTGCTGACCTATTTTAGTGACCTATTACAACTTGTTATACGTCCCTGAAATATTATTTGTTTGAAAAAAGAAATACCTTAGATACAAGTACGTGTACTTACAAACAACTGATATGTCACATTTGCAAAACATTTGCACATTTTTGCAATGGATCAACAATTCAACAGAAAGAAAGGCAGTGATTTTCCCAAAAATAAAATCCAAGTAAATCCCAACCAGCCGCCAACAATTCAATTTTTCTATATTAGGATAGACTGGTCAACAATCTAGCTACTGTGTACTTTTCATGCATTGAAATATACAAGTGCGCATTTTGTTGTTTAAAGGGGCATGGTCACGATTTTGGTCAAAAATTATTTTTCCGATTTTAATATTTACAATGCTTTAGAAAGGCATTTTGAATAGGCAACCGAAATTTGAGTGTCATTTGTTGAGTTTCAGAGCTTGAAATTCTTCGCTATGTAAACAAAGCGTTTGTTTACATTTTGAACATTGAAGTAAAAATTTCATTTTTAAACCTAAAACGAATGTGTTTAACGTTACGAACTGTTTATCTATGCTTAAAATAAATACAAAAATAGACAAATAAGCTAAAAAAGATTTTTTTTACTGGTATAATGAACCTATGTAAACAAAAACAGGGCACGAATCTTGTTTACATGACAAAGAATTGTGAGCTCTGTATCTTGCTTATAACGCTTCGAATGACTCTCAAATTTTAATTGATCACCAGAGATGCATTTCTAAAGCATTGTAAATAATAAAAATAGAATTTGACCAAAATCGTGACCATGCCCCTTTAACGATCAATAAGTCTTTTGAATGTTACATCTTATCGTTTGATTCCATACTTTTAATTATTATTTTTTTTTAAATTCAATATTTTCTCAATTTATTTATACATTTGGGGGAGGGTAGCGTAGTATACACATAACTTCAATGTCACTTAATTTCCTTATTTTCAGTTCAGTTTTTTCATACTCCCCCAAGAACGTGAGAAGGGGACCGGTTTCCTGATACTTCAATTTTTTATATGTAAATTTAAGAAAAATGATGTTTGTTGCGAGAAAAAGTGGGGGCCTGACTCCCTGATACTACGTGGATGATAGTTACATGTATGTCTAACTTTGCCAAAAAAATGGGGGGGGGGGGGGAGGGGGCTAAGCCCCCCCCCCCTCACCTAGCTCCACAGGCTCCGACACCCATGCTTCATGTAAATTAAGGGGAGGGGCCCAAGAGTCTGAGGAATCTCACATTATCTACACCCCAGCAAAATTTGTAAACTTTTGGTAAAAAAGACCTGCAGACCTTTAATGGCCAATCTTTTATAAAATTCAGTTTCAGTTATAATTCACGCTACATGCATACACATTATTTCAATAATCATATAATGCACAGAAAACTAAAGTAGAAACTATGCCGCCATATTTGTCACCCTCCTTTCATTAATAAAAAATTCTTGAATTCTGTCCCATTGACAGTGAATTTCACAATTTATGAACAAAATAACAACAATGCAATTAGTTTATCTCTCACGACTGTGATAGTGCAGAAGAATATACTATTACATGTAATAGTACATACATGTAATTAATACATTTTCACTAGGTCACCATATTTGACCCCTGACCCAGGGGCCATTGATTTCGCAATTAGATAGGGGACTCCATGGACATCAAAATCAAATCATGCATTTAGTTTTTCTCAATTATATATACAAGTAAAGAAGAATTTATATGATTAAATACATTTTCACTCTATGGCTATATAGTTAGGGTGCGTTATTCAATTTTATGCACACACCGTTGCAGTTCTGAAACCTTATCTTTCAAAAAATAACGATTCAATGCTTAAGTGTCCAGTGTTAGGATAGGGTCCAGAAACAAATGCGTTATGATTAAATTCACACGTGAAACAACAGGGGGGGACCTAAGTGTGTGTCTTGGGGAGGGGCTGATTCCCATTTATTTTTTCGCGTCGGTTGACAATGATTGTCTCGGGGTGTTAAATATCTTACCATTCACTTTTCCCATACAGTATGAAAAAATTACAATTAAGATGGTACGCTCATAGTAATAGATCTTTATAAAATGTGTAATTTGAGGATATGAGGCAACCGCTCTCCCATGACTTAGAGTTTTGACGATGGTGAAGTTCAAGGTTTTTTTTCTTTTTTAATTAATTTGAAGGGAGGGGAGAGGGTTGTTAAAATCTTTGGATAGGATTGTCCCCTTTTTAAAACGATGCTCAGCGGATGGGTATGTCTTTTAATTACCAAGCTTTAAAATAATTGTGGGGGTAAAACGATTGAAATCGTGTGTTAAAGTATAAAGATTAAAATAATCCAGTCGAATTTTCGCACACTTGCAGTGCGAAACTGTAAATAATACTGAATCTTGAACAAGGTGCCATGAATTTCACAAGTTTGGTAGAGTGCCCAGTGGTCATTATGACCATGCATTTAGTATCATATATATATATATAGAGAGAGAGGAGAGAGAGAGAGAGAGAGAGAGAGAGAGAGAGAGAGAGAGAGAGAGAGAGAGAGAGAGAGAGAGAACTTTCTTTTTTGTCAAAATTTAGCCTATTTTGTATATTTAGCCCCGTCCACGAGGCCCCAAGGGTTAAAGGGCCATAAGTTTCACAATCAAGATTCTTCTTTTTTTTTTTTTTAGAGAAGCTTCATACCAAAAAAACGATATAATTCAAGAAGTTAGAGAGGTTTAGCAGTCGAACGGGTACGCATATTTGTACGTGTAGGTTACAAGTTAGAGTCATTGCATGTTTTGGAGGAAGAGATACGTGTATTAAAACTCCAATAACATATGAAATTTTAATGATAATTCATGTTTGGTAATATCAGTATTCGCATTAAATATTCAGGCTTAAGAAAAATAAACATATTTGTTAAAATAACAAGTTTTCTTACGGGTATTTTGCAATTTACACGTATGCTCATTCGGGTACATACGTGTAGAAATTCGTCATTACACAAACTGATGTCGTAATGCACATATATATTTTCCTTTCTACACGTGCACGTACGCGTAAACTTTGGTTTGCTAAACCTCTCTATTGTTAACGATTGACGTACGTCGCACAATACACGACCAATTGCAACAGGCCATCAGAGTGACTCAGGTGACCTAAAATACTATAGATTCTAGTTATACAAAAGTAGAGCATTGTAAAAACCCAGAACTAATAATATCTTCGCACTGCAAGGGTGCGAAAATTCGACTGGATTATTTTAATGTTTGCATTTGAAATCTGCGACGGTAAATGTCCTATTTAATTTGATGATTTTTCTTTTTGTTCAAAGTCTATTATTAACCATTGTTCCCATGCTTTGCTATGTAAAGCCCCTTTTGAGCTTCGCACGAGCTCTTGCATACGTTGCACGAGCCCTCGCTTACGTTGTACCAGCTCTCGCATTCGTTGCATACGATTTACTGGTCGCATCAAGTCTCCTCTAAATAGTGGACATGCACACTATTCAGACGCGACCGAACGCGATCCAAATTATCGCAGTGCAATGCACGAACATTAGTACGAACGTTTTACAACGTTTTGTGTACTCGCAAGAGTGATGCACGATTTTTAAAGGTCGCAAGAAGAATTGCAGTTGTTTATGCGCGTATTGTGCGACCATGAGACTGTTGCTCAACATGTCTCATGTTATCTTGCAACGTTTTACTATCATTGCACGACTAATCAGCAATATGCCATGCTTTGCCACTAGTTTATATACCATGTATTAGCATCTCTGTTTCAGATCACAGTTCAACAATATACATTTACTGCATGATGGTGAGGGATATATGAAGATTTATTTCTCCAAGAAAAATCATACTTGTCTTCATCATATGCTCATATCGGCATTTTCATTCCTATGAAATCGCCCTGTCACCTGACTTTCTAGACCAATTAAATATAATAGAATATACATATTGAGGTATAATAATATATGCTGCTGCATTTCTGTTTCTTACTGGGCGGCATGTTCTCTCGCTTTCAACTGTGTCTACTTAAGCGTCGGAAATGGGCGGTATATACATGTATACCCCCTCTGACTCGCACGAGCATTCGTATCATGGAACGCATGATCGCAAGCCCAATCGCATTGGCGCACTTCAATCGTCCGATCACCTGGTCTCTCGCGCGATCCTATCGCATTATCTTTCAACAGTCGCTTTCATTGTACAACAGTCGTATATAGACGCAAGATATATCGCAAGATTTAATGCGTTTACATCGCAAAACGCTCGCTTATAGATCGTGCGAATTTCGTACGAATACTTTTTTCAAATGCGATTATTTCGGCAACAGTATACGATTCACATTTAATTTTATCGGTCGCACGAATATTCAGTCGCTTCTGCTCGTGCGCCAATTGTGAAAGGGGCTTAAGGCGTGAAAACGTCACTTTACTACCAGTGGCGTCGTAAGCAAAGTGGGGGGCTTGATTTTATCAGAAATTTTTGACAAGCAAAACAAAAAAAGATGTTTTGGGGGGGGGTCGTTATATGGTTATGTCAATTTGCAAAAAAAAGTGTTTGTGTGTGTGTGTGTGGGGGGGGGGGGGGGGGGGGGGCGGCGCTATGTCCGTAGAGTATTTATGGATGATTTACAATTGGATCTTTTTTCACACTTCTAGTTTTTTTTCTCTTTGTACTAATTTTATGTTACAATATCTGTTTTAGTTTCTTAAACATTGCTTGGTTTTATCTATAAACTTGATGATTTATTGACCCCCTCCCCGGGTCAACATCAGGGCTGCAAGAAGTCTTCATGGACCACTTTCTTAATTCCTAATGGGCCCGGGGTGAAACTTTCTCCAAAATTTTCAT
Organism: Magallana angulata; assembly: GCF_025612915.1. Classification (NCBI taxonomy): domain Eukaryota; kingdom Metazoa; phylum Mollusca; class Bivalvia; order Ostreida; family Ostreidae; genus Magallana; species Magallana angulata. Next base: position 50,156,332 of record NC_069120.1, read on the forward strand.
CAAACAAATAACCATTCTTGATGTGTTTTTATATCATTGCTACCTTCTACCTGATGCAACTTTTTTTGATGAACGTGATCCCCTGCACAGACCAGATATTTTGATGTTGTCCTTAGTTCTTCTCCCACAGAGTATGTATGGTGATATATATCTGTTCGAGTCAACCTACATTCTCCTCTTCTCTAGTCAAGCATACTTCCGCTACAATCTTCCCAGCATATAACATGTATTACAAAGACCAAGGACACATTCTGATATACAGTTGCTAAGTTGTATTGTTATACTTTCATGTTAAATACTGAAATCTGATTGGTTAAGACGCAGTTAATAATATTTACTATTACCCTCAGCGTTAGCAACGCACTTGGCAACGGGTAACATTAAAAAATGTTACATGCGCGAAAATTATGCGCGTACGGTTCGCTGTAGAATTCACGTTATTCCTATATAAAAGCAGTAAAATTTTCTTAAAAATTTTAAAAAAGACATTCAGTATAACAAAATAAATAGTGCCTGTTTGGGAGGATAACAGTTGAAATGGACACCCCTCGAAAACCATTGTCAACCTCCGCTTCGCGTCGGTTGACAATGGTTTTCTCGGGGTGTCCATTTCAACTGTTACCCTCCCAAACAGGCACTATTTATATAATATGTAATGACCTTTTGATGAAGTTAAAATATAAGATTTTGAATAGACTAACAGAAGTTTGATGTCGTTGTACAATCTGATTATGATCAACTCTACTCTCGAGAGCGGGAGCGTGTGAAGCAGTAGATTTATTTCAGATTATGACGTCATTAGGCACAATTACTTCTTTTTCACTTTGCTTCTAACTTTACCTTTCAGATACATTTTTATTTAAATGTTAATCCATCGAAGATAAAAATGACTAATTATTTAAAAATGCATCTCTTAATGAAATAATTCTTCAAATTTTAGTAGCTGCAGTACTGTAGCTCCACGGGAAATTCGGGTTGACGAACCGTGGAGTCGACAGTTCCATCCATATAAAAAACTGTATATTTAAGGCGCACAAAATGTTTCGCATGGTTTCGGACTTATTAATTAAACTAATACAGGAATATATTCTGTAAATATTTTCATATGAAAGAAATTCTTAGAGATCTTACTGTCTACTGATTCACTACTCTATACTTGCCTCAAACATTTTCTTTAACCTCATTAAAGTGGGTAAAATTCACGTCGGGTCCAAGAGACTGAAGAGTAGCCACTTTTACATGTAGACAAACCACACCGCTTTTATTGTCGGGACTGGTGAGGATGTTTAAACTTTATACAAAGGAGAGTAGAGTAATGACATTTCAAATAAAATGTTTCAGGAATTTAAATTATTTAGTAATATGATTTTCACAGAATATATTCCTAAACAATTTATTAAGTCCAAAACCATGCGCAACTTTTTTTGCGCAATAAATAAGCATTGAAACTGTGGCTCCGGGATCCGCCAACCCGAATTTCCCAAAGATCTACATTTCTGCAGCTATAACGTTTTAAAGTTTTTTATTAAAAAAAATAATGGCAACCAACTCTCATTGACGACGACTTTACATCGCGATCCACTAAAGGTACACTGGTTTGCGCTGTATTTTTGCGATGGACAAAAATCTCATTCAGTTGCAGAGGACAATCCAGGACTATATCTGATAATTGCTGCAAAATATACATTCGCGACGACAAATTGTTATTGAACATCGCGTATTTTTCTCGCTTGTGAATACAAGTTAGTTCAGGCACGTAGCATCGTTTTTGAAAGTGGGGGGGGGGGGGGGGGGGCAGACTCATCCAAAAAATCTTGACAAGCAAAAAAAAAAAAAAAAAGGGAAATTTCAACTTTTCCAAAATCTTCAAAATCCTAATCCGGGGGGAGGGGGGGGCGGGGGGGGGCTGGCGTACTATATAACTTCAATTTCACTACTCATTTCCTTATTTACCTATCAATTTTTTGCATACTCCCAAAAAAGTGTGGGGGGGGCCAACTCCATGGTAATTCAATTTTTTATATGTAAATTTTAAAAAATTTGTTGCTGCGAGAAAAAGGGGGGGGGGGGGCAGGCACCCCCTGCCCCCCCCCCCCCCCCCCCCCCCGATGCTACGTGCCTGTAGTTTGAAGCATTTGCATCAAGCTATATATAACTGGAATTGGGAAAATTTCTTGATTCAGTTCCGAAAACATAGTGTAAGGACCCCAAGTTCCTGTTTTCGTTGGTTGTAGCTATCCTTCAAATGCCACAGCCTGTCAGTTGGTTATTTACACAAAGTTTATTTATTTGATACCGTTTTATTTCTACACGCATTTCTACAACTGATTATTTCCACAGAACTTATTTACAATTTACAAAAACCGTTTCATTCGATTTTTAACTACCTAAAATACACGTATATAACATGCATTATAATGTTAAAATTGAATCACCTAATATAAGTACTTGTTGTGATAAATAATATTTTAAAGAACAGTCCACGTACTAAATATTAATTAGTACGATCGATACGACCCAATTTATCACATACATTGTATATTTCATCCTCCCAGTACGCATGTGCACATCACTAACAAACGTTTCCGATTTTTGATGGTCCCTGCACTACGACATGGGGGACATTGATCTGACTGACCCCCATCGTCTCCGTTTTTTGTCCATATTCTGAAACTGAGACTGCTGGCCCTTGCTTGGTAGTAGTCTGACGTAATGGCGTGAGTCTGTTCGATTTATGACGTAGTTCCTGTGGCTCCTGTGGTTGCGAGGATTCCGTCTCCTTGTGTTTCAGCTCGTCCCGCTGGAGAAGTTTCTCGCCAAGAGACTTACAGGGCATGGTCTTATAAAACGCGATTCTGAACTGCCGATTGGTCCAGAGGTAGATGAGAGGATCCCAAATACACGAAGACTTGGCTACTACGGCGGGGATGGTGATGATATATACTGGGATATCCCGGGATTCCCCAATAATGGCCCACACGCTGACGACTGTGTATGGTGTCCAGGACCACAGATAGGAAGCTAAAAATACATCATCATCATTATCATCATCATCGTAATCGTTTAAATCCTCATCATCATTATAATTATCATCATTAAAATTGTCATTGGTCATCATCATCATTGCTGTCATCATTAGAATCCTCATCGTCAAAATAGAAAAATAAGAATCCTGACTTATGGAGCGAATTCAAATTTTCGCTAAAACGGAGCATGATCATCAAATTTACCTAGCATGTAAGCTATTGTTTTAAACATTTTCTTCTCCATCTTGAGGTTTTTTCTAGCAATTCTGCTACTTGTGTCCCAAATGCCACTTCTAGCAACATGGCGGATCTAGAAAATTTAATCGTAAACATGGTCAACATGTTAATAATATAGTGTATACTATCTAATGATATATTACCGGTATTTTAATGATGTAAATAATACAAAAAAATAATAATACAAGATATTCTTTATTTCTTCTATCAGCGGCACTATTCCCCACTTTTTAAAAATTCTACAAATCCTCGTCAAACCATATAATTGACAAGACATAAGTAACAACTGAGATTGTCATAGATATACTTTAATATGACTGAGATTGTCAACTATATATATGTATACTTTAGTATGACTGCGCTAATACAACTGACAATCCTTGCAATCATTCTGAGGTGATTGGGGTATTCTTGTCCAATATTGGGGTATTGAGAAACCGGGTACGTAATGGCGACATTAAGATATGACTGATTGTGTCTGGGTGAGGTCATCTTCACCAACCCTCATTGACCAGAACTCTTTACAATTGTAACCCAAGAAGACCCGAGCCAATCTACACCATATACAGAACACACCGTGTCTTTTGTTCAATGAGCAGAAATAAACGACCATCTAGTGTTATGCTATCTTTTATATCAAACTCGCTTTCCTCCTGTTCTTTTTAACAATCCCTGTTCTTTTACTAATATTAATGCTTCCTTTATTTTTGAATTGTACTTAAGAGAACGTTTGTTACAAAAAAACCCAACCGACTAAGTGTTATAATCGGCTCTACGACTTGCTATTTTAAAATTACTCGGTGTTTATGGGAACACAGTTTGTCACAGTTAAACAGCGCTGGCTTAGTCACTACCCCCACTCCCTTTGTTGTCCCCTATTAGTATATGTGATTTCACCTTTGTGGACTTAAATGATCATGTTGTACAACACCATTCCCCTTGTTTATGCTGGTAATGGTTGAAATGTAAACGCCATTCCTCAATAGCGCTTACTTCAGCTCCGTTTCCGCTTAGGTTATATAGCACATTGCCATTTATATTCAAAACTTCCAAATATTTTAGCATACGAAAGTCGAATATCCTCTTTATTCCGGCCATTGACTCTGTCACCTAATGGAATCGCAATATGGTGTAACATCCTAACGACGAAATCCACTCTCTGTAACCTCGAGCCGGGGACCACTTTCTGTAACCACGTGACCACTCTTTGTAACCGGTTTATCTGGAGGTGAACGTGAATTAAGCATAAAATGTTGCGCCGGTTCTGATGAAATGACGCAAAATAGCACGAATCAGATTCTTATTTTGTCATTATTTTGGCTTGCGACATTAATTTCTATAGAATGAAGAGCTTGAAAATGTCCGAGGATATAAGGCTTCTCTACTGATAATAAAACGTCAATGAACGCGCAAATGGGTGATGGTTCAATTAACAAACAATGGTGTATAGTTCTACAGAGTTGTGACGAAATTAAGAAGTTGAATATGAATTTGAAATAGACTGTACAATCGTTATTGAAATAGGTGTTATATAGGAATCGACTAGAGGGTCAGCGCTGTATAAATAGTGAACTTATAATAACCATTGAACGTAACTCTTTTTTTTTTATAACAACCAAAATAAAAGTTTAAAGAAAATATCAAATATCTAAATAATACGAAAAACCGTTTTTATATATACCCATCATTTTAAACCGTCTCATGCCAAAATTTTTTTTTATCGTCAAAGTTAAAATTCATTTACTTTTTACTGTACATGTCGTGTCTCTACGATTGTATTATATACATTTATAAATGTACGTAGGTGTATATATATATTGGTTTAATGTACATAACATACCATCAATTTTAGATGTCGTAAGAATGAATAAACAATTTAAGTAGAACTATTTTGACTAAAAATTAGCAGGATTGGTAGGTGCTAATTGAAATTTTGTTATTCACAAAATCACTGAACATTTCTCAAAGAAATTGACCATTATACTAAATCTCGCTGTAAAGTTTATTTATCAATGCCAGAATGTTTTGATTTGTTCCACTGAAAGTCCATTTCACGCAAATGTTAATTAAATTTTCTGTTATGGTCTCATTAATACAAATAAAGGATTGTCACGGATCCTGCTATAGAAGGAAGTTTTGGCATCATCTCTGACGAGAATTGCCGAGCTATTTCCGTGAGCCTCTATTTGATAGCGCCGCTACATGACACGACACGGACTATTATCATTAAACTCAATTACTGCGGTATTCTCTCGTGTCATACCATTCGGCGGATAAACGAAGGTTTTAATTGAAACAACGAAAGATTTTAATCAAATCAACCCACTAATTAACGCTTCCAACAGAAAGGAAACACATGCACTTAAAGCTGAAATAAATTGTTTCAGAATACAATATAAAATCTTCATGTATATACAAATGGAAAATTTCTTCCAACCACTTTTTTGTTCAGATAATATGAATATGAAATAGAGCCTTCCAGACCTCCGTAAGAGAGTGAAGATATAAGGCCTTCGACATTATATAAATAGTGTCTGTTTGGGGGGGGGGGGGGGGGTCACAGTTGAAATTGACACCCCGAGAAAACCATTGTTAACCAGGTTGACAATGGTTTACGAGGGGGTGTCAAATTCAACTGCTACCCTCCTAAACAGGCACTATTTGTTTTATTAAACTGAATCTCTTTAATTTTAAAGAATATTTTACTGCTTTTATATCATCTTCGCTAGCCAAGGGTTTTCCGTCCACGGGGAGCAAAGTGGACCGAAAACCCTTGGCTAGCGAAGATGCTTTTATATAGAAATGACTTGAATTCTACGGCGAACCGTACACGCATAATTTACGCGCATGTAACAATTCGTTGTGTTAACCGTTGCCAAGTGTGTTGCTGACGCTAAGGGTAATAGAACAGATTATCAACTGTGTCTAAACCAATCAGATTTTAGTATTTAACATGAAAGTATAAAAATAGCGTTTAAAAATTATTTGGAATCAGTACATAACAACGTGTCATTTGACCGTTGGTCTGAGCATTTGGTATTGGCTATTTGATTTGTCAGTCATTTGTTTTCTGCTGAAGAAGAATCGAAATATATACTTTGTTCAAAAACAAAATACGAAGACGACATAAACAAATAGACATATTCCAGTTCAGGGTTTTCATACATCATGTTTACTAGTATCGAATGTCTTTTATTTTTTTTTCAAAATAGGGTAAAACATTTTTGTTAAACAAATTTTTGAAAAAAATATTTGGATTTTAGTTTCGTTCTCATTCCTATTGTGTTTATTTAAAAAAATGGATTAAGACAGATTTCAGAAATGCTATAATAAAAACAACCGTTTATAGATTTAACGCAAATGTATGGCATGGAATCACGCATTTATACACGCTCTTGCCTTAGTTCAGTATACATTTATTATTCTATTTTTTTTTACTCCAAAATAACAATCCTTCAAATAAGCTCATATATGTGAACACGATTCTACAGTTAATCAATATACAGACAACGAAAAATTAAATTGGACTTGTAATAAGACTTATACATGTATGTATGACATTCGGACAGAACTTTTAGCGGTAAGTGTCTCTTATTTTCCGATTTCAAAAGCCTTACATGTAATAACACCAATTTAAGCATGATCATGACTGGAATGACATTCACCGAATCCTAGAACAAAACCAATTGTAAATGCACAAAGAACGAAATACGGATTCCATTTTGAATAAAAGTACAGTAATTGAAAAACTCGGAAAAACAAAACGGCTTCATTTATTTTAACAAACGAGGCAATTAAAAGTTTTATGTGCAAGTAATAATACAGGAGTGTAACTTACCGTCATGAAGACTCGATAGTAAGAGAATACAATAAGACCCAGTGGAATACACAGGCTCCATATCGTAATGGCAACGTTGTAGCTGGCGGACCCGATCTCCTTCGAGTCCCATTCCACGGCACAAGAGGTGCGGGCGGGCTCGTACGTGTATTTCCCCCACCCAAAGTGTGGGAAGGAGGCCCAGAGCAGTCCCTGTATCCACACGACCAGAACCGCGACCACCGCCACACGTTTGGTGACCCTATGGGCGCTGAGAGGCTTGGCAATGACGATGTACCTGTCCACAGCAATCACAGCGTGGGTGTACAGATTCGTGAGTCCCATCAAGTACAGCCAGAACCCCTCGAACACGCAAACCCTGTCCCCCCAGAAGTAGTAGCGATTGAAGTGGGCCACCATCGAAATGAGTGCGACACAGCTCATGCCAACATCCCCCAATAAAAGAGAGATGACAAAAATGTTAGTAGGCGATCGCAAATGTTTGTTTTGGGCAAAGACAGATAGACTTGTGATGTTCATGAAAGGTCCTAGCGTAACTACTATGAGTAGACCCGACCCTATCACATAATACAGAGGAATCGGGATCGGGTATTTCGGAACTTCAACCTCATTCATCGTAAAATTTAGTAAATCCATCGTGCCGTTGTTTCCTGATGTAGTGTCGTTAAAACAAAAAGCAGCGGTTTTTATTTGAAATACTTCAGCTGCAATTACCAGTGGCTCCCTGGAGCTTAAGAACTTGTATCAACAGAAAGCGATAATTAACTAAGACACCGAGATCTAATTGTGCAGGTAAAAGCAATTGTCAATCTCCCCATTCTCCTGAAGGTTTAAGGGGTGGGCCTAGTGAATCCATCCATTAATTTAGATACACATATACCTAAACTCTAACAAGATTGATGCCGATTGCCTGGCAAGGTTAGAAGAGCGATGTGTTGCATCAAACTAAGACAAATGCTCTCAATCCGTGAGAATATCGCTTATATATACCATGAATTCATCAGATGCGTAGGTGAACCATGCAATCTTATCGCACTCTTGATGGAGAATCTTTTTTTATTCCAACACAGCAGAGAAATTAGCACCACATAAGATATGGGTCCAAGAGGTTTGTGGCTTATGATTCTCTAATGAGACTTCAGACATGTCCGTTCTAATTGCTTATTGTGTGGAACACTGGTTAGCTTCTATCGATAAATTGCTGCCACATCTCTCTTACTGTAAGTATCACTGACCGCTAGAATCTGATAAAACTTGAAGACTGTTCATCTTAAAACAGATAATGATAAACGTAGAATAGTTTGACATCGTAAGATGGCAACTGAACTTCACAGAATAATGAGAAACTACATACGGGTCATCCACGGATACTCATTTTCTCCGGTTTATCCAGGTGAGTGTCAATGTTAAAACACACTAAACGCGGATTTCACTTAACACTAAACAGTATGAACGGTATTATAACCTCTCTGTAACCCCAGTTGCAATTTATTGACATATATATATAGAAGCCCATGCGCGGATCCAGAAAATTTTTCCAGGGGGGGGGGGGGGGGTCCGAAGGATAATTGTGTTTGCCAGGGGGGGGGGGGTCCGAGGCATATTTTCGCGATAATTTTACTATGTAAATTTAATAAATTTTCATTTTCCAGGGGGGGTCGGGACCCCCCCGACCCCCCCTCTAGATCCGCGCATGGAAGCCCATAAGCAGCGTTACGATGGCACAGTCCTCATCGATGGGCCTTGGTGACACTCTGCTTATCAATTTCAAATTACACGTAGCATTCAAATTCAGTTGGAATTTTAAAGAGTAGTTCTTAACAGGCACGTAGCATCAGGGGGGGCCAGGGGGGGCCTGCCCCCCCCCCCCCCACTTTTTCTCGCAGTAACACTTTTTTTTTAAATTTACATATAAAAAAATGAATTATAATGAGTTGGCCCCCCCACTTTTTTGGAAGTAAGTAAGAAATTGATATGAAAATAAGGAAATGAGGAGTCAAATTGAAGTTACCTCTACCCCCCCCCCCCCTCCCCCCCCACGGATTAGGAATTTCATGATTTGGAGGGAAAAAAATTTTGGTAGGGAATATTTTTATATTGGAAGTATAGTATAGTCTACCCTACCCCCCCCCCCCCCCCCCCCCCCCCCGGATTAGGATTTTGCACATTTTTGGAAACTTTAATGTCCTTTTTTTTTCTTTTTTATTTTTTTTTTTTTTTTTGCTTGTCAAGATTTTTTGGATGGGTCTGGCCCCCCCACTTTCAAAAACGATGCTACGTGCCTGCTTAAGCATTGAAAACGTTAATTTTGTTCCCGTTGTGCACACAAAGTATCGAAAGTATAAAGAATGTTCTTAACACCGTGTTCGGAGTTCTTAGTCCTACATGCGGGTGACCTCGTTCTGCTAATGGAGTAGGCCATAATTTTTTTTTATTGCGAATGGAGAATAAATTGTTTTGATAATAATGTGCAGGATACTTATGATATTTGACTGGGCTTTTGTAGAATTTTAATTCAAGCGTTTGAATGGGACTTTTTTGTTTACATATGGCCTCTAAATAATATTGGTTTAGAACAGTATCCTGGTGTATAGCCTGCATAGTATAATGATACACTGAACTAAAGTTCTAAAAGTTCATTATTACCGGCTTCGTTATAAAGAGTTGAAATAAGTTACAGTCTCCGGGTTGTGCACTTCCTCTCTTTTGTGATTGGTAGAAAAGACCTGATACATAAATTTACATTTTCTTATTGGTTGAAATACTGTTCGGCACAAGGGAAATAATTTTCTAATAACTTTTTTACGTACGACTTAACAAATCGCAGATTTCTTATTGTATCTAAAAAAGGGAGAAAACAGAAAAAAACCCAATAAAAATTGCTATGAATGAAACTAAAGCTTTATTTTTCAAGTACAACTAGCTAAAGCTGTTATTGCTCTTTTCTTCTTGTTTTGTTTGTGCAAATACAAACAAGAAGCTCATGGGCCACATCGCTCACCTGAGCAACGATAGACATGTTAAATCAGCTTAATGGAGTCATATTAAAAAATATGTGGACAATATGGTATATTACATGTAGATTCTGTATAAATAAAAGTCTATTTCCCCCTTCCCCCTCCTCCAGGATATTCTTGTGTTTATGATCCAGTCCCAGATGATTTTATAGCCATATCACATGTTGAGCATTGCAGTTCTCAAAAAGATCCTAAACAATTGTTTATAAAACCATCACACTCTGAACCCCTTGTGAGGCCCAAGAATTTTCCAGGGGCTAAAGTCTTAACAATTTTAAAGAATCAGCAATATGTCAAAATGCTTGAATATAAAGAAAACTATATATATGATAACATTTCAGTTTTTGTGAATAATTTAAATTTTTCCTTTGTACAACTAGATCCCCAACCCTACTCCTCAAAATTTTGATTTTAACGAATTTGAATCCACACTATCTGAAGTTGCTTTTATCTAAGTTACAGCTTTTCTAGGCAAATGTTTTTTAAGGAGATTTTAAGATTTTTCTTTATATATTCCAGTGTAAAAAATTGCCCCCCCCCCCCTTGTTGTGACCCAATCCTACCCTCAGAATCATGATTTGAACAAACTTGAATCTACACAGCCGTACGATGCTTCCACACAAGTATCAGCTTTCCTGGTTGATTAGTTTCTGAGAAGAAGTTTTTAACAAACTGTTCACTATATACTCCTATATAAAAATTCGACCCCCCATTGTGGCCCCACCCTACCCCTGGGAGTCATGATTTTCACAACTTTGAATCTACACTACCTGAGGATGCTTCCACAAAGGTTTCAGCTTTCCTGGCTGATTGGTTTTTGAGAAGATTCTTAACTCTATAAATTCCTATGTAAAAATTCCAACACCCCGCCCCCTCCAATTGTGGGTCCACCCTACCCCCGGGAGTCATGATTTTCACAAATTTGAATCTACACTACTTAAGGATTTCTCCGCACAAGTTTTAGCTTTCCTGGCTGAATGGTTTTTGAGAAGAAGATTTTAAACTCTATATACTTATGTAAAAATTCCAGCCCCCCCCCCCATTGTGGGTCCGCCCTACCCCCGGGAGTCATGATTTTCACAAATTTGAATCTACACTACTTAAGGATTACTCCGCACAAGTTTTAGCTTTCCTGGCTGAATGGTTTCTGAGAAGAAGATTTTTAAGGATTAACTCTATATATTCCTTTGTAAAATTCGACCCCCCCCCCCCATTGTGGGCCCGCCCTACCCCTGGGAGTCATGATTTTCACAACTTTGAATCTACACTACACTTTGGGATGTCTATACACAAGTTTCAGCTTTCTTGGCTGATTAGTTTCTGAGAAGAAGATTTTTAAGGATCTACTCTATATATTTCTAAGTACACTACCTGAGGATGCTTCCAAACAAGTTTCAGCTTTCCTGGGCAAATTGTTCTTGATAATATTCCTATGTAAAATTCGACCCTAATTGTGGCCCCACCCTACCTCTGGGGGTCATAATTTTCACAATTTTCAATAATTCCTATTTATCTCCCCTTGTAAAAGGGTGTGGTCCTTAGTTTTCACAAATTTGAATCCCCTTTGCCTAAAGATGCATTGTGCCAAGTTTGGTTGAAATTGGTCGAGCGGTTCTGGAGAAGATGTTGACAATGCGAAAAGTTTACGGACAGACGGACGGATGGGCGGACGGACGGACGACAGACTAAATGTGATCAGAATAGCTCAATTGAGCTTTCAGTTCAGGTGAGCTAATAATGTGAAAATTTGATACGGTGTTGCTAATATCAGCAAAAAAAAAATTCTCGGGCCTTTCCGGCAAGCTCGGAAAAACACCTCGAATGTATTACCTAGGCGTCCATGACAACCCCCTTTTTGTAAAACTTGATATAAATAGAACACATTCTACGATCTGTTGAGCTACTTCATTAAAGTAAACGATATACACTAAAATATAACACAGAAGCGACATACAAGACTGTCTAGCCGATACTTATTTTAATGGGAAGCGACTCCATTTTGTATAAAATTGTAACATCCGGTGATGTTAATACATTCGAGGTGTTTTTTCCGAGCTTGCCGGAAAGACCCGAGAAGTTGCGATTGAGAAAATTGCATACTAGATACGGTAAAACTAATATCAGTAAAACATCTTAAGATGCTGAATGCAGTGGAGTTAACTTTGGATTTAATAAAATAATATATCTCTTCCTTAGATCTCTTTTCCTCTTCTATAGTCGATCTCAAATAACAAACATATGGTACACATTTCTCAATTTTAGACACGCACACTTAAAAGGCACATATATTCAAAAAAAAGTTCCACAAGGCAAGGCATGTTGCGGAAGGTGACATTTATATGAAAAAGAATTTAATTTTCTCAAGTTCTGGTTTGGTAGAATTTAGCTAAGAACTTATTTTTTGTTTTAATTATAAGTTGCTGATAAAAACCCCTTAAAAATAGGAGAGAAAAACTGTATCAAAATAAATTTCCTTCGTATTGTTTAATATTTGATACAATGTCGAGGATAAAATACTTGTAAACTGCAAATTGAAAGTGAATACCATCTGTGGTATAAGCAATGCAGACCAAAGTTCCAACGGCTCTGGCTGTTTTCTGAATGATCATTTAGCCACGTAAAGTATATTTCTTTTTAAACTAACACCAAAAACTAATATCATTCACAAAAAATGTCAATCATATTAAGCACGCGCAGAATAATACCCAAATAATGTTTCGACGTTTCATATAGTCATGCAATTTTTATTCTTTTTAGAAATTCTGTTCGCTTTTAATATAGAAACTACTAGAATTTTCATGCCTTCATTATACTTTGAAATAGAATCCTTAAAACAAACGTTGGTCCCTAGCAGAGTGTCATAGACAAAGAAATGGTTTTAACAATAAAATATATCTGTAAAGAAGATAAAAGAAATCCCAATGGTATGGAGTTGATTTTTGATTAGTCTAGAGTGTCCTTAAAAAGAAGACAAACTGAAGAATTTTCGAGATTTTTAAAAAAAAATGCGCCGGTAGGATTTCTTAAGTAGAAATTAATTGAATACAATGAATGATGCTCAGTAAGAAATGCTTTGGAATGGAGGAGAGTTTCTCATGGACATCACCAGTAGATGCGTGACTTGAGGGTCAGAGTGGAAATTACAGATGCCAGAAAATGTTAAAACATAACCAAGACAAAGTACATGGAATGCTTCCAGAAATCTCTATAATTTTTTAAAATATTACTTATAGCTTAATTATTTTACCTAGATACAGGCCTAGGAAGATACAGCGAGTTTCATTGTCTTTGATTTCAATTGCAATCAGAAAAAATAACAAATTACAACTTTAGTGTAGGTTGAAAACATCAAAGGTAATACATACATACAATGTCTTTTTTTGACGTTTATTTTTAACACTGTTCTTTTTCATCACGTCATCATAATTATGTAGGATAGCTTCTCGAAATTTCTCGATGATTCTTTAGATGACTACAATAGACATTTCTGCCCAAAGACGTAAACATTTATAATCGAATACGTCATTCGAAAAATACTTCTAACAACTGGGGGTTGTAAATAAATTTTACAAATATCAAAGAAAAAGTCATACATGTAATACGTACGTCTGCTCTGGCAGTAACTAATTAATTGCATGCGATTGGATCGATGATTTGGTATATAGCGATGTATTGTGAACGAATGTATGTTACTAACTGGGACGAAAATAATTTGGTTACAAAGGGTTTAAGACATATGTTACTAAATAGGGGTAACGATGAGTACTTAGGTAACAATGAGTAAGAGAAGTATGTGACTTGCATTGATGGACAAACCCATGCAATTTCCACACTTTGGTGACTTGATGTATGTGACTGATTTTGTAATGGTGTAAAAGGTAGAAGAAAAGGGGGGGGGGGTGGAGGTGGATGTGATTTGGTATTAATGGTACACGATTATAATAATGTTGTTTGTTCGTAATGTGTATGTAAGATACAGACTTTACTGGGCCAGATCCGGACTGTTTTAATTTTGGTGCTGTTTTATGATATAGATGTGTATTTATAGACTGTTATGGTTTTCGTTTCCCCCATAAGTCATTAAACTGAGACCTATAATACAGTTTTACATAGCGATTTTTACCAATTAACTAATGTAGCATCTACATCATTTTCTTTTCTTTCAGACTTGAAAAAAACCCACCCACGAATTATACCAATGTATACAATTTGAATGCGAGTTCTGCAGAATACAGTTTCAGGTATATTACAATCCAATAATTTTGTACTTCAAAGAAAACGAAAAAATATAATCCGTCGTGATTAGAGCACTGATATGTTTGATATATTCTTTTCATGCCTTAATTGTGCTCCATAACAGGAAATAACACACATGTATCTTGGCAACAATCGGGGTTTAAAGACAATCTTAAAAGTTGATGGATTTTACAAGAGGGATTTTTTTTCTTTTTTTTAAGCCTAGTCGTATTGAGTTGAATATTGTGATTTGTCTAGGGAATCCTAAATAAGAGAAAGAAGGGCAGAAATCAAGAAAACAAAATCATTGAAGCCCCTGCAGTATTTCTTAAGTAGAAATTAATTCAATGCGACGAATGATGATCATTACAAAAAGCCTTAAAAGGAGCACAGTTTCTCAAGGGTGCCATCAGTGGATGCTTAACTCAAGGTTAGTGATCAAATAACCGTTCCAACAAAGTTCTGAAAAATATATTTTGAGTACCACGAATGGCTTCTAGAAGACTCTATAAATTATCAATAACGAGACAACAATGCAGCATAAATGCCTTTGGTATTTCAACGGAAATCTACAAAAATGACAATTTCAGATTTCGATGAGGGCAAGAAAAATGTTTTCTATTATAATTTTTGAATTCTTTTTGTACTCTATGTGTACATATATAATGTCCCGACCCATGCCATATTCGTTAAAATGGGAAATTTACAAATGTTTACATGAATTGTCTTTCTTTTCCTAATTCCAAATATTTTTTCTTCAGATAATTCTTTTCAGAAGTTCATTTTACATCCATTGAAGTATGGTTTTCTCTCTATTTCTGAAGAAATCCAATTTTGTTTTATAAATTAATGGGCAACAATGGGAGAAATAAACTAAATACATTTTTTATATGATAAAATGCTTTTAATCACCTTTCATGACGTGCATTTGGATTAAATGTGTGATTCCATTTTTAATTTAAAAAGAATAACGAAAGAAATGTCCCCCAAAGAAAAAATAAACCGAACGAAAAAAGCTAAATTAGTTCACGTAAGACTTATTATTGAACGTAATAATTCGTTAGAATGACTTATTTTGTCGTTGAACTACATAATTTAATTTATGTCATTTGTACATGTACGTTTCGTCATTTCGTAATTACGACTTACTCTATAGTACTTTCTCGTTATAGCGAGACAATGTTTGACTAAGTATCTCATATTTACAATTTTGTAAAGCATAATATCAAGTTGCAGTAATACGTTTTTGAAATTCTCAGTCTTCAAAAGCCACGTTTTATTCATTTTCTAATTTGAATAAGATCGCTGTAGATAATGTCTGGTGAAAGCGCTATGTGGATAAAAATACGCATATATTTTCCAACATATTTTTAAAAGTTATGCCTCATGTTAATTTTTCGAATGTTTTCATTTTCTGTATCAAATATTTTTACCTATATTAAATTTTACAGTACATAAAAATTCTCTTTAATTGGCATTAAAGAATGAATGCAGGTTCGGTGCGTTTATGTCGTGGATAACTTGGACTGTGTATAGAAAAAAATAATTCTGGTTTCCTATATAAAGTTAAGAACTCAAGGTAAAAAATATATTATTTGTGGTATTATCAATTATTTTTCTTTCAAACGGCAGGTTGTCTGAATGGCTTGTCAATTGGAATGACGCAAACTGTGTTATATTATCGCTATGTATTTAAAAAAACAAAAAAACAATATCGTTGATTGATATGCTAATCTCTTTTTGAACTGTTTCGTAACGTAAAAATATCAATTATCCTATCCTTATCTTGGAAACCAAAATCTTTCCTAAATATGTACATATGTAATTATATAGAAGTAATCTTTTTGTATATTACATTTTCCCCTTCAGTTCAAATATGACGTAATAGACCACAGTCAGATGAGGGTACGAAAGTAAACTGCTTACTAACGAACTGTGAATATTGAACCCTTTTCTCCAATATAAAATTTATTTACACTGAAAAAACGCGTAGAGTGATTTACACGACTGGGATTCAAAATGTGAATATTGCTTTCTAAAGCTAGTTGATTAAAGTGTCGGCCTATTTGAGATAAAGGATTCCAACGTTATAAAAATACCGATCGAATGGCTCAAGTTTTTGAAGGTCCAAGTTCTTTGTCTGTTTTTCTTCTCAGAAACTTATTAAAAATCTTTATTTGATATATTTTTGCAATGCTGACTTAGAAATAAAAACATGCTTAAAACCATCTTTAATGTGTTTCGGGCCATCTTTAATTTTTAACTTGTCATATAAGGACCGGTTGATATACTGATATACATGCATTTCAAACATCCTGTGGCTTATCACAATAACCAAGCGTTGATATTGAAGTATAGAAAAATGAAAGTTTAAAAAATCGCACTGATGGAAATATACTAAATTATGATACACTATGATAGTTAAAAGAGGATACAGATGGTAACAAATAATTAAAGCAGGCTTAATTCTTCCTCTTCTGACAATATATTTGTGAAAAAGATAATCGAGTGCATGTGTTCTAATCAAAACAGCTTTATAACGAAGCTTAACACATGGGTAATAAAATAGAAGCAAAGTCTGATAAAACACCGTTTCTGACACATTTCAAAGACTCGTTCACATTCATGTCCCATACTGCTTGATCCAGTAGATTTTCTTATCGTTATTCACTAAGACCGTGTCTGATTGAATCGTCCTCGGGTCTTCGGCAATTAGCCGGTTCAAATGAGACTACTCGCAATTTTACTCTCCACGCTCCCAAAGGGAGAATTATGCAGATATTGCCATTTTGTTTGGGCTGCTCTACGGATTGCCGGATTGTCCGGGCTGAGGGCTGTTGGGGTCGGGGAAATTCTCCACCTGGGTGGTCTGTCCAGCCTCGTCATCAATCGGGGCCACAAGGGTTGTCTTTTTCACGGCCGTTCCTTCCGCCTTCTTCCCAGCCTCTTCTTCGTCATCCGAGGCATCCGCCTCTTTGTCCTTTTGCTCCTCTCTCTTGATCAGCATTTTGCCGAGACCATCACATGGCAGTGTGTTGTAGAAGGCCATCCGGAACTGTCTGTTTGTGCCGACGTAGATCAGGGGGTCCCAGATACAGGCTGACTTAGCGATGACGGCAGGAACAGTCATCAAGTATGGGGGGATGTCTTTGGCTTCGCCGAATATCGCCCACAAACTCACGATAGAATAGGGAGTCCATGACCCAACGTAGGAAACTATAAGAATTTAAAAATTAGAAAAAAAGGATGTTTAAATATCGTTTGCTTACATTGAGTACTACGTCTATTCGTTATATGGCACGTACCGAGCATGTACACGATCGTCTTGAACATTTTCTTTTCAATCCTCAGGTTTTTTCTCGCAATTCTGCTGTTCATGTCCCAGACTCCATTCCTGGCAACATGGCGAATCTATAAAAGCAATGGCGTCTAACCATAAAGGGATAAGATTGACGATGGAATAGAAAGTAATTTTGACCAAAAAGATAGGAAGTACGCTGCTATATATTTTTCACATCAAGCTAAAAAAGGAGTGGTACGGGATAGCTATTGTTTGTCGGCGGTTAATTCCCTTTTACAAAAGTTATGGCTACTGAAGTAGGTTATGTTAGTATATAAATTGTGACGATTTAGTATAGACTAAAGAATTACATGACACATATAATCTATCAAAATTAACTCTGCTGTTTACATATAGACAAAACGTGCCGATAATCACAATATGATTTATTAGTTTTCTTGAGATTTGTATATCCATTCACTGGCATTCAGAAACAAGAATCAGACAATCACTGTAATTGCTATAGTACTTTGTTTGAAGGCTGGTTCAGGTGCATGTAGTTAACTTGTCAGCTTTTAGGTAGTGGAGTATTGACGGACGAACTAAGCACAAAAAGGGCTAAGAAGCTAATTAGCAATATAATTTACGCTCTCTTGTCTATACAGACGAGATGGAACACCATGGCCTGGTCAAAGATTTGAATATTCGATCATGGGCCAGAATAGAAGCGTAATTGACTAGAACAGCTAGTGTAGCTGGATGTGAGAAATTGGTTCATTCATAGACACTCAGTTATTCTCGGTCATATCCATGTAAATATTGTCTAAGAAATGTCAGTATTTTATTTGATGTGGGTGTTAAAACAAATGTATTGTCAAATCTTCCTAAAAATTTTCGATACGATTTTTAGTCATAAATAATCATTTAATATAGCAACATCTATATATATTTTAACATCGAAATTCTAATAATTTGCTAAACATATTATTACATGTAGGTTTTCTTTTTAAGACGATTAATTTAGTCTCAAAATGGTTACCACCATACGTTACTGTTTTAATTATGTTTAAGCTCAAATTCTTCTCCAAAGTATATCTCTTTAAAATAAGAAAATAAATTTCAGCTGAATAAATAACTTTCATACTTACTGTCATAAAGACATTATAATAGCAGTAGAATATTAGCATCAGCGGCAGGAATAAACTCCAGATAAAGATGGAGATGTTGTAACTGGCGGACTCAATGTCGTCGGTGTCCCACTGAACGGAACAGGAAGTACGACCGGCCTCATACGTGTACCTCCCCCAGCCCAGGAACGGGAAGGCGGCCCAGGCAAAGCCCTGGAACCAGATAGCGAGGCAGGCGGCAACAGCCACGCGCGTGGTGATTTTGGACGCCTGCAAGGGTTTGGCTATGACGATGTACCTGTCGAAGGAGATCCCCATGATGGTGTACATGTTGGTCAATCCCATGAAGTACATCCAGAACCCCTCGAACGTACAGACATTGTCGCCCCAGAGGTAGAAGCGGTTGTAATGCGCCGTCATTGAGATAAAGGAGCAGATGCTCATTCCGAAGTCCCCCATTAGCAAGGAGATGATGAAGGTGTTAGTCGGGGACCGCATGTGCTTATTTTTGGCAAATACAAGCA
Source organism: Magallana angulata (assembly GCF_025612915.1). NCBI lineage: Eukaryota > Metazoa > Mollusca > Bivalvia > Ostreida > Ostreidae > Magallana > Magallana angulata. The sequence continues at coordinate 50,175,617 of NC_069120.1, forward strand.
GACCGGTAAAGTTCATAAAAGATCCAAACGTAAACACAAAGAGAAGTCCCGTCCCTATGATATAGTAGAGAGGCTGGGGAATGAAGTACTTGACGAGGGGGACCTCCGGTACTACCCCGGAGATGTTGGAAGTATTCATTGTGGACTGTTTCAACGGATAAAAAAAATCTTAAGAACAGCTTAAACCAAATGTCAGAAAAAAGGATCCAAGAAAAATCTACTAGTGCTGCCTCCTGGGACGGATGGAGAGAGCAGGAGACTCTCCGGTTATATATATACATGGTGCTCTTCTATTCCGGGAACAATTCATTTGTGAACACGCATGGGTCCCCGAGTAGACTTTCCCATTACTACCGTGCTGGGTTTTCACATTATTAATTAAGTCCATTGTAGTATATAGGCAAATAATGAACAGTTTTTTTTATGATTGTATTAATTCATTTTCCAGGATAAATCTTTTCCCTTAAAATGAAATTCTTCATGCAATTGCTCACAGATGATAAGAGTGGAGCCAGTCTTTGTTTCGCCCGGCGATTCACAAATGTAAGTGCAGAGAGGTACAAGCAATTACAATCCGCGACGGCCATATTGATCCTTCGCTCAATAGGTCGATTTTTACAAGTCAGGATGAAATGCAAGATGAAGTAATGAAGTGTTAAAAGTCATAATTGTAGTCCTATCAGACGGTAATAACAAGGTGAATCGGCAATCGCTCTATTTATTAGGCAGAACGTAGAACACTCAGTATCCCTACGCTCTGTGGTTTTTGTGACAATTACCGTGGTAAAATTGCTGAGTACGCTAGAAAAATTTACTAAATACATAAAGTATTTAATTCCTTTTCTGAGGTTTTATTTTGGTCATCTTTTAGACAATTTATTTTTAAAAAGCAATAAAAAATGTATCTTTTATCATAATAAACATCATTGTAGTGTGTGAAAACTGCCATATTCCACCAGGGCAGTTAAAATAAGTATGTCTATCAATCTTAAAATAATTTTCGCGGGCATTAAAACTTGTAACTATCTAAAACACATTTTTTATATTATGCCTTAAAACAGTTATGTTCTATAAAAATATCATGCATAAGAAAATATTCCATTGAAACATTCGTACGAGGGTTGTTCGGAAATTATTGAGACAACACGGATATTTCCATTTCTAAGTGACGAATTATGGTGAAAGTTGGCATGAACATTGAAGAAACCTTAACAAATAATTAAAGAAAGGAATATTTAAAAAATGTTTAATATTTTGTTTACAACGGTAGATTAACAAATCGGTGGTTGGGGTACCCGGCGCAAGCATAAACTCGGAGAATAAGAAAACTAAAACATCGTCTATCTAAATGTCCGCAAACTTACAGCTTATACTAAAAGAAATCAGATTATATATGTTCATTTTGCTATTTATTGTGACTAACTTTTGATCAAGTTTCACGAGTGTTTGAGTTGAAATACGGATATGGTACAGATATATTTACCAAGCAATAGGAATTTGAAAACGACAGTGTATAGAAATTTGACGTCAAGGCGGCGCAGCGAAAATACATCAAATTGATGGAAATTTCGGAAAAAGACCTTTTCATACCACCCAACTGCTTTAACAAAAACTATACGATGGCAAGGGATAAAGAACTTCAGTTTATCGTCTTTTTTCACTAATTGTTTAGCTAGAATTCAGACAAAGTGACTAAATATCAAGTACTTTTTACACACTAACTGATGTAAACAGTTCTAAAATATGTACACAGAATCACTGTAGGAGATATTTCACAGTAATTTGACTTTCAGTTAGAAATGACCCGATTTTTTTTCCACAAAACATAAAAAATGTATGAATTTTACAGCAAAACTACGGAAGTGTATTAGTGCCGGATTGTTTATTTTTCTCTTTAAAATTTCAACTTTTAAGTTGATTTTTCCAACTCTTTTGTTTGAGTTTATCAGATAAGAACGAAGCACACTAAGATCAATAGAAATCCTTGAAATTTGTATCTACATGGCGTTAATAAAGATCACTTATCAATAAAAATTCGACTGAAATTGAAAAAAAAACTTATCGTAATAGTGTCAATGAGTCCATGACTAATTAAATCAAAAATTGTTAATTAGTAAAAGACAATAGCAACAGAGAATTAAAAAATGAAATTCCAAGATTAAAGTTGGAAAAACCAACTTTAAGACAGGAAAATCTAAGATTAAAGTTGGAAATTCCAATCTTAAAGTTGGAATTTTAAAGAATTTTTTCTTACATTGTGACACTAAAAGGCGAACAAAACTACTGAGCATATATATATCCTATTTGAAGAAGTCTTCTGTGTGCAATAAACAGAGATAATTTAAGGTCGGGAACCGGTAAATGAAAGTAGTGTATCGTTCTTTATGATTTAGCATAAGAATATCTTTTACAGATGACTGATATCCATACATTATGTATATTAGTTAGATATGGTATATTCAAGCTTTGATTTTATGAAAACACGAGGACAATGTGAACTTAAAACTGTATTTTTCAATAAAATATAATATAAAGCTAATTTATGGCTAGAAAATAAAAAATAATTTTTGTTTGTACATTTGAAATCACACGAAGAAAATCCAGATACTTGTCCATTTGATATCAGTATTCATGCATGTATAAATACTTTTGAAGTATAATGTCGGTATTCTATAAATACATGTATAGATATTACTGACAAAAAAAACAAAAAAAACAAATAAAAGTTTAAAATACAACGTTTCATTGTGGTAACCAAAGAATTAATCTCAAATACACTAAAAAAATAAAACAGGTTATTTTAATAAAACACCATAAAAATATGAATATCTCAAGGTTAATTAAACTGTGGGCTCCTTACATTATCAGATCTTGACCCTAGGACAACGTGGTAACTCATGCAAAAACTGGTGTAAATTAAGAGAACAAACCCATCAAATTGGACCGCTGCTGGGCAGGAGGGGGGGGGGGGGGGGGGGCAGGTCGGAAACCTCACTATATAAAGCGAGTGTGTAGATCGAGGGAAGTGAAAAATCTACAATCGATAGAAACTAATGGATTGAGCAATACTTTGATCCGCCTCTTACCACTGACCACTTCCCAGTGTATCAAGTGAAAGTGGCCGGGGGGGGGGGGGGGGGGGGGCAGCAAATTACCCATCAAAGCTAGCTTAATAGATAATTAATTCAAAGCCTTACGCTTTTTTTTTTTATTTTACTAAAAAATGGAAGAAAAATATTATATCTTTAAGAAAGTTAAACATCTGAATACAGAGGCCTTCTCAATGATATTGATGTAAGAATAGCAACTATACAGCACCTCTCAACGGTTATTCGAGTGGTATCGAAAAAAATAAGATAAATGTATATACAGGCGTATGGTTTTTTGTGTGTGTGTTTTATCAATATTCATAGAGAAAAATAAAAATCCCCAACAAATTGAATTCACAAGTTCTTTAAACTTAAAATTATCATCCTGCTGATCTTTGGAAGGGAAACAGACCTGTGGCGTTCCTTTCAACTATGTGTCCGAAGGTGCTGCTAGTCATCATGAATTATATTTCCGCATGTTTCAACCGTTTGTCCGAGTTGTTGACAGATACTGTCAACAACAGATATTTGGCCCTGCATTGAAACAAATCAAGATCCATCGATAATATAAACTATCACTTTGGTTAAGAACAAACATTGAAAGATACATGTACATTCCACATTAAATTAAAAAAAAAACTTTGAATATTTAAGATGGCCATTAGTTAAATATAAATATCAAAATAAAGTTTAATACACAGTATAGTTTTGCACTGAGACTAAACTTTATCTATCGTGCTTAATTACAAATTAAAACAATCTTAACTTTAGAAAAAGCATTGTTGTGTTGACTTATACATTTTGCTTTATTCGTTTAAAATAATATAATCCCAACAACTTTTTGATAAAATAAAATAATACTTTTATCTAAAACTAATATTTTAGCCCTAGTATAATACAACTAGCAAATAAAATCTAGAAAAAAAATTGGTATTGCAGCTTTAGAATGATTATTGCTTCAAAGACAATTTACATTTCATCTCTTCATTCTGAATAATGCATTAATATACCATACAAAATTAATATGCAGCGATTATGAGCTCGATCGGCACTGACATTCCGTATTACAATGCACCATTCACTGACTTAGTTGATCGTGGAATGGTTTTTCTTGGTTCGATGCAGATTTATATTCTATTAACTAATGGACGAACTTCACGAAAAATATACATGGCCACGGAGCAAGTAATCTTCAAATATCCTCTGAAATAATCACTGTTCACTTTGTGGAATGAAGCACTATATATGAAAGAGGAAATTATTTCTTGGATGTTGATTAAAAAGAATTACATTGGGAGAGATTCGAGCAAAGAATGTTTCCAGACACGTATAAAGCTAAATTGATGACAACGTGAAAACTTTTCTTCTTAATTCAGAAATTAAAAAAAAATATATTATGGTACATAAATTCTACACAAATTATAATGTAATGCAATTTACATTCACACGCAATAATTTACAGTAACTCTAAAAGATTCATACAGATACACATTTATATCATTTCATAACACTGTCCAATGTTGGGTTTAGTTACATATATACAAATTCGCATTGTATTTTCTGTTGTTACAAATTAACATTTTTGATTTGTATTCATAACCAGGCAGTCAGAATGGAAAAAATACATCGTATCATAGTATCGCATAAGGCTAATATTTTGATATTGTATTATTTCGATAGCATACGCCGTTTTAGTTTGTTAAGTATCCAAACCTCAAAACTTGCATTTTTGCCCCCAAATTGCATTAGAAAATGGCTCAAAATTCTTCATGTTCCAATGCTTTTTTTAAAACAAGACTGGTCATAAAAGAGCAACTATATAACTCTACTTTTAACCAAATGCTATGAGATTGATATTCGTTTAAGATTGATAATAAAGATCATTTCTTTTCTCTGTGAACGTCTGCTGTCTAGGTAAACAAACAATTTTGAATGTATCACACGGCACTTGAATGAAATGATTCAAAGCGGTTGCACGGTGTGCCCTTTTTATCACTCTGTCTCGAGGTGAAAAAACCAGGGCTCTCTGCGTTATATACTTACATTTAATCGATAATCAACATATTACGCAATTTTCGTCACTGAAGTTACCGCGATGGCCGCTAAAATTAACAATCTCTGTTAAATAGAAACTGAACAAATTAACTCTTTCTTAACACTGTATTATTATATTTAAAGTTTTTTAAGTAAGATTAAGAAGATTTATTCGTTCTGACCATTACACAGAAAGCAAAACAACAGGTATTCCCTAGTTCTATTTATAGAATGATACGATACCTTTTAGGACATTTTTGACAGCCGTAAAAAGCCGACTGTCAGACCATAATAATCGTTTTATTGTGTACCTAGAAGATATCTGGCCATGTTAGAATGGTAAGATTATTCTCTCATAATTTAACCTTAAGTAGTACTCGAGTGTGCATGCAACATATGTAGACAAAATGTAGATACGTAATAGGTGTGTCGGCGTTCAAATAATTATGATGTGGACTTTATATATTATGTATTTAGGAAAAGCAGCTGACATTTTTTAGGGATGCTATTGTTTCATTAGAAATTTACTCAAGTGCCATGCAAAGATCTTTTGAGTACATTTCAAATATACAAATAGTTTTGTTTTGTTTTTTTACTTTCGGTTTTGTAAATTCAATATGTTGCTCTATGCATGACTTATCTTGATATTGATATACGCTGGAAACTAAATATGTATGAACATATATGTGGTATGTAATGTAGACAACAGCTGTAGGGGTGAGGAGGCAGTAAAGGCGTCTCTCTCTATATATTCTTATATGACCCCGGCCATAAACTTGTCGGCACAAGTTCTTCTGTGCAGATATATATACTTTTTAAATACTTATTGTCCTATGCACTTTGTGGGCGATTTAATTTATAGTACTACCCCTGTTGCGACTTTGATTTAATATCAGCATATAGGAGACAACAGCTGATTTACTTTACCCGTTCAATGTTATATTAACTATTCTTTATATATATATATATATATATATATATATATATATATATATATATATATATATATATATATATATATATATATATATATATATATATATATATATATATATATATATCTCCCGTCCCTTTTATCAGTTTGATTGTTAGTTGCTTCTGAATTGTTCTTAAACAATTCTAGCTATTTTCAGTGAAATATGAAAAAAAATATTTATATTTCATTTCATATTTGTGCAGAACAAGAAAAAAGAAAAGTCTGGGAAGTTTCCCTTTGGCAAAAAGAAGAAGGTACTAAATTTCCTTCATTGCGTGTCATTTTCCGTAATGAGAGTATTGTAATTATTTTATGATGATTAATGAAAATTTACTGCATTCATAATCAGAACAAAGATAAGGAAGCGAAAGCTACTGAGGAAGAAAAAGCGCCGTTGAAAGTAGCAACTCCTGAGGAGGACTTTAATCAAGCACCTAATAATCACGTGAGTAAAGTATATACTTAAAAAATAACTGCGTGTTTTATTTCCCAGTGTAATGATCACGTAAAGAGCACTGTATACACCTTGCGCGGATCCAGAATTTTTTTCAAAATGGGCGTCCGAGGTATATTTGAGTGTGCCGGGGGGGGGGGTTCCTAGGCATATTTTCAGTAATTTTACTATGTAAATTTAGGAAATTTGAATTTTCCACCCCGACACCCCCTCTAGATCCGTAAATCGTATACATACATTGACACTGATCGAGATGCTTACATTTTTTTCACAGATTCAGTCGAGTTTTGTGACAATCTCAAAGGAATCCCAAGGGCGGATCAATGAACGGCCGGTAGATGTCGGTGTAAGCATACACTTACACTGTAATAACGTCATAACGTCAAATATAGTAGTGTTGATGAGAGAGAGAGAGAGAGAGAGAGAGAGAGAGAGAGAGAGAGAGATTTGATTTGTCAAATATTTTACTTGCATGTACAGCTTATGCAAACATTTTGCAAGCATTTATTGAAATCATTAATATGATTATTATTTATGATATCATAATGAAAGAATTCAATTAAAATTATGTTTGTTTTAGAATACCCTATCTAATGTAGATCTAGTAGGCCCTATCGAGAAAGTAATTTTTCAATGATAATGGATTATACGGTTCTCGAAAACTTGTTGCCAGATGAAACTCATGGCTGTTTTTCAGTACTATCAATCCTGTGATTTTTGTACTGATTTATAATGATCCAGGATGTGGTAGTTGCACCTCAGAATTGTGTGGCTTTTACGAAGACGTCAGGGGCCAATCCCTTCCTCCCGAACCACCAGACAGTGAGCCAACCAACGCGAGGGGTAGTTATCTTATTTACCTGTCAACTTTATTTGTAGAAACGTATTTGGGAAAGTTTTTATTTTGCGTTTAAGTTTGACAGGGTCAGATTTTAAAATCATTATTAAATATTACCAACTGACTTTTCTGCATCTTTTTTTCTGCACCAAGGACGATTTTCATCTTTAGAACTTCATGTAAACAAACATATACAAGGATATAGGAAATAACATAAATTATGTAAAGTTGCACTTGTCTGAAGTTTGCGGAATGGTAGTCAAAGTGCTTCAAAAACACTTGAATGTTACAGTTATGATGAAATGTTCGACATTTACACATGCAGTATCTGAATCTATAAATAGAATGGACAGCCACCCCAAATCACGATCCCCACGGAACCTAAGGGCCCCAGTAGAGTCCACAGCTTCTCTGCCAAGGCCCCGGAGCAGCCCAGCTCCCAGGTAATGGTCAGCTACATACCCTCTGGTCTACCAGTTCAATCTATCAACAAATTAGATAAAGGATGTTGTATTACTGGCCTTTTAAGCAATTTCGTACATTTCGTTTGTTTCCGATAACCGTGTGCTTGACACTAGTATATATTTTAAATTAGTCTTCTTTGAACCATTATCAAAGATGAAAGAAAGAATCTGCAACAACCTGTCTCCTTTAGAGAATCCAAATCAGTGATTTATACTGATTAAGTAGTGACCTCTTACTATGTAGCTACATGATATGTATCAGCTATTTATTTCGTTTTTTTTATCTAAAAATAAATTCTCGTTTTCAGAAAGAAGAAAGTGTGACTTATGAAAATGAAAATTCAGGACGCTCAAAGGTAGGAAATATATCTGACATCAATTTTTTTTGCCAGGCGATTTGTTTTTTACGATTAAGAACCCCCAAATGGCAAAACGATGGTCCTATACATGTAATACAATATAAACATGTACAAGAGAGAAATAGTTCCATGGTTGTAAGGAAAACAGACATAAAAAGGGGGATAAACTAAATTTTATACAACATTAAAATTACACATAATTCTATACATGTTTTTATAATCAAACATATAATATACAATCATAAATTTTATAATCATACTTATGCATGTAACTAGTCATTCATCGTAATACATTAAAATGCCTGAATTGTAAACTAAAATCAACGTCTTATAAAGGATTTTCCAAGAGAATCATATCGATGTTTCGTAATATGATGTCCAGATTAGTTTTCAAGGTTTGTGAGATAATATTTAGATAAGATTTTTCTGCGAAAATATTTGAACTGCGCTAGTGTCTTGAAGTTTGATGCATGATATAAAATAGTGAAACAGGAAAACCAGAAAAAAAATCGAATTAAAGAACACGTGTCTATATGATGTAGTTACGATTTTGTTGAAGCTGCGATCCTAGAATGTAAAAAAGTGGCATAATGGGGACCAAATAGTATACATAGAAACACGGGTACCATAGAACGCCAACATATAAAATAATATATTATATCTCTTTGTATTCTTTATTTGTTACAAGTAATGATAAACGACGTACTGCTAAAATGTATGCTAGTATCCGTATTCCTGGGGTTCCACTTTGAAACATTAATACCTAAAAAAATATTTTTAAATTTCAGGACGGGACAGAAACTGATAACCGATTAATCTAAATCAAACAAAATCCCCGAAAAAAAAGAGTTTAAGAAAAAATTTCTCTGATCTCAAATTATCATAAGGAAAATTTATCTTTTCTGAGAATCAAGATTTGATCACGGGACCAGCCAAGTTCATTGTCGTTTTACTTAATTTTATCTCCGGGAAGAGTGGATTATGATAGATTAAGATCATGTGTAATTTTCCGCCAAACATAATGGGTCCTCGGATACCCGAGGGTGATCCCACAATTTTCCTATCACCGAGTGATGAGTGATAGACAGTGAACAGTGGGGTTCTGTCAATGTACAGACTATGCTATGCAGGTCATGGATCACCTCTCGTCCCATGTAAAAGTTACTAGTACACTAATATAAGTATGTGCTATATGTATGAAGCAGGTAAAGCCAGAAGAAATGTTTTGCTTTATTTGATATTTTTTTCATTCATAGAAGAAGAAAGGGCAGTCATTTTTGGGGTCATTGACAGGAAAATCATCGGTAACTATTTTGAATATAATGAAATAATTAACATGAACTTACTGAAGATCTTTCAGAAATCATTAAGGTATCTCAGAAATAGTCAGTCAATAGACATTTGAAATCTAATCCTTTTTTTCTTCTATAATTGCGATTCAGTTCTGTTTTAAAATTTCCTGATATTAGCACACTTATGAATACGGAAATTTGTTAAGTGTCAAGTAAACAAGCACGAAAATTACATAATTCCTGAGTATGACTAAGCTGTTTAGTCTTATCGTTTATTTAAGAATATTTTGTTTGACAGAAGAAAGCAAGAAAAAGCTTGAATGAAGCATTTGAGATAGAGAAAACAAAAGCCACTCAAGATGACACCAAGGAGCGACAGGTATCGAGTTCTATCCTCGACATTATAGAAAAACACGGAAACATTACCACAGTGTATTCATATCACAGTTTTGCATGCTGGGCTTTTTTTGGTTTTGTTTCATATAGCAGAGATTTATTTGCGGACACTTAGTACATATATATAGTTGTATTATAATACACTATTAAATTAAAGACTTTGCCACATATTTTGTTTGACAAGTTGATTATTTAAAATCAGAAGAGTTACAACCCTACTGATTAAAAAATAAACACAATTTAGATACAAAACTTTATGAAATTAAAATCCTCAGTACAGAACCAAATGATTCCATCTTAAAAATATTCTTCAGGATAAGGACGTTTGTTTCAAAATCTTACAGTTATCAGATGAGGCTGCTGCTAAAGATATTGAAATATTTTATTTGTAACACAGTTGTGTTGTCAGAATATTGTAGATTTGTTTATTCAAACAGATTGCCTTTACGTACATTAGTTCGTATACGTAATGAATTATACTTGTACATGTATATATGTATATGTATTATCAAGTACCTGGGTAACCATGTAATCACATGTACTTACTAACAGCCAACAAATGACCAAGAGTCATCGTCATCAGAAGAAATGGACGACCACTGGGACGATGATCCCAGAAATCCGTTCTCTGCGTCGTTTGTTGTAGAGGAAGATCATCCAGCACAATCAGTATGTCTGTCTGTTAATTAACTGACAACTGCACTTACTAAACTATTCATAGTCTTACTGTTGTACTAACATTATCATTCAGCGTTAATGATGCACTTTCTATATCATTCGTAGCATTAGTGTTGTACTCTAAAAATTCGACAGAGTTTTTACCGTTGTACTTTCTATATCATTCATTACATTCATTACATGTTCTATTAACTGAATCCTTCACATTTTACTGTTGCATTGACTATAATTATCCTTCATATAATATTGCTTAAACTATCTAATAACCAAATACTTCGTACCTTCATAGCTTATAACTGGTCTAGTTATAAACGTACGTTCTAGTACTAGTAGTCTGCCATCTTTGCTGTTTTTATAAAACCTGCGCTACTTACAGTTCTTTGTGTATCAGTCTCTGTCTATAATTTATTACTTATGTCTATAATTTATAACTTATTTGAAAACTCACTTGACGTTTTTGAGTAAAAATACTTGCAGGCTTTAAATCAAATTCCTTTTTATTCACATCACTGCCTTTAAAAAAATCGGTGAAAAAATATTTATACTATTTAGCCAATCAGTGAAAAGGGCCAACAGAACAAAATCGCAGATTTCCCCCCACTCCTGGAGGAAGATCGCACCAAATTACCAGAAAAAGTTGAAACCACGAAAGGAAGTGAAATGGAGGTAGGATTTTGGGAAGAGACCGTTGTAACTGTACATGCCTTCAGTTCCACATATTTATTATTTTGCGCTTTTCTATGATGGTATTTCTTGTATGATTCATACGTTTGAGACATTAAGTCGTACGTACGAGGTATTATCTCGTAATAACGAAATAAAATGTCGTACTTACGAGATAAAAGTCGTAATAACAAGATTGTAATTCGTTCAAACGACATAAGCTGTGTACGATCATGCAATATCTCGTATACGGCTCAGTTTCTCGTTCGTCCACTTAGTATTTTGTAAAAACATATTATTACCATATTAGAACTACTTATAATGTCGTACTTGTTTCATTTATAGAGTAAAAAGAAGAAGAAGAAGAGAAAATTGAAGGTTCCATCTTTTCGAAGTAGTAAAAAGGTACGATTTATTTTAATTTTCTAACGCGTCCAAAATGAATTCCTTAACAATTCCTCAAAAGCGAAAGTTTTCAGTTCTTCCTTAATTCATTGTCCTGGAAGGCTGGACGGCGTAGTCATTTTATGACTTTATTAATCTCTTCAAAAGAAACGCTTTTTAAAAAGATAAAGGAAAATGTTCAAATTTAAAAGTACAAAACTTTAGGAATCTTAATTTACAAAATAATAGGTTATGGCTTTAAATTTAAATTTAAGATAGATCTGATGTTTAATTTGCTGACCACCCAGCCTCGTTAAGATGATTATATATATACATATATGGGGGGGGGGGGTTAGAAATAAAAGATAACAGTATACATTGACTGGTGTTTATAGGCGGGTACACACTCATCTCCCCCGGTCAGTCCCACAAAGTCAGCGTCTGAACCCACCCACCTCAAGGACACAGCCAGTACTGAAACCGAGGTAATGACCACGGCTATGATTCGTGGAACATTTCTTGAACAGATTATTAAACTCTTTTTTTATTAATTTCAAAATTTATCTGTTTTAAATATTTTAAATTTTTGATTTTCATTAGCATGTAGACTATGCTTACAATAATAAGAATAGTGCTTGTTTTTGACATGACAGTTAATTAATATTCTATGTCTCACTGTTGACTCAGCTTTTTGTTCTGTTTATTCAATATGGAATGATGCAGTATATATGAGTAAGCATGCAGCGTTAACGTTTGCCTGACATGTTTTTGCATGTGATTGTGTCTGCTTTAGCCTGCAGCGATTGTGACGTTACGACTCCCCCAGCCTCCAGAAAAGCCCCCTCGTCTTCACAGCTATTCTTTCGAGTCGCCCGATAAACTGGTCTCTGAAGATAATACTGGACAGTTTCTGGTACTGCAACTTTTCATTTTTTCTTCAGCTTTCTCTTACTTGTTGCCGAAGTACATGCACTTTGAACAACATTTTTCATTCAAAGAATAGATGAAGGTTTTGGGATTTAAATAATGATTAAATACTGTTCAGAATTTTTTTTTGCAATTTTGGGATTAGATGAAAATCTTTGGACAAGTTTGAGAGGCAATTCAAAGACAATGCGGTATCACATTGAAGAAATTAAATACTAGTAAAAGCTTTCTTTTTCTTTATCCATTTTTTCTGTAACCTTAGGCATATAGTATGTGTGTGTGTGTATCGAAGTTGTCAAGGCTGACGAAATTGATACAATTATTATAGAAACAATACCATACTTAAAAGAAAGAAAACCTTGTTAAAGAGGGTGTAGTGGCATCTAACCTTTCGGAAAATTATATATTTTCATTACAATCATATACCAGGTATACTGTGTATACTGCTATGATATAGTATGTTCTATTTTAATTTTAATAAGTATAGTTAAATCAACTACATGTATATTCAAACAATAAATTTATTGTAAAATTGATTTTAATGCATAGTTCTTTGTTTCGAATGTATGAAATGCATCTTAATTACAGTTTATTTATTCTATAATCGCATGAACAATTTGATAAAATTATATTTATGAAGGTACACAATATATATATATATATATATATATATATATATATATATATATATATATATATATATATATATATATATATATATATATATATGATACAGAATTAGGAGACCAAAAATATTTTCTAACATTTACTTTTTTCTATACTTTCAAAAAGATTTTCTCAAGTTAATTGATAATATTATTTTTTACTGATGAATATTAAAGATGACAGACTGAAATTTTTTATTGCAAATGTTTAGAATTGAAAGCGGGTAACATGTAAAACCATACATAATGTTGACATTTAAAAACAATAACCATGTTTTTCTTTCCAGTCAAGAGAGGAAAGAAACAAGTCCAAACAGTTTTCATCGATGAGAGTATCAAATAAGGTATTTTTAAAAAAGACATTTCTCAAACGTAAATTATTCTCTCTCAAAGCGGGGAAATACACTGAACAGCTCAGCTGTAACTAAATTTTTTAAAGCTAAGAATCAAGTTAACACCCAATATCAAACATAATATATTTTTATTATTTTAGAATCCTCGTTCAACCCTATTGCAAACGCCAGCTAAAGACAAAGTAGAGAATAACAAGGTAAGTTAATTTTTAGCCAATCATCGTATGAAAATTACGCTTAACCTAATATAAAATCTGAAACCCTTTATAAAATGTCTAAAAATAGAATTTTCTCTCTTGATAGGAAAATGAGAGCGACACATGTGACGATGAAGAACTTCCCCCAAACATAGTATGCTTTATTTGTCAATTTTTGCAATTCTAGAATATGATAAAGATGTGGATCTATATCAGATATGTGTTTATGTGTGTCTTTTAATCCAGAGCAAGAAGAGCCGACAAGGACTTAAGATATTTTCATCCCTCCGCAAAAACAAACCGGTAAGTATTTTTCAAACTGCCATAAGTTCTTTAAACATTTAAAAAAAAATTGAATGGATATAATAAAGACAACATGGATTGTTTTATGAATTTTATTTTAAAATAAAACTCATTATTCCTAAATCTTAGGGAAAATAAAAATAAAATTAAATAGTGATAATCATTTTATCACTGAAAAGTTGCAATTCCCCCAAAATAGTAACTTAGTTGATAACTGTATTTTGTTTTGTTTGTAGCCCAAAGTGCCGGGACTAGAAAAAGTGGCTGAACAAGATGCCGAAGTAAGTGTTGACGTGAATAAAAATAAAATAAAAATTGGTCATAACTAAATAGAAATTGTACATTAGCAAAAACAAGTATAAATGACAACAAAATGTGATGTCTGAGTTTTGTCTAAAGTCGTTTCATATAGGAGGTATAACTCTAACTGTGATAAAATAAAGTAATCATCATCAATTAAAATCATCAGTTATAAAATTGGCCATAACTGAATAGAAATTACATTCTTAATAGGCATTAGAACTGTGCATAGTATTACACGGCTTAATCGTGAATATATTATAAAATAGGGCGTATCTCAATATTCATACAAGATAATGTTAAATTAATTTATCATTTTGAATATGTCATTGAGGGCGTCGTATCGTGTAATGTACATATGTATAAATAATCAAATATGTACACTTCAAAGCTTCTTCGCTCACTTCTAGAAACGTATAGGCAATCTTTAACCATATAAGTCAAATACTTAGTTCGTGGATAATTCATGCTTCAATTCGATTTGTGCCTTCACATTATTGTAAAGAGGGTCTCGCCAATCGCGTTTGATTCGTGTCGACAGTTACTGTATTTCTTACACATCTTCATTTTCAAATTTAACATGGTTTTATTTTGATTTCATTCGCAACTATTTCATTGGTGGATCTAAAATTATGGATATTAATGAAAGTGATTAAGCATATTCAGTGATTTGACATATGTTAAATACATATGTGCAGGACAGATCATATGCTTGTTCGATTTGCATATATGCCTATGAACCTGATTTTGAGAATCTACATTCAATTTGATTTCAGGAATCTAAAGATGATGATGATTCTGAAATTCCAAATCCATTGTCAAGTGGTTATCAACAATCAGGGGTAAATTCTTCTATTGATTATTCAAATATTTTATAAATGAGGTACTATTAATACTCACCTATATCATACCTCTGTACAAAATTAGAAATACAGTTATATCTTACAGTGTATCTTAGAAAAAAACCCATTATCAATGACAAATAATGTTAAGTCCGGGTTTTGTTGAAAGTCGTTTCATATAAGAGGTATAACTAATTGGGATACAATAAAGTAATCATCTCATTCTGTGGGACTTTTAATTGTTTTAAATGTTGCAAATCTTGTTTTTGACAGGTTCTCAGTGTACGAAGCAGCGCTCCACCTAATTTCGCTGCCCCTGTAATGGGATCCCAGGTCAGTTGACACCTACTTAGAAGCATGCCTATGTACATGTAGTTGGTTAACTTTGTTGGTTTATTTTTGTTTTGTGTACTTAATTTTGTTTGCATCATTTAATTTTGTTGGTTCTAACATTGTACCGTAAATCCATGCATGTTTTCAAGATTTATGGATTTTTGGTGTTGTTTTGTAACTTTCATACATTTGTTACTGCATGCTGATATTGGCAATGTTTTAGAGCATAGCACAGGGTGAATTCTCAAAGCAAAGATCACAAACGCTGCCACCTTCCCGTACATTTAACGTAAGTCCAACTTCACCGCTGTAATCTTTAGATATCGGGATATTTTGCGAATCACAATACTTGAACAGTATTCTCCTTGCACGGAGACCTAAAAAATCTCACATTAAACTTTATTATGAGAACAAGTATATGACTTAATATATTTATAATTGGCTTTTTATCAGATGACCCAAATTGGCCAAAAATGATGATACAGTATTCGAGTAGGAAAAAAGATAAAGATTTAAAATTAGTCATTAATGTTGGTTGGAAATGGCGAGAAACGGCGTGAAAAGTGATAAGATCGTATTGCTTTTTTCTTTAATCAATCAACAATTTATATATGGATCATTACAGATGCAACAACAAAAAAATTCCACTTAATTCCGCCATTTTGTGTGATTGCCATAGAAACACTTAAAATGCACATTGTTGGTTTTTTTTACTGTGTGTCATATTTTAAAAAATCTAACTTAAAATTATACAGAATTTTTTTCTTATATAGAATTGCTACTTCTTACAGTGTGTGTAAATATCAATATTTGTCATATTTTAAAAAATCTAACTTAAAATTATACAGAATTTTTTTCTTATATAGAATTGCTTCTTCTTACAGTGTGTGTAAATATCAATATTTGTGTTCTTATCAAGTTACCCCCAGCGAGGAATAATGAGATAGACCAAAGAGCGAGAACTGAGTCTGCAGCATCCGAGGTACGTTGTAGTATAAAGATGTATTCTTTCAATAGAAACCGGAATCTCGTAATTGTACTTGTTTTGTGAAGATAAAGTATTTCGATACATTATCATATTTTTCAGACTCTCCCCAGGATAGAAGAAACTCGCGAAACATCGTCCGAACCAAAAGTCAGTACCGGTTTGTTTAGAGATGGACTCCTGATTAGTTTAAAGGTCATATGAAACGATATCCTGACCATATTGAGTTATGTACGGGAATGAGTTCATAAGTGCCTATTTAATAAGACTGACATTGTTTTTTGGATTTTTTATGCAAAATGTGAGCGCCACAGTCGATTAAAATTACTTAATCGGGAAAAGGAACATTGACTTACGCGGCTTACCTCCCTTGCTTATGACGTCAGTAAGACCCAATCGCCTTATAAAGCTATGTTGTGAATACAAATATCCATGTCATTTTGCAGCATTTTAAAAGAAAAAAATACTATTTTATATAAAAACTTGTATAATTATACAATAATCAACCAAGTCAGTATTTTTTCTCTCAAGAAATGAAATCGTGTGCGTTTTTATTTACATGTAATAGCGTGTACATAATGATATTCAGTTTCGAGACTGCAGGGAGAATAAATGATTTTCTTCATAGATCCACATGCAAGTATAATATAATTTTAATATAAGCATATTTATATGTTTTATTTTGATCTTTTTAATGAAATTGACAAATTCAAAAATAAGTCTGATCGTTTTTTCCCATTTGCACGTTCATGCAATTCATTAAGATTTTTTTTCTAAACAACTTGTAGGCCTCATTTTGCCTCATTCGCTTCACGGTTATATTGTTTGTTTCACTTTCAAATTCACAAATATGTTACCATTTAATTATTTTTAGTCTAAGAGAAATTTCTTCAAATGTTTTGTTTTTGAAACGTGTACTTGAATGTGCGGTGTTTTGATTTTAAAACGTGTATGTGCGGTGTTTACTCACAGATCCCTTTTATCTCACTTTCTTCCGCAATGTTTTCTTT
The DNA here is from genome assembly GCF_025612915.1 of Magallana angulata. Taxonomy (NCBI): domain Eukaryota; kingdom Metazoa; phylum Mollusca; class Bivalvia; order Ostreida; family Ostreidae; genus Magallana; species Magallana angulata. Next base: position 50,193,159 of record NC_069120.1, read on the forward strand.
CGGATTTTTTTTATCATTATTGATGCTTGTTCTTAATAAAATCTGTTGATTATCTTCACATTCGTTCACAACTATTTTTATCAAACAACCGATTTATTTTACCGATACATTTCTAAATCCTTAAATGCCATATTTCCGCGATCTAATTTAATAAAACATTAATACACGTGTACACAAAGTATTTTCTAAAGATATTGCTACATGTATATATCAATACGTCAGAAATTTATATTATTTCGAAATAAAATTTAAGAATAATTTTGCGGCATTTTATATCAGCTCTTAAATACAAACTATGTACACAATGCCTCAAACATTTTCATTGGCCTGCCTTATATACTTTTTTATGTGACAAAATAAATCAAATCAATTTAAATGCTTTAATTCCCTTTAAATGTAGCTCAATCATTATACGTACCGAAGAAGAAAATGATGTTTCTATTTCAAAAGGATAAGGATAATTCATTAATCAGCTGTAAATGTTGGAGCATTTCTTTCGTTAAATTTCCACTCCAGTACGGGATCTTCATCATGATTTTACTTTTGTGAGAAGCTGATATTAGATTTATTCATTAACGACCAATTAAAACTAACTCATCTGTAGGCTACTACGAAATCAAATGATCTCATTTGAAAAGAAAGACACGTTCATATATGCAAACATTACTAAAATTTAATCGATAAACTACTGTAAAATTACACTAGTTTTAATGCATTGTTTACATCGGTGGGTCTTTGTGACGTCATAAATCCACAAAATCAAGAACGATAAGCGGGCAAGAATTTTTTCAGGTGCTCAGTTTTCACGGTTATTTCTCAGTAATGCAAAGGCAAAAAAATCTTACATCATGTATTTTAACATTTGTTTATACCAAGCTTTATATTCATGAAAGAAAATCATAGTGTTAAAAATCGTTTCATATGACCTTTAATTGTTCTACAAAAAGTAACAAACTAAAATATCGTAAAATAAACAATCTTATGTAATTTGATTAAATTAATGCTTTTATTCACAGAAAATAAGAACAATAAGATCAAGGATAAAGAAAACCTTATCCTTAAAGAAATCCTCACACGTAAGTTGGCGCCAATATTCAAGACGAAAATGCACTGTCTTGTTGAATTTCCTGCCTGTGTTTCTAAATCTGGGGATGACTCATTAAAACATGATTTGCATGTCACTGACACGACCCATATATCATAGTACATAGTACAATAATTTAATTCTGGTTGTAACGCGGCATTTGATTGGATAGAAAAATTTTGTTAAATTTGTATAACCTGGTTTGCACGTCACAATGCACAAACGTACTAATTCACTTGACGTTACGTTTGAATTTTGAACAGATTTATATCATTTTTAAAATAAAACGGACTCAATTTGTACAGCAAATTCCAGAAAATTAAATTATAAGGAATGAACTCAATATCTACCCAAGTTATACTCGTATAACCTGGGTTGGAGCAATTTACGCTTTTTTATAATCCGCTTCGCGGATTATAAAGCGTAAATTGCCCCAACCCAGGTTATACGAGTATAACTTGGGTAGACATTGAGTTCATTTCTTAATTAACTTACAGAGAGTTTATCCACTGAGCGCTGAGATCACAGGGGCTTGACGTTAGAATCATTTGATACGTTTTTGACGTTAGTCTTACTATAACGTAGGCAACATTTTTTTTATACGATATAAAATAATTTTTTAGCCAATCACAAAGCGTGTTGCAACCAGAATTAAATTATAATAAATTAGATTACTAGTACTCACTGTACTTTGACAATTGTAATAGAGGAAATTATGTTCTAAATATATTATAGTATACTAGTAACACTGGCGTCGGGAGCAAATTGAAAGTGGGGGTGGGGGCTAGGCTGATCTTCAAAAATATTGAGAGAAAAAAACCTAATTCCCAAAAGCATGAAAATCCTAATCCGTGGGGGGGGGGGGGGGGGGGAGGCTATTTGCCTAATGGTTAGGTCTAACTTAGCAAAAAAACGGGGGGGGGGGACTAAGCCCCCCCCCCCCCCCTAGCCCTCACGGTTCCGACGCCTATGAGCAAACTGATATCGTCGTAGAGACTACAAGTATATCATATACACGAATCTAAGTCTAAATGCGTCTTTTTTTCGTAGATCGGGGCTGAAAAGCGTTCAATATGCCCTTCTAACTGTCTAGTTTTTATTAATTTCAACTTATGATGGTAACATTAAAACCGTATGGTATAATAAGTATTAACAACGTTGAAAAAATAACGGAGAAAAGTTTTTACGTTTTAAGATCAAGGTTTCGAGGGCTTTTTAGCATAGCAATTCAAATATAAGTGTCTGAAATCATTTCATCTATATATCTTATTTTGCTGGTTTACCAAATGCATATTTAACGCAATAATTTATGGTATTTCTGCTTTGTTTTCTGTTATTTGTAAAACTTCTCTCTCAATATAATGATATTCAGGAGGCAGACGAGACACGACAAGCTTACACTATGGAGGAGACGCACGAGGACACTATAGAAGAAGAGGTATTGTGATGTGGATATTTGATTGCAGATATTATTCTACTATCCTCTTAAGATACAATTAACAAACAGAAATAAGGACCCTAAATGGTCATTAACAAATACATAAATTAGACATGTTTAAAAAATTTTTTTTTCTTCTTTGCCAGAATAATCCTCCGCAGGAGATTATCCGAGAAGAAGCTAGTTTGGCAATGGTATATTCTGTTCAAGAAACTGAGGTAAATCAAAAACTTATTCCAAAAATGTGAGGCATTCGATTTTCATGAAACATGTTACCGTTATTTTATGATTTTGAAGGTTGATTTGGAAATAAGGAAAAGAGAGCTTGAGTCGGTATTCAAAGACATGGAATCAGAGGAAGAGGTAAAAAAAAAAAAGGGTTACCACCATTAGTTCTATTTTATCGTAAGCAGTTGTTCTTTAGTGTTGATCCTATGGACCCTCATCCTTAATGTGTTTTTAATTTTTGTTTATAAACATTTGCAGGAAGAAGAAAAGCCTAAGGCAAAAAATCCTAAACAGTTCCTGAAAGATTTGACGAAAAAGAAAAAGGTATGAATCAAAGGAGAATGATTTATGAAGGTGTTTTAAATAATGAAGTACAATTGTGAGTCATTTCTTGAGTTAAGAGCAATATAAACTGTATTTTGTTAAAAATTGAGCAGGTTTTGAATAACTTTAATGTGACAAACACCAATTACTGGTAAATATGAATTAATAAAGAACTATCAAGAAAAAATGAAATATGTTTTGAACTGAACTTTTACTTGCATATTTTACAAATATGTAACCAAAAGCATTGTATCCTATAAATATTACAAAGAATTATCAAATCTGTATTGTTCATATAACTGGATATGATACTTTTATGATTTAGAAGCAATCTAACATTATAAATAGAAAACTGAAATAAAAAAATAATTTGCCTTAAATTGTTACCATACTCCTTTAAAATATTTTCACAGAAAAAGAAGTCTGATTCCGACGAACCAGAAGCATTTCCCCTTATGGAACGAAGTCTTCCTGTGGATGATAACGCAAAAAAGGTAAGACTTTTATGTTGATAGTCCACTAAAACATTTTTCATAGGTGGTAATGTTAACATTACGGCTCTGGTACTTATTTTTGCTCAGCAATACCGGTATTATAAGGGACCCATTGAATGAAATATCTCTCCTGAAAATTTTTTTTGATGGGATGTCAAATTCGTTTTCCGGCAAAATGCGTCTGTATTGAATTAAACTCTGAAAATGAAAGTAAAAGTTGGAAAAGTTTTGAAAGAATGAACATCAAGCAATGTCATTACTCAACTCTTTTTTTCAAATGATAATTTAAATTTGACACTTGCTATTAAAATTGCAGAACCTCTTTCCTGGCGTGCATCAAGCATTCTGACATTAAACGCACTACTTTGTCCTACCGATTCTAAATGGAGTCAGAGCAATGTAGCCATATATTTACATTTTTCAGTGCCTTTGCATGTGATAATATTACGTATCGATTTTTGTACTATACAGTCCAATAAATTCCAATAACGTATAATTGAGGCACAATCTTGGCATGATTAAATCTAAAATAAAGTCCCATTGGATTTGATCACGCCCTGGCCAAAATTATCACCTTATAATACTCAACGATTGATTCCGTATTCTTTAAATTAGACATGGTATCAATTACATTTTAGAAGACGTTTTGTTACATGGAAAAATGGAAAAAAAGTTTTCTTGCAGAAGTGGAGGGGGTTGCTTTTTTTCCTAAGAAAGGAAAAATATATAACAAAGATACTATTAACATATTCTGTCACGTTTGTATAGAGTTCAAATATTCTATTTTAGGACAAAAACGCTGCTGAACAGATTGTAATGGTGAAAGGTCAGCTGGGGGAATTGAAAGAAATTGCACATGATAACATAAAAAAAATGGAGGAGAGGGAAGACAACTTAGAAGATTTAAGCGAACGGGCAGAGAAGTTGGATGAAGCAGTAAGGATATATATATATATATATATATATATATATATATATATATATATATATATATATATATATATATATATATATATATATATATATAGTTTTAAATGCATGCAGTTAAATTTAAATCTAATCTAACTAATTTGGTTATTGCTTTGCAAAGTTTGAATTGCAAAGTTTGAACATCCTTAAGTGTTATTCTTTCAATTTAAATGAGAAGTAAGAGAAAAAACAATTTACATTTCTTTGCAGGCAGGTTTGTTTCACAAGGTTGCGGTGGAGGTGAGAACTGAGGTAGAAACTTGTTGTAGCAAGAGGACAAAGCGGATTATTCTCGGTGTTGTTGTCGCTGTCCTTGTCCTCATCGTCATCATCCTCATCGCTGTCCTCTCTAACAAATCAGAAACAACAGAAGTACGAACTATTCATATAATCCATGTAATCAACGGAACGGCTCCATATATCACACCGTCACCGGGTTGAAGAAACGCCATTTGGAAGGATTTAGTCATAGCACCTATACCTATGGGATCACACTATTCAAGGAAATATTAAGGAGCCTTGGTTTGAGATTGGGGACCAATGTTTTCAAAAATCTACGTGCTACCGTTATCTCTTGTTTTGTGACTTTGTTACTTAAACACGTTAATTTATTTACAGGTAATAGAACTATGAGAATTTAACGAAGTAGGAAATAGTATCGAAACACTACTAATTAGTGAGCCTCTTCATTATAATCTTAATTGATCACATATTAATATTTAATCATCTTTTTGAGCTTTGTTTCTAGCTTTTAAAATTTTCAAAGAATTAGTTGCCAGCATTGCTTCACATTTATGATTTCTTATATCAGTATTAATTAGTTAATTCTTGCCTTTTCTCATATTTAATTTTCGAAGACCGCAGTGCTGTTGATTAAGAAATATGTTGTGTGCATAATACCAGTAAATATAATGTCTTGTATACAGTATTTAGAAATTGAAATCTGTAAATGAAGAATGATAATTTGAATTACATATGAATTGCTCAAAATTGAATTCAAATCATTTTTAACCGTCTCTGATTATGCTAATTGGTAATTTTAAAAAGGCATAAGTTAATTAAGAATGTATGATTATTGATATATATGAATATTCGTAAATTTGCATGTACATATGTGTTATTGTTGTGCTCTAATGATTTGCGTCATCTTATAGTCCAATCATTTTATGTGAATGGGTAACTATACATGTTTACATATAGACAAGTGTATATTTCATACTGTGATACTTCTGTGAAATGCTATATGAATGATCTATAGCCATTTATATATGTACTTATCTATTGTATTCTGATTGTAATGCGTCTTTCTAAGCCAAAGATACACTGTATATGTTGTATGAAATAAGTATATACCCGTATTTGTGATGTGATTATTGTGCAACACCTAGGCCATTATTCAGTTATGCATGATAAACACCAGTATTTATGGTTGTCATTTAATTATTGTTATGTATACCAACTAGTTATTGTTCGTACAATTTATTTTAAGATTGTGAGTATGTGTCCCCACGTGTAAATGGTTGTTGTAGTTAATCTGAGGTTTCAGCTTTTCTTCGAATCAAATTCTTTCTGGTCACATTCTGTCGGTCTGTTTGTCCATTTTAATCCCTTTGTAACTTTTCACCATCTCAAATTCTTTTTTTTTAAACCGCTAGAAAAATTAAACAAACCTTTGTTCAAAGGACTCAAAGGTAAAGAACAACAATAAAAAGCCAACGCTTTAAAAGGGACAGTTATAAAAAATAAGTTTTAAAAAAAGAATGAGTGTCTCTTAAAATTACATTACATGTGCTGCGTCTAAAATGCGTTGGGAAAACGTCTTAGATATTGTAGAGTTTAAATATTTAAAGCAACATCCTTCCACCGATCGTCTGGGGTATACATACATACATACATACATGTTTTATATAATGTATTACTGTGCATGCCTCCTCGTATAGAACATTCCAAGACTGCATTTTACAAAAACAACTTATCGACAAAGTCGTAAATCTTTTTTAGTTTCATCGAATGGTCCTTAATGGAGTTGCTGGGTGAGCGATGTGGCGCATAGTCCTCTTCTTTGGTACTATACAAGCTCTATGTTATATTTTGCACATTAATGTGAGTACATGTATATGTTTGTAGTGATCTAAGTGATCTAAGTGTTGTGTAGTACATTTACGTGTATAATGATGCATCATAAGAGTATTTGGGCGCATTTTCATACCGATTATAGCTATAAATGATACTTCTATATTGAAATACTATGTCTTGATTGTGGTAAATGTTGTGAGTTAAACAAACACAATGATTCTAGTCATACACCTAACTAAAGTTCATTGAAAATATGATTGTCATGTAATGATTGCTTACTAGTAAACACTTTGAATATATGATTGTGCTTTGCTGATAGCTATGCATTAGCTAACTTGTTAAAACTTTATATAAGGTATAACACTCCAGTGTTTAGATATGTTTACATGTGTGATTAAAAGAATTATTTACCCCTGTTGTATTTGCTTTGATAAAGATTTTAATTTATGGCCAATTTTGTGATGAAATTCAAAACAATAGAATAACTGGTATAAATTTTGTTTTTAGCTCACCTGAGCTGAAAGCTCGTGAGCTATTCTGATCACATTTTGTCTGTCGTCCGTCTGTCTGTCCGTCTGTCCGTCTGTAAACTTTTCACATTTTCAACATCTTCTCAAGAACCACTTGGCCAATTTCAACCAAACTTTGCACAAAGCATCCTTAGCCTAAGGGAATTCAAAGTTGTGAAAATTAAGGATCACGCCCTTTTGCAAAAGGAGATAATTAGGAATTTATGAAATTTTTCGAGAAATTTTCAAAAATCTTCTTCTCATGAACCATTAGACCAGGAAAGCTGAAACTTGTGTGAAAGCATCCTCAGCTAGTGTAGATACAAAATTGTGAAAATCATGACCCCCAGTGGTAGGGTGGGGCCACTATGGGGGGTCGAATTTTAACATAGGAATATATAGAGTAAATCTTTAAAAATCTTCTTCTCAGAAACTAATCGGCCAGGAAAGCTGACAATTGTGTGGAAGCATCCTAAGGTAGTGTAGATTTAAAGTTGTAAAAATCATGACCCCCGCGGGTATGGTAGGGCCACAATGGGGGATCGAAGTTTTACATAGGAATATATAGAGTAAATCTTTAAAAATCTTCTTCTCATGAACCATAAGACCATGAAAGCTGAAACTTGTGTGAAAGCATCCTCAGCTAGTGTTGATACAACGTTGTGAAAATCATGACGCCCGCGAGTAGGGTGGGGCCACAATGGGGGGGGGGTCGAATTTTTACATAGGAATATATAGAGTAAATCTTTAAAAATATTCTTCTCAGAAACTAATCAGCCAGTAAAGCTGAAACTTGTGTGAAGGCATCCTCAGGTAGTGTTAATTCAAAGTTGTGAAAATTATGACCCCCGTTGGTAGGGTGATGCCACAATGGGTGATCGAAGTTTTACATAGGAATATATAGAGTAAATCTTTAAAAATCTTCTTCTCAGAAACGAATCAGCCAGCAAAGCTGAAACTTGTGTGAAGGCATCCTCAGGTAGTGTAAATTCAAAGTTGTGAAAATTATGACCCCCGAGGGTAGGGTGGGGCCACAATAGGGGATCGAGGTTTTACATAGGAATATATAGAGTAAATCTTTTAAAATCTTCTTCTCAGAAACTAATCAGCCAGCAAAGCTGAAACTTGTGTGAAAGCATCCTCAGGTAGTGTAAATTCAAAGTTGTGAAAATCATGACGCCCGCGGGTAGGGTGGGGCCACAATGGGGGGTCGAGATTTTACATAGGAATATACAGAGTAAATATATAAAAATCTTCTTCTCATGAACGATAAGAACAGAAAAACTGAAACTTGTGTGACAGCATCCTCAGCTAGTGTAGATACAAAGTTGTGAAAATCATGACGCCCGCGGGTAGGATGGGGCCACAATGGGGGGTCGAAATTTTACATAGGAATATATAGAGTAAATCTTTAAAAATCTTCTTCTCAGAAACTAATCAGCCAGCAAAGCTGAAACTTGTGTGGAAGCATCCCCAGGTAGTGTAGATTCAAAGTTGTGAAAATCATGACCCCCGGGGGTAGGTTTGGGCCACAATGGGGGTTCAAAGTTTAACATAGGAATATATAGAGTAAATCTTTAAAAATCTTTTACTCAGAAACTAATCAGCCAGCAAAGCTGAAACTTGTGTGAAAGCATCCTCAGGTAGTGTAGATTCAAAGTTGTGAAAAACATGATCCCCAGGGGTAGGGTGGGGCCACAATAGGGGATCAAAGTTTAACAAATGAATATATAGGGTAAATCTTTAAAAATCAGAATGATTCTTTATGATTGTAAAGACTTAGGCCCCAGGACAATTCTTTGGCCTCACAAGAAGGTTCAGAGTTTGATGTAGGTTTATATCCCGTATATAAACTATTGTTAAGGATCTTTTTGAGAACTGCAATACTCAACATATGATATGACTATAAAATCATCCTGTTAGAAAAGGGACTAATGATTATAAACATAAGAATATCCAGGGGAAAATGGATTTTATTTATACAGGATCTACATGTATTATTGTACATTGTCCAGATAGTTTGTATTATGACTCCATTAAGCTGATTTATCATACCTATTGTTCATCAGGTGAGCGATGTGGCCCATGGGCCTCTTAATATGTTTCTTATCTGTAGAATACATTTTATGTACCATATAAAAACATTCCCACTCACTGTTTTAAATGTTCAGTGTAAACATGCACCTTACTCAAGATATTAGTATGCCATTATTTGAAATGAAATATAGAACTGAATTCATTATCTCTGAACTTGAAATCCTAATATTGATTCTGTGTAAATGAAAAACAACAAACAAACCAACTAACAACAAACAAACCAAAATTCAATTTATATTTAACGGCACATGTAGTTTCAGGATTTAACATATTCCTGTAAAACGCAGAATGCATAAATTGGTCTCTGTGGCTCCAGTTGTTAAGATATAGCAAATGTAGTAATATATGCATGTACTGTGAAGTCATAAAATACGTCAGAAAATACCAATAATGTTATATAAAATAATGAACTCAATGTCTACCCAAGATATACGAGTATATTTACATTCACCTTCTTTCCCTCTATCAAATTGCATTGGTTGATTTGAGTGATAATTACGCATAACACAGAAGACCTAGTGCGTATGAATAGATTCAGTATTCCTTCAGTATTTCTCGAAGAACATGAACTGACTCTTCTCGCCACTTCAAACCGGATCACGACCTGATATTATACTTCCGCTGATTAATAGTTCATTGATGTAAATATATTTTGACGGTTAAATGAATTCAATTGATTAATTTCTTAGTATACCAAAAGAATATTCATTCAATTACATAAAGAAAAATAAAATTGGGTTATTAGAATTTAAAACGCTGTGCACTATTTTTGTCAGCATAATTCGGCTGTTCCAATGGCTCTTCCGTTAATTTCGTATAACTCGTTGAATAAGACAGAGCTTTTCAAAAATAAATCATATCTTATTATAAACAAATTATCTTAACGCGCTAGCGCGCGTTATTCAATTGGTATGCACACACCGTTGCAGTTATGAGACCACATCTTTCAAAAAATAATGATTCAATGCTTATATTTACTTTTTTTTAACATTTATTTCATTCCCGAAAATATGATTTATTTTTGAAAAGCTCTGTCTTATTCAACGAGTTATACGAAATTAACGGAAGAGCCATTGGAACAGCCGAATTATGCTGACAAAAATAGTGCACAGCGTTTTAAATTTTAGAAAAATAATGATTCAATGCTTAAATAACCTAGATTGGGGCAGTTTACGCTTTATAATCTGCGAAGCATATGCCAATAATGCACTGGTCGACATGTAACATTTCGCGAATAGAAAGGAATGTCGCAATAAAACCAACTGAATTTTATTAATTAAAGTTGTGTTTATATTGCCATATTTTAGGAACCATAAAAGGGTTATGTTATTATCATCCTTATTCACATCATACATAATTTATTAAATATATTAAATAAAAGCTGCTTTGTCCGATTTTCTGGCGATTACAGTATCAAATTTTTCGTACAGAACAATTATCTTAATATAAAAGACTGTCGCTTATTTACACCATTAACAAAGATGAAAATATTCGAAGTAAATTAATATAATTTATGTATGTTACATGTAACACACGAAAACACTGAAAGCTCGCGCGTTATGAGCGTGTTAACAAAAGGGAACTGTTTGGTTTCGTTCCCCGATTGCATGGGTTTATTAAGTCCGTATTTTGCATCGATTATAAACGCAAGCGTTTGTAAATTATAAATAAACTGATATGGTAGGCAGCTATTTGTAATTGCAACCTAATGTTTATGTGATTCTTAAGACGCAAGGAATCAACTTTGATCGACTATGATGCTTTTGAGCATAAAGAATACTATCAAAAGTGAAAAAAATAAAGGAAATGACGAAGAAAGGACATACTGCAAACAAAACAAGAGTTTCTCGAACATCAGAAGAAAATACCCATTGAGTTTCTCTGAAATTAAGAATGTGTTCCTCTTGCAATAATAAACCCTTGTACAATGTAACAAACATTATATATTGTATACATTGTATACTCAGAGCCTTTTTGGTATATTCAGTATCTTGCATACAAACTGTTAATATACGGACAGAAAAAGACAGACATACTCCGTCATTCTATTTAACGTCAATCTGACCAGACCTATAAAACCAATACATGTATATAATGAAAACTTTGGACAGGTTACGTACATATTATCTATGTATGTAATCTGTCCAAGGTTTTCATTACCATCACTTTTTGAAGATTTTTCATACAAAAATATACATACCTGTTCATATAGTACAACTGAAATTGAAAAAACCCACCAAAGATTTGTTCGATAACATTGATCTCATTTGACCTATAAGCAGAAGAAACTATAGCTGTAGATACTGCAGAGGATTTCTTGCAGAGGTGTATAATGGTAAATTCTGACGTCAATCTAATAGGACGTCGACGTTCTCGAACACCCTGCACATTTTTATCAAACTACATGTGTCATTGGACTCTTTAAGACTGTTTGCTATTTGCAATGCAAAATCGCCGCCGACTTTTTGGCTTCTTTTTTCATCCTAACAAAATATTTGTCCGTTTATATAGGAGGTTGGATCATGCGATCAAAAGTCTTAAAGTTGTTCTCTTAAGTATTTTTAGAACAAAAACTTGGCGTCTATATGCTTCTTTTTGTGCTACAGTGCATTTAACATGACCTTTCTGCACGGATGATGCAGCTTGTAGATATCATAAATCGCTTTTTCCTCTATCTTTTTATTATCGGAATGAACCATGGCATCAAATACAGTATATTTTATTTAAAATAAATAAAATGAAAAAAACTATAAAGAAAATGTTCTTAAGTAAAATTTTAGATATGGCATGAAATAAGCTAATTTTAGACAACAATTTAAGCAATTCCCTCTTGACTTTTATGAAATATTAGTAAATATGCCAATATATGTGGTTAGAAATATTAAAAAAAAATTGTTCAAAGATATTTTGGAACAAAATAAAGATATCTTAATGCACAGACTATCTGAGAGTTTGTTCTGCACTAAAAATTAGGAAACTACAACTATGTATTAAAAACATCTTCCCGAAAATTTTCCGCTACAAAATATATATAGTTCCTTAATAAACTCTATATTATGTACTTTTCCCTTAATTTACTGAATAATTTTTTTTTTGGCTTTTTAAAATGTAAAATTATGAGTATAATTAATAAATGATGGAGAATTTTTAGGTTAGATGTGACCCAAACTGCCTACCAGAAAAAGAGGAAATATGTTTTTTTTTTCTTCACTTATTTCCTTTGTCATTGTTGCACCCGAATGTGCATAAGACTGAAGGTAGGCTAAAGGATATTCACTCCTCTTTTTTGAGCTTTTCTACTCCTCTTTTTGAGCTTTTCCACTCACTTTTACTAGGTAATGTAAGTTTCATGTCCTCGAGTCCTTTTTATAAAATGAAGACTGATAACTTAATCTGAACTAATCTAATCTAAACTTAAACTGAAAAAAATTCTGCATGCTAAGTTTAGGAACAAAAAGGTTAAATTCCGTTGACGCCATGACAACAATCGTCTGTTTTACAATTATCTGTAAATGTAAGTAAAACCAAACCAGTAGTATTTAGGATATCTGGAAGGCTAAACCACAAGTCTTTTTTTAAGTGAGTCTCTGAATGATTTTGTTTTCATGAACTTCTAAATATTTCATAACGAGCATCATTGCTGTCTCTGCTTGCATCACATTCTCCCTATCTTCACTGACTGTAGGACCACATTACTTTGCAGCATTAAATGAGATACATGGTTGTACTTTGTATTCTACTTACTCAAGCGTCTTTTCCCTACATTTAATTAAGAATGAACTGTTTAAACTTTGACCTTTTGACATTCGACATTGTTCATCCACATGTCATTTTCAACCAATGTTTTGTGTAAAGCTGAGGTAACTAATAGCTGTTAATTTATATAAATGTTGGGAAATAATAGACACGGATGGAACATTTGTTTATCTTTGACCCTTTGACTCACAAATTGAAACAGGTCATGACAGGTGAACTTTCATATTTAGTGACTCGATGAATTTTATATATAAGACAGTATCTAGTCTATCGATGAATGATGA